>NC_060123.1:206559143-206881920 GCF_021461395.2 Schistocerca americana | reverse complement strand
GATTAAAGATGAAATCGAGGAGTGCTACTGAAAGCTGTTCACACCCTCGAAACTCTACTCTCGGTCTTCAAAGAAAGATGTACAGCGTCTTGTAAGGAGAGGAGAGAAACGTAGCTGTGGACACCTACTTATTGAAACCATCTTCGCGAGGTGGCTATATGCTCGACATACACCAGTAGCCATAAAACTGCTACACCAAGAAGAAATGCAGATGATAAACGGGTATCCATTGGACAAATAGATTATACTGTAACTGACATGTGATTACATTTTCATGCAATTTGGATGCATAGATCCTGAGAAATCAGTACCCAGAACAACCACCTCTGGCCATAATAACGGCCTTGATACGCCTCGGCATTGAGTAAAACAGAGCTTTGATGGCGTGTACAGGTACAGCTGCCTATGCAGCTTCAACACGATACCAAATTTCATGAAGAGTAGTGACTGGCGTATGGTGACGAGTCATTTGCTGGGCCACCATTGACCAGTTTTCAGTTGGTGAGAGATCTCGAGAATGTGCTGGCCAGGACAGCAGTCGAACATTTCCTGTATCACATCTGAAATGTAACGTCCACTCTTCAAAGTGTTGTCAATGCGAACAAGAGGTGACCGAGACGTGTAACCAATGGCACCCCATACCATCACGACGGGTGATGACGAATACACGCATCCAATGTGCGTTCACCGCGATGTCGCCAAACACGGATGCGACCATCATGATGCTGTTAACAGAACCTGGCTCAAATGGCTCTGAGCACTATGGGCCTTAACATCTGTGGTCATCAGTCCCCTAGAACGTAGAACTACTTAAACCTAACTAACCTAAGGACACCACACACATCCATGCCCGAGGCAGGATTCGAACCTGCGACGGTAGCAGTCGCGCGGTTCCGGACTGAGCGCCTAGAACCGCTAGACCACCGCGGCCGGCAAACAGAACCTGGATTCATCCGAGAAAATGACGTTTTGCCATTCGTGCACCCAGGTTCGTCATTGAGTACACCATCGCAGGCACTCCTGTCTGTGATGTAGCGTCAAGGGTAACCGCAGCCATGGTCTCCGAGCTGATAGTCCATGCTGCTGCAAACGTCGTCGAACTGTTCGTGCAGATGGTTGTTGTCTTGCAAACGTCCCCATCTGTTGACTCAGAGATCGAGACGTGGCTGCACGATCCGTTACAGCCATGCGGATAAGATGCCTGTCATCTCGACTGCTAGTGATAAGAGGCCGTTGGGATCCAGCACGGCGTTCCATATTACCCTCCTGAACCCACGGATTCCATATTCTGCTAAAAGTCATTGTATCTCAACCAACGTGAGCAGCAATGTCGCGATACGATAAACCGTAACCGCGATGGGCTACAATCCGACATTTATCAAAGTCGGAAACGTGATGGTACGCATTTCTCCTCCTTACACGAGGCATCACAACAACGTTTTACCAGGTAATGCCGGTCAACTGCTGTTTGTGTATGAGAAATCGGTTGGAAACTTTCCTCATGTCAGCACGTTGTAGGTGTCGCCACCGGTGCGAACCTTGTGTGAATGCTCTGAAAAGCTAATCATTTGCATATCACAGCATTTTTTTTCCTGTCGGTTAAATTTCGCGTCTGTAGCACGTCATCTTCGTGGTGTAGCAGTTTTAATGGCCAGTAGTGTACATTAAAGTCCACATGGAAGTTAAGTGAGCAGGCAACTTTTGACAGACGGAAGTGCATATACCATGGCCGTAATAATTGGAATTGTTTTAAATCTACTTTAATCGAAGCAAAAAATATCCGTATTGTTTCTGTTCTGTGGCAAAACGTATTTCTGCACCAAAATGTCTTCTTCAGGGGCTGCGTTTTATTTCTGAACCTGTATTAATTCTAAATATGGACTTCCATAGATTTGCCTCCTGTTATGCATCTTTTGGCTTGACAGCAAGTCATTTTTTCCGTTGCATTCTACATCCTTAGTGTGTTTGTTTCGACTGTAATTATGAACACTATTTTTGCCTATTTTTCACTTCAGTGCCATCTTGTATCGCAAGTTTACTTGCATAAAACGAAATACAGTAACTCTTACGCAGCCCTGTTCGTCTACTAGCAAAAGTGATTCACAAACACGAATTTGCAACCCCGTTTCCATTCAACGTGGTTCTCATTCCCACTTCGTGGTTACCACAACTGTTTATTTGAAGTGTCAGTTAGTGGCCATTTCTACTTACGTGATCCTGGAAATGGAAAGATATACTACTTGTTACAATCGGCTGTTCACACTTACGTTTCACGGGGCTGCTGGCCTTGCTAAACGAGATTCAGCTGTACTGCAGTGACTTGCTATTCTTACCTGTCACGGGTAAAACTGTACCCTTCCGGTGAATGACATTAGAAAGGCGGAGTCAGAATCGCGGTGTCGCCGCATGTTCATCTCCACGACACCAAGGGGATCGCCGGGCCCTGCAGACTGGCCAGAACTAAGGGCGTTTCATACTGACACAGTACTGCACAGAACTGATGCCCCACAACTAGGCGAAATTTTATTACCAGAAAAACTTTCATTTAACAGTTACAGCTAAAAATTGGTAAAACACAAGACTAACTGATCGAATCAAATATGTTAGTAACGTTCGCACAATATTATGAAAGTTTTATTCAATAAAATATCTATAGTAGGGATAGGGATCTTGTTGTTTATAAAACCGTCGTTTCGAACATACATGCAAAAATAGCCCAAAGGTTAGTATCGTGAAAAACATGCTGATATGAGAACATATTCAGAAACGTTTTATTGAAGATGACAACGAACGGGGAAGCCCACGCTCACACTTATTAAAACTGCGTTCAGAATTTTAATTTTGTTCTCCTGTGGCGGTGATTGCCTGGTTCCTCTGCATGTGTATGTTGACAGACACGGAATGGTGGGCGGTTGTTACGGCGGGAGCGATTGTACGAGGAATTCATTGACATTTATTAATTTAATGTAAACAGAATGACTGAGCCGACGTCCGACGTGGATGGTGAAATTAGCAAATCTTGTGAAAAATTAATAAAAACAGAGGGAATTAAACATGAGCGGAGGCGCGTGGGTCGACAGCGAGTGAGCCAGTCTTTCAGCAGAAACGACAACCACGCCCCTATTGTCCCGCAACTGAAACTATCAATCATTATGTCACAAGTGAATTAATTCACTCTGCCTGTCTTTGCTGACTGAAAAGAATTACGCTTAACATTCATGAAAAACTGCACAGTTAAAAAATAGCACACGGATAACAATAAAAAAAACTTTAGACGTTGACGCACAAAAACGTGCAGGATATAGAATTGTGACGGTTATTTCTTTTTCTAATTATTGAATTTTATGAATCATTCTCGTTGGAAAACCACGGAAGACTAATTCTCATGGTCAGGGTTCATAGTAATATAGTATCTCTTGAAAGATATGTTCGCCGTTAACCGTGGGAAATTATTTGTTTCACTTCACTATTGTAACTCGGCCCCCTGCGCCATTATCAAGCGCTACTGCGAAAGATTTCGCTTCAGCGTATGTCAGACTTTGAAAATCCTCCGACATGTATATGTGTATGCTGATGTCTGATATGGCCGAGACTGAAATAGAGGAGCGAAATTAACAATTTCCTACACGCAACGGCGAACATGATGTCTTAAAAATAACGTAAAAGAGCACTTAAAAAATGAAATAGTGGGAGTGGCTTGCAGTTACGTTTCTCCGACCGGCTATGAAGTGGAAAATGAGTATCTGTGTCGTGGGATGATTATGGTGAGCGGTTATGTAGTTCATCATTCCCTGTCCATTATTACATATGAAGTAACTAACTGGGGATTGATACGTATCTCAACTCCTCTCAGAAAGTTCAGTGGGGGCTGCCCAGTTTAATAAGCCCCCGAATACCTCACTGAAATTTGTGAATTTGATCCAGAATTATTAACACACAGTCCGGCAATCAGGAAACGGAAGCGTTACTGGACAAGTGCAGGACTCGAACTGGGTACCTCCGAGTCTCTTACTATAGCATTGTTGAACACTGGAGACAGCGCCAATGGTGGTAGATTCTCTTGCACGACATATAACATTTATCGGATATACACTAAAAAGTCAATACACGCGATTATGAAAATTTATTACACTACATAACAAAAATCAAGGTCACGGTAGAGGAGGAGGAAACGAAATGAAACTTCACAGGCTGACAGGGTATGTGATATTATTTCCGTTATTTATTACAGTACTGAGCCACGCGAGGCTCGAGGTCATGCCGTTTATTGCTCGTCATCTTGTTTTTGGGGTTCTGTCGCATCGTTTTTCTTTTAATTCGATTTACTTGCGTCACTAGGGTGCTGCTTTTCTTGCCTGTGAGTGGCAGCAGCAGCGCACTGTCGTACCATCTCTGGAGCGACCGCTAGTATTTCCGGGTCGTCGTGTGTCTGGAGTTGAGTCGGGACGGAGCGCCAATGAGGTGCCCGGTCAGCCAGTACTTGCCGACCGATGGCGACACATATGTACTGTGCGGCGGAAGGACCCTGGAGCGGGAACGACAGTTGGTTGGTCGTTCGGTCGGTCGTCTCATTGGGCGACATGTATTTGGTCTTTTGACCGTCTCTGGGCCTTGTCAGTTGGTGATCTTGCCGGACGTGTGTCGGTTTCTTCCTTGCGTATAGACGTCGAGTGCCCAATGGGCAAGTGTTACCTCTGCACGATTGGGTCCGAGCCATTGTGCCCGGGTCGCCGTGTCTCCGCGTTCCGAACGGACATCGAGTTGAGTCTGGTTGGAGTTGCAGTGACCTCCGGACAGCCAAGACTATAGCCCGACCATTTTGGACAAACTTGATTGGGGACGACTTTGGTTAGTCTCATCAGACGATGTGCATTTGGTCGCCGACCGCTTACGGAAACACTGTGTGTGCGTGCGACTGGTCATTTCTCCTTGTTGTTCCACGGTGATTGGTTTTAGGACTGTCGTAGTTCTTGGTGCAAGTGTTTACGTGGAACTGTGTGTAGCTTCTGTGATTTCCGCTGAGCACATGAATGCTGTCTGCGTACTGGAGTAGTAAACGGTCGGTTGCAAGAGAGGAATTGATTAGGTTGTTCGTTGGTTCTTCAGCCGTCCATAATTCATGCTGCCACCCGATTATTTAGTGTTACGCTTGGCTGCCTGTCTTACCTAATCTGTATTTAGAGTTTCCTCCCCAGGCCGACACTTGGGACCACTTCTTAGCACCACTGGTTGTTGTTTGTGAATGTCATTTTATTTGGTCGCAGGTACTGTGCCAGGCCTTTAGCCGTGTATTAATTTTGTCTCTTTTATGTTTAGTGTATGGCCTTCAGCCGAGCTTCATAACATCTGTACGATTAGGCCTTCAGCCGTGATTCATTTAAAATTCTTGTTGCTCTGCATTTATGCCTTCAGCCGCGTTTGTTTCAGAATCTGTAGCTTTAATATGTAAATCCTTGTCTGTGAGGTTTCTCTTTAATTATCTTGAATTCTTGAAACGGCCTTCAGCCGTGTTCTGTAAATGTTTACCTTAAAGTTGTCTTTAATTAATCTTGAGTAATTGTGTGCGTTTTCAGCCGACAAGATACTTCAAGTTTTCTTAAGATGTTATTCTGTTGTACTGTGCAAAGGTTTATCTTTAAAGTCTCTCTTTTATTATGTAATTTTTTTTATTTGGGCTTTCAGCCGAAGAATTAACTTGAATTTTCCTTAATATGACCTTTAAAAGAAATTTGTAAATGCTTGGCTTTTAAAGAATTTCCTTAGCTGACCTGAAAAATTATTTCGGCCTTTAGCCGAGAAGATATTGTAATTTTACTTAAGTAAGGTTTATTCCGGAGAAGATACTTGGCCCCTCAGCCGTGAACTGATCTTTGTTGTTTTAAAGAGAAAACTGGGCACTGGTTTGAGGAATAAAGTTGTGTGTGTTCTTGTATAACTAACAGTAATTGACCTTGGCACCTTTCCACAACCTGATCTACTCTGTCCTGCGAAACCGGATTTCAAGTATAAAGTCAAATTCACAAAGTACTTGGCAGTAGGAGTCCACTTACCAATATAATACTGCACCCTATTTTCCCAAAGTGCATGCTCTGATTCGGCTGGAAACCGTTTGCTCCTGAGGCCAGCTGACCCAGGAGTTTTGTAACCGGTCCATATGTCATGGGTAGTGGCACTGTGACGGAGCTGACGTCTGTGCACGTCCCACACGCATTCTATCGTGAACAGGCGTGAGGATCTTCTAGCCACGTAAGTATCTCAGCACTATGCAGATGGTTCATAGGGACCAGTGCTAAGCGTGGACGGGGGTTGTCCTGTCGGCATGTGACACTACAATACTGTTTCATGAGAGGCAACTCATGAGGATGCAGGACGTCCACAACGTACCGTTGTGCCGTCAAGATTGCCTCACTGCTGTGACCAGAATTTAGACCCGATGGCTCCCCACTCCATGACTCCTGGAGTAACAGCGTGGCACCTCTTCAAACCGTTGTAATAATGGGGCCTCTATCCAGGGCCCTCCATATGGTCACTGGGAGAGTGGGGTAGGGCACAAACGCGATTCAGCGCTGAACTCAAGGCGACGCCATTTATCGGGAGTGCACTCCAAATGCAGCCGCTTGTTTTCTGATGTTAACTGGAGCTCACGCATGGTACGATATTTCCCCTGTTCGGCTGCTGCTGGTCACCTACCAAAGGTGGGGGATGACACAGAACGTTGCACGAGGTCCACTCCTTCATCTCATGGAAGACGTGTGTGAAACGCTTACGATTTGCTTGATGCATAATACGGTGACCCTTCCGTGACACAGATGTTGACCAAATTCTTAACAACTGCCCTCACGTTTGCATACGGTTCTACATCGAGCCAATGTTACATCCGAAAGTCCCAAGAATGTGGAAATTGCACGATTTACTCAGCAAGTCTGATGGAGGCAGACAAGAGACGCCCTTCCAAGAACCAACTAGCGAACACTGGTGGCCGTTGTATCTTTCACAAAGCACTGCTGCACTAATCACTGACGTATCTGCTGGTGTTGTGTGCATGCTACACCTATATCCGATAATGTCGTCTGCTGTCGGGCAGTGTAAAAGCAAGCAGTGCCTCTAAAACCCGCAGTTTGGCAACAACCTCAGTGTCAGCTTCGCACGTTTCTTCAGCAGTTTCAAACTGTATATACATGTACAGAGACAACCCTTTACCAGTTCCTGGGCGCATGCACACAATCATATCTAAATCTGTTAGACTCCGTATACTTGCTACGGCATCAGCCTAGCGGCACTCAGATGAAGGACGATTAAGCGACTGCACTGCAAACTGTGGCTTTCGACAGCAGAATGTATGTAAAGAAATTCCCAAAGGGAAGGAGGATTTCGTAGACGCCCGATAATGCACCGTCCTGAGACTTTGTCCTGTCGATTCCGAGGGCAGTGTGTCTGAAACGCTTACCTCAGCCACCCATAAGAAAAGAAGGAGTGATACATTCACAGTGACGATGGGCAGGACAATTTGGAGACAATGTGAACGTTTAAGCCGTGACCATTTTTTTCCATGTGTTGACACCTCCTGTTTAAAGGGTCGTCGACCCCAAGGGAGACGTCGCAGTGTGACAAGCTACTGATTCGCTTCAGATTATGGTTGCAGGGTCATTTGAGCCAAATTTCACAATTCTGCGTCGCAGTGAGAAGAAATTACGGGCTTTCAAAAAGTAACTCTTTAATTCTTTTGGACAGTGTATGATTACATCATGCACCAAATGGAACAAAAGGTCCGGAGCTCAATATGACTGCGCACTAGAACATGCATCGCACTCCATTACTTAACCGGCATAGTTCCAGAAGAATATTGTCGAGAGCATCCTCCGGAGTTCCAGCGAGGTTATCAGCGAGAGGCAGTTCCAGTCGCTGCCGCTCCCACAATATTTCGTCACGGGCATTACAACCAGAATCAGCGTAAATGGACAGCTTACCCAAACCATCGAGGTCCAACAAGGAGTGTCGCAGGGGAGCCCTCTCTCCATGATGTTATTTGTTTTATCGCTCGAGCCGCTCTTACGCTATATTCATGACAAACTTGCGGGCCTTTCCATCGCCGGGACGTCCTTCGTGGTTCGTGCTTACAGATGACGTCGGAGTGTTACTGCACAACGACGGAGGCGTATCAGCCCTCAAGACCGAGGTAGACGAGTACTGTCGTGCTTCCGGTGCTAAAATCAACGCCGATAAATGTACCTTTGTCAACATCAGAGGATTCGACGGAGTCATTCTACCTTGGGCGAAGCGTGTCGAAACCCAAACCACTCTGGGGATGATTATCGACAAATGCCCGCTAAAAATTATTGCAAAAAATTGGAAGCAGGTCACCAATAAAATGCAAGGTGCCATCTATGAAAACAATTGGCGGTCCGTTGACATTCTCCAACGCATTTTTTTTTTTTTTTTGACGTCTTCGAGACAGGCCGGCGGACTCAACATGCCTGACATTAACCGAAAGTGTACTGCGTTATATATTAAACGAATCACCCACTTGTTGGACAAGGAACCTCTCAGCGTAACCAGTTGGCTCTTCCGAACCTTACAACCCACCGATATGGACCCACACATTGATGTAGGTAAAATGCATTACAAACTAAGGCATGTCAAACAGTTTTTTCTTGAAGTAAGCTGTATTGATGGACATTATTTCACGCAGGATTTACCGACGACGCACCTGTTATTAAAAAGATGGACATCTCCAACAGTCCGGAATCCCATTGAACTTAAATACCCGAATTTTCATTGGAAGGCAGTTTGGGGCAACATAAGTTTAACCGTCCACACTGCTGAGGTGGCGTCCACATGGTATAAAGTGGTCAACGATGTTATCCCCACTAATGAAAGATTGCATAGAATCGTTTTAAGTGACAGTGAGAAATGCGTCCGCTGATCTGGTCGACTCCTTACGCCATCGCTTCACTTGTCGCGCCCATCTCATTAACTGGAAATGGGTGCAGCAGAGGCTGCGCTTGATTACCCGCAGAGCCCAGCAAGCCACTGTACTGACACCCTGCTATGGCCGGACACGAAACATTTTCCAGCTACCAAGAACAACACCGTGATGTGGCTGTTTGGACAGTTTGTGACATATATCATCATTCACAATAGTGAAGATAATCTCATTAGTTTCGAGGCTTATATGAGAACGGCACGCTGGAAGATGAAACGTTACCCAAATTTCAGGACGATGTTTGGTAACATGTTAATTCTCGACGCCGGTAAGGACACAAATCACGTGCAAGACTATGTAGCGAACACAATACACAACGGATAAGGGGTTACACCTGTTCCTAGGACTGCTCCAGACTTCTCAATGGTGTTATTAACGTCATTTGACGTTTTCCTTAATTTATGTTGCCTGTTCATGTCTTTGTTATTCGTTTGTATGCTCCAACTGACTTTCTGTGAAGATTATGGACGGTTGTGAATCAATTGACAGAACTACAATTCTAGTTAAGACAGTCATATATATTTTGTAATTCTCTTTAATGTGTTTGCGTTTTGGTTCTATGTCTCTGTCTGGACTGAAGATGCTATTGTCATTTTGTTCTGTTTCGTAAGCTTACGAATGGCACTATATGGCACTATACTGAAATGTGTTCTTCAGTCTATTGTAGGATACAATTCGTGTTGAATCAGTTCCAGTCCTTCATTACTTTATTTTTGTGCTTATATGATTGTTTTAATAAAGGGGAAAAAACCACTCCAGTCCCTGCAGCTCAGCTCTCCAAAAAAGAATCCGCGGCTCTTCGACAATCCTCGACACCGCCAAGGCGCCGCCTGGGCCGGATGGGGGTCTGTATTGTGCACCGGCTGCAGAGCGGGAGTGTCACACGTTCAAAATATTGTACAACGATCTCTTGAAGTTCAGCATTAGTGTGTCATTGTGTAAATGTGCCTTTTGGTAACTGAATTCTAATCGTTTCAGTAGTTGTTTTTATACATACGCATACCCGACCTTTGGTTGTACATAGCGTCCCTCTTTACGCTGTCAGCGACACATCGGAGAATGTGGTCGACACCCTACGTTGGCAAAAAGGCATAGGCCAACAACAGTTAACATAAAAATTTTGTGAGCATCGTAAGGCGTCATAATTTAAAAACTATGCCGGAGAAAGCAATGTTTCGGCCAAGGTTACAGTGGCTTTCACCTGGGTCTAGGTCTGCAATAGTGGCGGAAACTTCGGTTTCTACAGCATACCTTTTTTGCGTTATGACACGGTACAATACTCAGAAAACTTTTCTTTCAACTGATCCTGGCCGCTCAACCTTACGCAGTTATATTTTAGCATCAACAGTGGGACACAAAACAGGCTAGAAGAGGTCACTCGCAGTCAACAGTATTAGTTAATAACTGTGACCTTCCAACAAATCATGGCTCGCTCCTACTGCATGCTGCCTTTTGAAAGCTACTTGAGAACTATGTCTACATAGAAAGCACGCAATCATCTCCGTACGACAAATTTGCCATTGTGCGTCCTTTACGGATGGCAGTAAAACTGCTACCCCACGCCACACCTCCACCACCGAACTCGGAATAAGACATACAGCCGGCTGCGGTGGCCGTGCGGTTCTGGCGCTGCAGTCCGGAGCCGCAAGGCTGCTACGGTCGCAGGTTCGAGTCCTGCCTCGGGCATGGGTGTGTGTGATGTCCTTAGGTTAGTTAGGTTTAAGTAGTTCTAAGTTCTAGGGGACTTATGACCTAAGATGTTGAGTCCCATAGTGCTCAGAGCCATTTGAACCATTTTTTAAGACATACAAGGGGCACAGGGAATGGAAGTCGGGCCCTTATGTGCAGGATTTGTGTGCTTGATAATAGACGTAGAAGAGTGTGGATGAGGACAGTTACCAATGCACGCCGCACCCGTACTGTCTTATGAGCTGAACTGGGAGGTGACTCAGTCACCTCTTGGGCCGGTAATATGTACGGATGTCGGACGCTCTCGTCACTGTCGAGGGTATTCCAGTGCGTTGCAGTATCAGGACAGGTTCCTTCTTTCTCCAGCTCTACTATCAACGATTGGGTGATAGTTTTCAAAATGACAACATAAGACCCCACTGCGTACACCTCACTATCACCTTCCTTCAGGAGGTCGGAACCCACCAAACGACTGACCGGTGTAACCGGAAACGTCGTCATGAGGACCTTCCACACGTATTCAGTGACGTCACGAAGGCAGGCATCGAGGAGCGGAAATGTGCATTACCCATCTTCGGAAAAGCCATTTTCGACTTTGTTATGTTGATCTGAAAATGGGTCTCGGCCCGAAACTAGTCATGGAATGAAAAATAAAATACGAGGGTTGGAACTTAAATAGTGGCAACTATTTATTTACAACCGATACAAAAGAGTTACATGTTTGCATCTGTTACTGTCCTTCAAAGTAGTCACCATCGTTGTGTAGAACCGTTGCCAGTGATGTGGAAGACGTAGTATACCGTTAGCAGAGTCTGTTCTGTTGATGGTGCAAATGGAGCGGTCTACTGCCTGTCGAATCTCTGGAACAGATCTGAAGCGAACGCTACGAAGTGGTTCCTTCATCTTCGAAATCAAATAAAAAAGGACCTAAGTCTTATTACTGTTCGTTTTTGGAGCATCACCTGCTACCAGCTTTGCGAAAGAAGCGGCGGCACTTTCTGCGCAACCCACTCATCATTTTGCACGACAATGCAGTGGCTTATACAGCGCAAGCTGTGACTGTTCTGTTGGGTAGATCGGACTGGGTAATACTGTATCATCCACCATACTCCACGATCTTAAGTCCTTGTAACTTTGATTTGATTCTGAAGACGAAGGAACCAGTTCGTGGCATTCGCTTCACAAATGTTCCAGAGATCCGACAGGCAGAAGACAGCTCCATTCTCAACATCAACAGAACAGGCTCTTCTAACTGTATACTATGCCTTCCACATCCCTGGCAACAGGTTCTGCACGGGTTTGAAGAACAGTAACAGATACAAACACGTAACTCTTTTGTACCGGTTGTCAATAAATAGTTGCCACTATTAAATTTCCAACCCTCGTATTTGCAACTTGGACTGGTTTCTCGTTCCATTTATTTTCCTTTTGCATCTTCGGCAATTCACAAGGCTTGGGACGTCTGGTGAAATAAGGCATTAACTTCTTCAACACTTCGGTTAGTATATTAACCAGGCACTCCGACGAAACAAGGGAGTGTTGTTGGATATATCTGACTTAGCCCACAACATCAGAAGCTCCAGGAGGCTCTTCGCGGATGATGGTATCGTTCACCTGGAAGTCGATCCGTAAGACAGTTATTGTGAACTGCGGGAAGACCTGTAAAGAATTTATACTAGGTGTTTGGATTTACGATTGACCCTCAGTGTAAGCAGGTTTAACATATTGCCCATAAATTGTAGCAAAAACACCTTTCTGTGTGATTACACGACACAGAATTGCAGTCCGCGTTACATCATGAGGTGGTTTCCGAAGTAGGGAGGTAGATGAAGAAGGCAGTTGTAGATGTAGATGTATTGTGACGGAGAAACGAAGACAAAGGAACAAACTTCAATACAAGTCTGAATAGCTGGCATCTCGTGGTCGTACGGTAGCGTTCTCGCTTCCCACGCCCGGGTTCCCGGGTTCGATTCCCGGCGGGGTCAGGGATTTTCTGTGCCTTCTAGATGGCTGGGTGTTGTGTGCTGTCCTTAGGTTAGTTAGGTTTAAGTAGTTCTAAGTTCTAGGGGACTGATGACCACAGCAGTTGAGTCCCATAGTGCTCAGAGCCATTTTTGAGCCCATAGTGCTCAGAGCCATTTGAACCATTTTTAAACAAGTCTGAATACAAATGCTCGTTCAGAAACTTATCGTTTGTCACAGACAAACAAGCGTTTAAACCAACCTACGAAACTCCCCTATGTACGCCGCTTGAAAGAGTGGTGATATTTTAAGCGGCAATGGATTTCTACATTGTTAACCAAGTGCTTACTATAGCAAGAATGCCTAAGAACAAACGGAACGTAAGCTATTGACAACTCATTTTATGTACTCGGTTTCGCTTCTTCCACCGATGCTATATGTTCCAGTGCCACAACGTCATTCCAGAAAGTTCTAACGGGAAATCAGCTCGTAGCAGTTAACAGCCTAAAACTTCGATCTGAGCTTATGACACATAAACAGAACCTTGTATACTGAGGGTAGGAGAATAACAATTCCACGTCAGCAACAGCCCTAAGGCATTAAGAGGTAAAATATCCTACAATTCGCTACATACTGTATAGTCGCACTGCAGCAGGGGAGATCCTACAGGGAAATCGAGGGCGATGGGGACCTGTAGTCCACGTCTAGCACCAATTCTAATTTGTCACGTGTAATCAACTGCTTTTAAGTTTCTCGTTACAGTGCCAAATTGGTCCTCGGGTTGAGGAAAGGCTATATATTTCTAAATCATCGGCGGGCTTCCCATCTTCTACCTCCTTAAACCGGCTCACGAGAATCGGCGGGGAACAGTTCGCATTTGAGATAATTTACTAAATCCTTCTCGTCACTCGCGAATGACAAATAGGCTATGCATGAGTTTGAGTTTTTCTGTTTTTACCGTCAATATCATTTCGGCAAATCTCAGTGGGTGAAACTAATATATCTTTTGACTTGTGTTGGAAGTTATTCTCGTAGGTTTAACAGCATGTACTTCAAAGCTAATATACCGTCTCTTCACTGAGCTTCAGAGAAATGAATTCTGTGCAAGTGGACTAAGTTGCAATCCTGTCAGCCTGAGGGGACTTTTCCATCCAGCTGCATTATGTTCGCTGGAGCGAGCTCTGAGAATGTAATAATCTTGGCACTGCTAAAACGCTTGGCAGTGGTCGCAGCTAAAACTTTTATTACACACGTCCAGCAAACGTGCAAAATAGAAGTACAGAGGAAAAGAAAAAAGAACAGTGTTCAGGCAACCACGCGCGGGCTACTATCATTTCATTTGTCAGTAAAACAGTCTACTAAATGGAATGGCATTTGAATCCTGTTATTTGACGACAGAAGCTGGTAATTTTGTTAGAATGTGTTGCGAGGTGCTCGCAGAGTTATTAGTGAAAAACAGCTGAAAATATGCTATCGTTTCCCAATTCATACAACAACGTTAGCAACGCTTCATTCTGCGATTAAAAGAGCACCAGCTATGTTTCACTATACTTCAATCAAAACTGTATGTTGTATGTCAATAAAATGAATGCATCAGAAAAAAATTGTTTCATTTTAGACAGTTCTGCACATAAATGTCAGGAAATACGAGGATTGCTTTCGAAGTTTAAAAATTTATCGTCAACAGATTCTCTACTGAATTACACGCCAATTAATAGTTTCTTTTAATTAGAGATGTCATAAAACATGAAGCAGAAGAGCGTGTGCAAAACTGACCTGGAGACACACATCAACTGAAGAAACAACAATAGTGAATACAGCTTATCTGCCGGTGACAATAGAAGTATAATTTGCTACCATAACCAGAGACGAAAGAAAGATACTGCACTGAAAGTAACAAGGGTAATCAATTCTAGGACATTTCATTATTTCTTACATTCATTTGACGCCCGTACGAAACAAATCGGTAGTTCAGGTTTATTCTACATGCAACTGTAATGAGCAACCTACATAAAATACACCGCACAAGTAAATCCGCACGGCATAATCACTGGGAGACTCCGAAGGTTAGAGTAGGCCACCTAATAGGAAATGTTTTCTCCATTCCTCGCGTCCTTTCTTTCGCAAAGTATGAGAGCAGTGTGTGTAAGTGTGTCTGTTACGTGTAGGTCACTGTAATGGATGTGCGTTCAGTGTAGTGTCATGTACGTGTTGATGATGGAGTGGAATGAAACCGGGTGCAGGCACATAGCCTCTCGAAGATCATCAAAGGGACCACCGAGCGTTACGTCCCCATCCGACGGACAGATCACCACCAACATCTTGAGGCACTGCGGAAAGGTTTGGAATTGAATCAAGGATATTGCCAGAAATATTGGAGAACGAGGTCTTAACGCAACAACCCCTCCTGTCCTCTCCACTGTAAAAGCAAAGGGAAAATCTGAAAAAACAGACACCATGCATACACCTAATTGATTCGCCTTGATGGGCGATGAATGTACCACATTCAGTGCGGATGCCCTTTAGCGTCCGACCTCCTGTGGGAATCTCAAACTAGCGAACATGGAGGATATGGACAGTGATGTGGATATGTGGCGCCAGACGGGAGTGTGGTTCGGTACGCACTGTTGCAATAAACACTGCGTCCGGCTGGCTTAGTGGTTAACGCAGTTGACTAGTAAACCTGAGATCCTTGGGTCGAATACCGCTCCGACCCAAAGTTTCACTCATCACCGCTGATGTAGCACGCAGTCCTGATTCAGCTGACATCAATAGTTCCTTTCCTTTCCACCTCCACCCCCCCCCCCTCCCCACATCTCCTCCTACAATTTACATAAAAGGCAAAAACATCTACAGCTTACTCGCACGGTCACCCATCCAAATACCAGCCACGCCCGACAGCGGGGGTGGTGGCGTAAAGTCCCTGATCAACACACAAGGTAAAACGTTTACAGCACTGAATCTGTAATGTTACACCTCCCCTCACATCCATTAACCCCCTAGATGTGAAAGATTTTTCGTGACGCTCAATGATATTGCTTTGCATAAAAGCCTCAGTAGAATGATCACTTACTGTGTATCTGAGTTTTTTTCATAAAAGCGCCAGTGACTGATATGTCGTGAGTCCCAACACAAACATCAAACCTCTCCCGAAAATAGAGGAGGATCTTTTTTGATTCGTTATGCCTATGCCTATGTTTTCATTAAGTTTCCTGAGGTAGCAGTCAAACAAGCCAGAAAGTTCCTACGGAAATCAACAACTGCATCAGGACGATCACTCCACGCGTCTGCTATCTGCGTTAACACACCATGAGTATGACCTGAAGTTTCTTTTGCATAAGAGCTGAAACAGTCTATCACAGGGAGTCTTTTTTTTGTGAATAGTTTTGTATGAGTACGTAACTAGTAGCAACTGCACTATAACTGCAAACGTAAATGAATTACAAACGCATTTTGTACATCACAAAAAATAAAAGTACGCTTTGCTGACAGAAAAATGTTCTAAGCCAATTACATTTTTAGTGAAATTGTAAAATCGTGGCCGCCTAGATAGAATTTTTTTTTCACAATTGATGCAGAAAAATATAAATAAATCACGCACCCGAAGTGCCGACATGTGGCTGTTGATCTATATTTATTGTCATTCGAGAAATTAAGTAAAGTAGTTTACATTTTGTACACCACAAAAAATGAAAGTACGCTTTGCTGACAGAAAAATGTTCTAAGCCAATTACATTTTTAGTGAAATTGTAAAATCGTGGCCGCCTAGATAGAATTTTTTTTTCACAATTGATGCAGAAAAATATAAATAAATCACGCACCCGAAGTACCGACATGTGGCTGTTGATCTATATTTATTGTCATTCGAGAAATTAAGTAAAGTAGTTTATCTTTTTATTTTTTCATTCATAGCGTAAGAACTAGTTCGTATTTTCTTATTACATTTCATCTCGTATGATTGTGAACATCTGCGATGCTGCCCAGCAACTATTCACCAATGCCACAACGTGCTGTAGTGGCACTAGCAGCATCAGCTCAATGCCGAAAACAGACAGCAGAAGAGTTATGACGCGTACTTCCATTTTATGAATACTATTTTCAGAATATGATTTTATTTTCTCCCTTCACAATTTTTTGGCTTCTAGGAACCCGTTTTTCATCTCGCTACATTTGCGTTCTCTGCAGTTCACGTTTTCAAAACTTCATACGAGTTGCATTCACAAAAATGTCACTGCAGTGTCCCATGTTTGGCCTCTGCGGTTTCTTTTTGTATATGTTTTTTTTCCATGCGTGTTTTGAGTAGTACATCTCCTGCAAAAGAATAAGCACGTACATAAAAGCTATAACTTCACGGAGAGTGAAAGATGCAACTACGGCTTTTCGAATACTATCTTTCATAGCAAGGAGGGAAATACCTGCTGACTTCGAAATCCGTTGATAAAATTTACGACAAATTATTAGTGAGGACACAATTTTCAATTTATAGGAATCAAGTTATAGAAGCTATTACGAATACAGTAGTTCCAAAACCACCACTGATGATGGTTAGTAAATAGAAGTGAAACACGCCTGGTGTAGCAATCTCTTAAATAGCAGTACGCCCAAGTCAGACAAAAAAGCACTGCATACCACTCAAAAAAATAGATTGCAGACCCGGCCGCAGCTGTACGTGACTAGGTTCTGGTACAGCTAGGTGCCGGTTCGAAAAAGTGGATGTTGTTAGATCATTGTGCAAGCATGGAAACCGATCGCAAAAAAGTCTTCGCCAGCAGATATGACGGAATTTTACTGATGTCTTTATTGACAATGAGAAGTAAAACGAAGGGGCAGTCCTAACAGACCAGACGGCGGACAGGGGAAGAAAAATATTATTGGTAAGTACAATGAGTGACAAAAGTCATGGGATAACGATATGTACATGTACAGTATTGGGTACACGAGGTATTAAAGGTCAGCGCATTGGCGGAGTTGTCATTATACTCAGGTGATCCATCTAAAGAGGTTTCCAACGTGATTATGCCCGTAGAACAGGAATTAACACTTTGAATACGGAATGATAGAGGGAGGTAGACGCATGGGACACTCCATTACGGAAATCGTTAGGCACTTCAATATTCCGAGATGCAAGGAGTCAAGAGTGTACCGATAGTACCAAATTCCACGCTCTACTTCGTACCACAAACAACGCGATTGCGTAGATTTGTCAGTGGTAACAGACAAGCAACACTGCGAGAAATGACCGCACAAATCAGTGTGAGACGTAAGACGAACGTATGAAATAGCATAAGGTGGCGACGTATGGCGCTAATGGGCTGCGAGAGCGGACGACCGACTCGAGTGCCTTTGATAACAGCACAGCATTGCCAGCAGCGCCTCTGTTGGGTTGTGAGGGCTGGGCAACCATGGTCTCGTGAGATGAGTCCCGATTGAGGTTGGTAAGAGCTGATGACAGGATCCGACTGTGGCGCTGATCCGACGAAGCAACTAACTCATGTTGCCAACGAGGTATTCTGAAAACTCGTGGTGGATGTATAATGGTGTGGACTATTTTCACGTGGAATCGGCTACATCCTCTGTTCCAACTGAACCGATCATTGACTAGAAGTGGCTGCATTCGGCTAACTGCAGACAATTTGCAGTTATTCATGGACTTCCTGTTCCGAAAAAAGACTGAATTTTAATGGATGACTGTGCACCATGTCACCCATCCACAATTGTTCGTGGCTGGTTTGAAGAACATTCTGGACGATTGCAGCGAATGATGTGCCCACCCTGCTCGCCCGACGTGAATCCCATCGAACATTTATGGGACATAATCACGAAGTAAGGTCGTGCACAAAATCCTACGCCGGCAACATTTTCGCTGCAGGTCTACTAAAGAGACTGCTTACACTTCGTTTGTACGTGCTCTCCTGGAGTCCTTCTGTGTATCAAGAGATAGCCCAATGCCTTTGCACCTCAGTATAAGTCGACATTTGCAGGAAAAAAATTCTCAACGAAGTGGGAATCAACTATCTAAAAGGAAAATGTATACATTTTGTATCCCACTTTTGGTATAGATAAGTGAGTTATTTTGCAGTGATTTGAGCAATACAAGTAAACACCAACTTTGCTAGAACTTCACAGTTTTTTTTCTACACAAATTGTTTTCGACAATAAGGAGGAAATCCTGAGAAAATTTTTTCTGAATCCATAGGTTTAGTTTTGAATCTTGCTATAATTAGTGGACGAACAACATTAAAAACGGTCAACCAAATGGTATTTTTAGGAAAAAGTAAGCATTGCAACGAGAACGGCCATGTTTGATTCAGACACTTCGCGCTATGAGTAAATTGTCGCAGTAATAGTGTCTCAGAAGTATTGTCGAACGACACTGCCTGACCGTGTTTGATTTCTATACTATACACGACATTAACTTCCTATATAAAAGTACGGGTGTATGCGCTTTTGCTGTCAAGCCTCACTGCTTCACAGACTGAAACACGACAGTGCTGCAACCATAACGAGTTCTTTAGTTGTTTTTTTTTTGTTTGTTTTGCACTTCATAAGAAGTAAATGATAGGATTACTGGTAATCTTGGTAGCATTGGCAGCGAAAGGAAATTAAATGAATGTGTGACAAGGACCTGAGAGGCGACTACTTCTCTTTGACTAACACTGACTTGGAGCAGAAGAGGCACAATTAGACATTTTAATTCCCAGTGCCTGTACTTTTACAAATAAATTCGTAAAGCTTTGTCAGCACAA
Organism: Schistocerca americana; assembly: GCF_021461395.2. Taxonomy (NCBI): domain Eukaryota; kingdom Metazoa; phylum Arthropoda; class Insecta; order Orthoptera; family Acrididae; genus Schistocerca; species Schistocerca americana. The sequence goes on along the minus strand of NC_060123.1, from coordinate 206,862,540 downwards.
CCAGGAAGGATTCAAGATTCTCACTCATAACAGAAGAAGTTTAAAAACATAACAAAATAAATTATTTTTTAGATGTGAAATTCCATCATTCTTTCACTCACTGTTGACTGCATTTGTTGCTATAGGTACATTTTTCTTCACAAGTAAGAGAGATTCTTTGATAAATTTCGCACAGCATACAAACCATACTTACAGATGTATGAAACTCTAGAATTTTCCAAATCTATTAAAAACAGTGGTAAAAATTGAGATAATTAACTACAAAATTTCATTTTTTTCTAAACATAAAGTTTAAAACGTAACAGCTCATTCATTTTTTCATAAGTTAAATAGATTCTAGGGTTTCAGTCACCTGTAAGTATGGTTTGTATGCTGTGCAAAATTCATCGAAGAATCTCGCTCACTTATGAAGAAAAGTGTACCTATAGGAACAAATGCAGCCAATAGTAAGTGAAAAAAAAATGATGAAATTTCACGTGTAAAAGAGTTTATTTTGTTATGTTTTTGAACTTCCGCTGCTATGAGTGTGAATCCTGAATCTTTCCTGGCCATGATGACAAAGTTTTATGAATTTACTTGTAAAAGTATAGACAGTGGAAATTAAAATGTCCTGCTCTAAGTCGGCCAGTTTGACATCCTACCCCCCTTAAGACACTGATCGCCTACACAAACCAAGCAATCGAACTGAGGTAACGCCCAATAGGTATGCAACACCACTAACGTTGAGGTAACGCGGTTACCATCATACCTGAACGAAGCTACTAGGAAAACTACCGTAGTCTGCGGTAGTCTTACGACTCTAGATATATGCCTTGTGCGGAAAAATACTCTGGAACCGGCGCTCGGCGCGCACTGTGTTGTGACTTGCATAGTATAGTTGTAGACGAAGGCAGATACCGTAAAATAAGAAGAACAGGCCTTCTTACGATTTTACCGGGTGATCAAAAAGTCAGTATAAATTTGAAAACTTAATAAATCACGGAATAATGTAGATAGAGAGGTACAAACTGACAGACATGCTTGGAATGACATGAGGTTTTATTAGAACCAAAAAAATACAAAAGTTCAAAAAATGTACAACAGATGACGCTTCATCTGAATAGAATAGCAATAATTAGCATAACAAAGAAAGACAAAGCAAAGATGATGCTCTTTATAGGAAATGCTCAATATGTCCACCATCATCCTCAACTATAGCTGTAGTCGAGGAATAATGTTGTGAACGGCACTGTAAATCATGTCCGGAGTTATGGTGAGGCACTGGCGTCGGATGTTGTCTTTCAGCATCCCTAGAGATGCTGGTCGATCACGATACACTTGCGACTTCAGGTAACCCCAAAGGCAATAATCGCACGGACTGAGGTCTGGGGACCTGGGAGGCCAAGCATGACGAAAGTGGCGGCTGAGCACACGATCATCACCAAACGACGCGCGCAAGAGATCTTTCACGCTGAAACGTTCCCTTAGAAAAATTAGTGAATTACTGCGCTGGTAAACCCCTTACGTTATTTGATTTTCAAACATCTGAGCAAAACTAAACGTACTCAGACATTTCGCTCTTTACTTATTCTGATCAACACTAAACTGACACACAATATTTTTAGCGCAACGTAATCTGACTTTCAAAACTCCCTACAAAAGAATAGCCCTGACTAACAATAACCTATACCTTTCATGAATCACTTACCTCACAAAAATCTTCGTTACTCAAACTACTGCAATACAGCGAGTGCCAATACTGCCAGCTAAATAAAAGATTCTAACTACTGAAGGCACTAACTACTGTTAGTAGTTAGCAAATGAAAGGTTTTGATGAAGAACAAACAATGAATTTACCTTAATAGTGTTCAAAGGTCATACATCAGTTCATGACATCCAGTCTTACAAATTTACTGTCTCTGATGGACACACGTCCAGATCATCCGCTATCAGAACTCCACCATCTCTCTCCCCACATCCACCACTGCTGGCGGATCACCTCCAACTGCGCAACGCTATGCGCTGTTAACAGCCAACTGCCGAACACTACAATAGCGAACAACAATGCAAACCAGCTACAGACTGCACACAGCACAGCCAGTGATTTTCATACAGAGCGCTACGTGGCGTTACCAATATAAAAACCTGAACAGCCTACTTACAACGCGTCTAGCAATATGGGGTGGAGCACCATCCTGCATAAAGGTTGAACGTTCCAGCAGGTGTTTATCAGCCAGGCTGGGGATGATGCGATTCTGTAACATATCGGAGTACGTCTTACCCGTCACAGTAGCAGTTACCTGCTGTCCAGCGCCATCTGTCGGACATTTTGTGAGCTTTTTTTTTATTTTGTTCTAATAAAACCCTATGTCATTCCAAGCATGTGTGTCAATTTTTACCTCTCTATCTACATCATTCCGTGGTTTATTAAATTTTCAAATTTATACTGACTTTTTTATCACCCGGTATATAGTGATTAGGTGCTACGGTTAGCTGACAACCGCAGGAGGTGGATATCGGAACAGTTGAACAGAGAAGCTTATAAAGAAAGGTATTTAGGAAGCAGCCGTTTGGACGTGAGATACTCACTACGCCGTCGCAGTGTCCCCCGGCCACGGCCTGTATGCTGGAGGCGGCGCCGTCGCTGCCGGCTGCGACCAGGCAGTAGGCGGCGGCGGCGAGCGCCACGGCGAGCAGCAGCGCCCCCGCGGCCAGCGGCAACAGCGCCGCCCTGTGGCCGCCCCCGCCTCCAGCGGCCAGCAGTTTGGCGGCCGCGGGCAGGCGCGCCACGTGCCGCGGCTCCACGCCCGCGCGCTCCAGCACGTGGCGTAGCCGGCGCGCCGCGCGCTCCACCGCTCTCTGCCGTCCGCACTGCATCGCGGCGGCGACGCTTCTGAGCGGTCGGGCGCCGGACGTGGCGGCCGCGGCAGAGGCGACACCGACGCGCGCGCTCCTGGCGGCAAAATCGGGGAAGCACCCTGCCTGTCCTCCTGTCACTGTGCTAACGGGGAGGGTAGAGACAGAGGGGTTGTCAAAGCTACTACCACGGAAGTTGGCGTTAGTCCGTCTCTCCAGCTGGATGAATCCTTCGAAAAGAGCGCGGCCGATATCCTTTCGCATCCTTCCCTAATCCGAGCTTGTTCTCTGGCCTTAAGAACCTCCATTTGGTCGTACATGAATAATGATAAAAAACTAGTGGCTGTATCTGAACCTAACGTCTCTTATTATTTTTAACAAATGCTACCAGTTTCGACACCACACAGTGTCATCTTCAGGGCCCGAGTGTAGCCTGCCATCCACACCCATTTTCAAGTGCAATGAACATAATCGAATGCATGGGCCCAAAATTAAATGCATTCTGTGGCAATAACAAGCCGAGCATGGTCAGATACCATATGTACCGGTATGAAATGATCGTTTTTTGTGAAAATGAAACACTAATTTTGAATTGAAAAGTAAAAACATTTTATTCAAAGTACAGACCATTTCTTTCTATACATTTTGACCACCTTTGTGGCAATTTGTGGACACCACTGCAATAGAAATGTTCGTCTTTTGAAGCAAACCAACCAGACACCCAATTGTCGACTTCTTCGTAGGAATCGAAATGTTCCTCAACCAATGCCTGTCCCATTGATGAAAACAAATGGTAGTCGGAAGGGGCCAAGTCTGGTGAATACGGCGGGTGGGGTAGCACCTGCCAGCCAAGTGTTTTGATTGTATCCTGAAGCAGTTTTGCTTTGTGTGCAGGTGCATTGTCGTGTAAAAAAATTACTTTCCCTTGTCTTCTGGCCCATTCTGGTCTTTTTTCGAACAATGCATAGTTCAAATTGATCATTTGTTGTCTGTAGCGATTAGTGTTCACAGTTTCACCGGGTTTTAGAAGCTCATGATACACCACACCTTTCTGATCCCACCAAACACAGAGCATTGTCTTCTTGCCGAATCGACCTGGTTTTGAAGTCGATGTTGATAGTTGTCCCGGATTAACCCATGATTTTTTCCGTTTAGGATTCTTGAAATGAATCCATTTTTCATTGCCAGTAACAATTCGATGCAAAATTGATTTTCTTTCACGATTTTGAAGCAAAATTTGACTAATGGTTTTACGGTTTTCCATCTGTCTTTCATTCAGTTCATGTGGCACCCATTTTCCACACTTCTGGATCTTTCCCATAGCTTTCAAACGGTCAGAAATTGTTTGTAGTGCAACATTTAGCATGCTGCCATTTGCTTCTGAGTCTAAGTATCATCTTCATCCAATATTGCTTGCAATTCCGCGTCTTCGAACTTTTTTGGTGGTCTTCCACGTTCTTCATTTCCTACATCAAAATCATTATTTCAGAACCGTTGAAACCATCTTTTGCATGTTGCTTCTGATAGAGCATGATCACCATATGCCTCGACAAGCATTCGATGCGACTCTGTAGCACTTTTTTTCAAATGAAAACAAAAAAATTTGTGCTTTCAACAAATCATCACTTTCTGATATAAAATTCGACATTGTTAACACGATGAAAACATACGATGTTGTTTCTTCCATGACTTGATGTATACTAAATATCTTCGACGGATGTCATACCAACGAAACAAAAAAAAATTAAGGCTCGTTCACAACAAATGTTCCCTATCGACACATTTGTATCTTAACGCTCATTACATACCGGTACACCTGGTATAACTGCAACAGATAGCATATGTTATAAAGAATAAACGACGTTAGAGCTAAATACGCGGGTAAGTCAATTATTATCTGCAATTTAGTTATAGTTTTGTTTATTTTGGCAGTACTGTCGTTTTACGTTGATGACGCATGCTTTGTTTATTTGTTGTTATATCCTTGCAATTTTCAAGCGGCGAGGTTAGTTTCCTTATCGCTGGCGTGCTGTTAATCATGGCTGCTCCACTGTCTATATGCACCAAAGAAGAGCATCGTTCAGTGATCCGATTTTTGTGGTCCGAAGGCGTATCAGGGACCGAAATTCATCGAAGACTTTCGTTACAGTGCCGGAACAGTGTTTTGCCACAACGGAGAGTCTACGAATGGATTGATAAATTCCGAAATGGTGGCACAAGTGTTACGCACGAAGAAGGAGCCGGACGACCGTTTAAAGCCACAAATGAAGAAACCATTGAGCGTTCACGTAAAATGATTCTCTTAGACAGATGATTAACTATTGACCAAGTGGCAGGTTATCTGCAAATTACTCACGGTTCTGCTTACGAAATCATCCACAACAGACTTAGGTTTCATAAAGTTTGTGCAAGATGGGTCCCAAAACAACTCACACAGTTGCATAAACAAACGCGCTTGGACATCTTCCAAAAACATTTCGATCGCTATGGTAACGATGGTGACAACTTCATAGACAGGTTCATTACTGCGACGAAACATGGATCCATCATTGCGAGCTGGAGAGTAAATGGCAGAGTATGGAATAGAAAGATCCAAATTCGCCGTGCAAAAAAAAAGTTCAAGACCCAACCGTCCGCAGGAAAACTGATGCTTACTGTTTTTTGTGACGCACAAGATACAGTACTTTAGCATCATGGGAAAGGGGCACAACAATAAACAGTGTACATTACAGTGATATGCTTTCTGCTAGGCTGAAGCCTGCAATTCGAAGCAAACGCCGAGGATTGCTGTCAAAAGGTGTTGTGTTGTTGCACGACAATGCGTCCGCATACTGCTGCCCATGCTGCTGAAACGCTCCAGAAACTCAAATTTGAAATACTGGATCATCCTCCATATAGTCCCGATCTTGCCCTTCTATCACTTGTTTAGTCTACTCAAACAGGCATTAATGGGCCGTCGAATTGCCTCGAATGAAGCAGTGAAAGACGTAGTGCCTTCCTGGCTCGCAGCTCAACCGAGAATCTTTTATGAGAGAACCAGGAAGCTTGTACAACGATGGACCAAGTGCGTTGCAAGGACATTACGTCGAAAAATGATGTTCTTGTAAGTTTCCTTTTTCATTACAATAAAGTTTTATAGCTACTTTGCAGATAATAATTGACGTACTCTCGTACAGCCGCTGATTTTATTTTCATTATTCAAGTAATATGACGTCCTTACACCATTCAACTGGGGGCGCCTGTATGCCTCCATGCTGCCACTCTACTGGTCCACGTCAGAGCCAACATTTTGCAGCTTCAGAAACCTCCCAATCAGCCGCTTACTGCGTCCTGCGGAGGGTATCCATCATTGGGCCTAAGAGTTTGAAGTCGCAGGATCCGAAATCAGCTCTGTAGGCAACGAACCTGGCGGGCACACACCTTTGGTGAACGAGTGTACCAGGACTACCAACAGAGATGTCGACTTGTGCTGTGAGGTGTTTGATTGTGTTCCGGAATCACAGCTGTGCGCGGCCTGTCGGAGTGCGGGAGATCGGACAGTCTTGTGCGACCAGCGATGAAGACAGACACCACACTCAAAGACTCAGTGTGCTTTTCTCTATTGCCAAGTCTCGTAGACATTCTAAAAGCGCCTTTGAATATCTGAGATTGGTTTTCCGCCAAAATAAACTCAAAGAGAGCTCTCTGCTGGGAATGCACATCTGTGCGATTTTGAAGCCTCCGTACAGGGTCGCCACCCGTCGGAACCTCTTGAAACTCTACCGGCTGAAGTGGGAATATTACTCCGTACCCCACAAGAAATACCGCATTTTTTCAAGCGAAACTAGCCGATAAAAAGTTGCATTACCAGTTGTGCAAGCCTCGTAAAAATCTGTATTTTGTCGCTCGAGAAAAATTGGCACCTCGAAAACCAGTTCGTTGTCATTCTGTAAACGAATGCCGTGCGATGGGTTCTTCACTAAAGGCGGGGCTGGCCACGGCGTGCCAAACTACACGCACGCAGCGCGTGCGGGCCACTTCCGGGCAAAGGCGCAGCCTGTCACTCGGCTTTGCTCCGTCTTTCTCGGAAAATATGGAACAGGGCGTCGTTTCATTTAGCACTGCGGTGCGTCATTTTCCGGTCGGCATGACTCTCTGAGTTCGCAGCGCTGTTTATTTGTTCGTGGAATGAAGGACGTACACAGGCCTAGGGGCTGTTAGCACAAAAATAGTCAATTTAGCTATCTATAGTCGCAATCTTTTGAGATGAATGGGAATGGCAGAAGAGAAGGATGAGAATTCTCAACTCGCATAACCTATGGGTACTGCTTATTTGTTACAAAACGACATTATAGTACCACGCAGAAAGAATTTAAATTTTTAGATGACAATGAAAGCAAAAAAATTACCACAATCGACACACGGGATTGATTGTTCAGTAAATCGAGAAGCACTTCCTGCTAAATTTACATACATGCAGCACGTGAGGGAACTGGTGGTATGAATAGTAAAATTTCTGAAGTCGCACCGAGCGAGGTGGCGCAGTGGTTAGCACACTGGACTCGCATTCGGGAGGACGACGGTTCAATCCCACGTCCCGCCATCCAGATTTAGGTTTTCCGTGATTTCCCTAAATCGCTCCAGGCAAATGCCGGGATGGTTCCTTTGAAAGGGCACGGCCGACTTCCTTCCCTGTCCTTCCCTAATCCGATGAGACCGATGACCTCGCTGTCTGGTCTCCTCCCCGAAAAAAATCTGAAGTCGCACTCATTATTCCATTTTCAGTTGCAAAAGTCTGTATTGGAAATGAACTAAAAGCGTGGAGACGTCATATATTATTGCAAAGTACGTTGGTTAATTCAACGGCCATGCTTGGAACGATTTTTCGAATTAAATCTCATTATTGTTGAATTCATGAAGGAGAATAGAGTGCAGGGACGAAAATTAGAACATCCGGAATGGATTGCAGACTTCGTATTTTTAGTGTCCTTGACTGCACACTGCTCACAGTAAGATACTCTAAGGTAACTCTGATGGAGTTGCATTTAAAAAGAAAACCTCGTTTTAGAAGGGATGTATTCTGACAAAGACAATCCGGTTCTCTAAGCTCACTGGAATCAAAGAAAGTGCAAGGTCTGAAGAATTCATTGTCGCCTTGCAAGAATTGCAGCGATGGTTTTATAATGGTTTTGAGGACACTGTTAGTCTTACATTTGTTTCCGAGCTGTTTGCGACGTCATTGGTCGTTTTTTCTCGCCCCTGTGCAAATGCAGATGTAGCTGATTGATCTTTTTAAATTAAACATTTCAAGGACATCTTCACTGCTTTTCTCAGGTATATTTTCCAAGCCGCCATAATGAGAAATCAGAAGTGCTACAATATTTCGATAGATATATTTATGTGACATACTTATTTTCGATTATGAAACTAAATAAGTCATTATTACGTGGCAACTTGAGTGTGAAAGATTGTGAAATGGTCTGCTTCTGTCCTTAAGTCGGCGGTGTGTACCAAATGAAAATTATATTGTATCTTCAGTGCGCCAAAAAAAAAAAATTAACTAATGCTGAAAACTTGTTTTGTTTGTGACCTACATTGTTGAGAAATGTAAAATACAAAGCCAAGTAATATGCAGTGCGAATGTACTTCTACTTAAATTCGGTGCGTTCGCTGTTTTCCCCTCTTCCCCCTTCTCGCACTCAAACAGCATGGCTTGTAGGAGAGGGGTATGTGAAGCAAGCTGAGCGCTTCGTCACTCGTGTGCGAGCCGAAGTCTTGACGACCCTTGATTAAAGGACAGAGACTTAGTAGACGTCTTCGGTGTAGTGTAGCAGTTTAAAGCAGTTAATAAAGGCGACTCTTTCAGTCCAGATACGACACCAACTAGATTCGTTCTAGAACATACCGATAAGTACTTAGAAAGCATATACAAACGCACGCTCGACGAAAGATCCGTACGATAACACTAGAAAGTTGCACAAGTCGCAACAATACTCAAGAAAGGAAAACGAGTCGTTGTCTAGTGTGGTTTAGTACAAAACTTGGTAGTGATGGTGGAACAAACATGTGTATGTACAGACTTCGCTGTTTTCCGATATATAGTGATCTGCGCTCGCACTACTTGGCACTGTTACGAATGTACATATAACAGCAAATGACAACGACATACAGATGTGTCAGCGAGTTAAAGTTGACGTAGCTTAAAGCAAAAACAACTGCACTTGATAATGGCCTAAGGCCGAAGTTGAAATATGGAAATAAAAAGCGTAACAGTCATCAACGTAAACATGATGTCTTTAAAAAAATTTTACATGACTGTGAATCCCAGTTATTAGAAAATGAGTAACTTGCCAATATACATACCCGTATCACTGAAGTCGATTTTCAGTAGGATTTTGGAACATATACTGCTTTGGAATATTATGAATCCCTTCAAAGTTAACGGTCTATCGACACATCGTCAACACGGATTCAAAAACTAATGTTCTTGTGAAAACCAACTAGCTCTTTTTTCGCATGAAGTAATGAGTGCTATCAACAGGGGATCTCAGTTTTCTCACTTATGTCTAGGTTTCCAGAAGGTTTTTGACACCATTCCTCACAAGAGACTACTAATCAAATTACTTGCTTATGGAGTTACATGTAGTTCTGTGACCGGATTCGTGTTTTCCTGTCATGAAGGCACCATATGCAGATATCGACGGAAAACCATCAACAGGAGTGATATCTGGCTTTCTCCGAGGACTTGTTATAGACCCTCTGCCGTTCCCTGTGCGGCTGGTTCTGGCGGAGGTTCGCGTCCTCAAATGGTTAAAATGGCTCTGAGCACTATGGGACTTAACATCTGTGGTCATCAGTCCCCTAGAACTTAGAACTACTTAAACCTAACTAACCTAAGGACATCACACACATCCATGCCCGAGGCAGGATTCGAACCTGCGACCGTAGCAGTCGCGCGGTTCCGGACTGCTCGCCTAAATCCGCTAGACCACCGCGGCCGGCTTCGAGTCCTCCCTTGGGCTTGGGTGTGTGTGTTTGTCCTTAGGATAGTTTAGGTTAAGTAGTGTGTAAGCTTAGGTACTGATGACCTTAGCAGTTAAGTCCCATGAAATTTCACACACTTATTTCTTGTGCCGTTCCTAATCTACGTTGTTGTTGCTGTGGTCTTCAGTCCTGAGACTGGTTTGATGCAGCTCTCCATGCTACTCTATCCTGTGCAAGCTTCTTCATCTCCCAGTACCTACTGCAGCCTACATCCTTCCGAATCTGCTTAGTGTATTCATCTCTTGGTCTCCCTCTACGATTTTTACCCTCCACGCTGCCCTCCAATACTAAATTGCATATCCCCCGATGTCTCAGAACATGTCCTGCCAACCGATCCCTTCTTCTAGTCAAGTTGTGCCATAAGCTCCTCTTCTCCCCAATTCTATTCAATACCTCCTCATTAGTTATGTGATCTACCCATCTAATCTTTAGCATTCTTCTGTAGCAGCACATTTCGAAAGCTTCTATTCTCTTCTTGTCTAAACTATTTATCGTCCACGTTTCACTTCCATACATGGCTACACTCCATACAAATACTTTCAGAAACGGTTTCCTGACGATTAAATCTATACTCGATGTTAACAAATTTTTCTTCTTCTGAAACGCTTTCCTTACCATTGCCATTCTACATTTTATATCCTCTCTACTTTGACCATGAACAGTTATTTTGTTCCCCAAATAGCAAAACCCCTTTACTGCTTTAAGTGTCTCATTTATAATCTAATTCCCTCAGCATTACCCGACTTAATTCGACTACATTCCATTATGATCGTTTTGCTTTTGTTGATGTTCATCTTATACCCTCCTTTCAAGACACTGTCCATTCCGTTCAGCTGCTCTCCCAAGTCCTTTGCTGTCTCTGACAGAATTACAATGTCATTGGTGAACCTCAAAGTTTTTATTTCTTCTCCATGGATTTTAATACCTACTCCGAAGTTTTCTTTTGTTTCATTTATTGTTTGCTCAATATACAGATTGAATAACATCGGGGATAGGCTACAACCCTGTCTCACTCCCTTCCCAACCACTGCTTCCCGTTCATACCCCTTGACTCTTATAACTGCCATATGCTTTCTGTAAAAATTGTAAATAGCCTTTCGCTCCCTGTATTTTACCCCTGCCACCTTCAGAATTTGAAAGAGAGTATTCCAATCAACACTGGCAAATCTACGAGGGGCTTTCAACAAGTGACGCAACACATTTTTTCTCGAACACTTTCGGTTGAAGAAACGAGAAATTTGTTGTAGAACATCGTGGAATATTCCCGTTTCAGGCCCTATAATTTCGTCAAGTTCCGACAGGTGGCGGCGCTCTAAGAAGGCTTCAAAAGGGCGTCTGTAACGGAAGTGCGTTCCAAGACTCTCATTGAGCTTCTTTTCGCGGAAAACCAGAGGGTCGTAGATTTCCATATGCAGTGAAAAAAGCATGGTGAGCTAGGTATCTGTCATCATCCAAACAAGATCGCGAAAACCTGTGCGATCTTCCGCGTGCTGGCCGGTCGCACACATCTGTTACTCCTGCTATGTTGGAACGTGCCTACTGGACAGCTGTTTTGGTGGTGCTGATACACTCGTCCACCAGTTGGGGTACTCAAAGGTGTGTGCCCGCTGGGTTGCTCGTCACCTAAAAGACGACCACAAAAAACATGGTTTCATCACATCGAACCGGGAACAAAACAACAACCCATGGAGTGGACCCACACCACCTCTCCGAATAAGAAGTTCAAAGCTGCACTCTCAGCCGATGATGACATAGATACGGACCTCTGGGACCATGAAGGGTTTATTCTGTCTGATGCCTTCTCAAATGATGGAGGGACTAACTATGAAGTGTTTTGTGCCACCCTCAGAAAATTTGTAATACGACTTCAGTATGTTCGTCACCATAGAAATGTAAACGAGCTTCTCCTTTTCCGTGACAACGAAAAGACTCACACAAGTCTGTGAGCCAGAGAGTAGCTCGCAAAACTTTGTTGGACTGTTCTTCCTCATTAAACTTGCAGTCCGGATCTGGCACATTCCGACGTCCATCAGTTCGTCACAACGACGCATTTTTTCGGCAGAAGCAGTATAAGGGATGTTGGGGAGATTGTTGAAGCAGCAAGACGTTGGCTCCGACGTCGACCAGTCGAGTAGTGCCTTGGAAACTTACAGACCCACTCAGTAACGTGGCGTAAGACTGTTGCACTGAATGGTGATTATGGTGGATAATATGGCGTTCTAGCCATAAGAGCTGGAGAATAATATGGTCTTTTGGAATCTTGAACTAAATCAACCTGCTTCCAGAAAAAGGATGTGCTGCATTACTTATTAAATGCCCCTCATGTATAAACGACGTAACAAAAAATCTAAGCAACCCTCTTAGATTGTTTGAACATGATTCTGTCATTTAACCTCTATTAAAGTTATCAGATGATCAAAAGCAAATACTTACACGGTTTATGTAAGGTGCAAAAAGTGGGATTTGTCTCTAAAGAAGAAAAAATGTGAGGTCATCAACATGAGTATGAAAATAAGTATGTTAAATTTCGGTTACACGGCAAATCACACAAATTTAAAGGTTGTCAATTCGACGAAATACGTAGGAATTACAATTGCAAACAATTTAAATTGTATGTAATGTTGTGGGGAAGCAAGCCGAAGACTGCGTTTTACTGGTAGAACGCTTATAAGATGCCACAGGTACACCATACAGACTGGCTACACTACGCTTGTTCTTCCTCTGATGGAATATTGCTGCACGGCGTTGGATCCGTATCAGGTAGGACTGTTGGAGGGCATCGAAGAGGTCCAAAGAAGGGTAACTCGTTCTGTATTTTCGCGAAATAGGGGAGAGAATTGGTATGGCAATCAATAAAATAATGGCTTTTCTCGTACCGCGCGACGCGGAATTTGAATCCCCGCCAGACGTCATGGACGTAGAAGACCCGTAGAGGTCTCTGCACCATCGCGCCGTAAGCTGTGGCGGCGCGCGCCTCCTGGGCCGCATTTAGAGTGAGGGCGCCACAGTGGAACACGTGGTTGCAGCGGCCAATAGCGGCGCCCCCGATAGAGTAATTAAGCGCCTGCCTATCGGTCAGCCAGCGAGTCTAATCGTTGCGTGAGTCTCGACACATCGCCTCGGCAGCAGACAGCATGTTTATCATTCTTTGTTTTCATTTCTAGTGGACGTCTTGGATTCGTTTGGTTGTCTCTGTCACTCCGTTAATTCTTGCGTGTTGTCGTCGTAAGGTCTCTCTCCATCGTCCGCCGTTGTTTCGTGTCCGTCCTTTCCATTCGTTTCTTTGTCCGCCGGCCGCTCTCTGTTTGGTCCCGCCGCGCTTTCTCAGCCACCCTGCGACCGTTCCGGTCGCGCTCACAACAGGTTACAACAGCTTTTTTCGCTGGTACGAGATTTCTTCACTAAATTTAAATCAGGGTTCTTCCACCAGTCTGTAAAAATTTTATTACCGCCAGCCTACATAGCGAGAAATGATCATCGTAATAAAATAAGAGCAATCGGAGCTCTTTCTGAAAGATTTAAGTGTTTATTTTTCCTATGCTGTAATGACTATATTAATAGTACGTACTAAATGAGTGATACCGAAGATTGTGCAATGTTGGGAAACGTGTTCCTGCTGGATTATGAGAGTGAGACGGTAAGTAAAATGAGTGAAAGAGAGCGTCCTATATGGCGTCCGTGGTGACGTAGAATTACGTCAGCCACCTAAAAAGACGGCCACTGAAAGACCCTCAGAAGGCAACATATATGTAGGTAGCCAAATGGAGGGTTGTAATTGGCTTAAAACACGAATAACCACTTTCCCACTCTATGTCAAGGCAACAAAGCAGCAGTTAGGAAAGGACGATGGAAGGGAGCGGTTCGTTAAAATGGTTAAAATGGCTCTGAGCCCTATGGGACTTAACATCTGAGGTCATCAATTCCCTAGAACTTAGAACTACTTAAATCTAACTAACCTAATGACATCACACACATATACATGCCCAAGGCAGGATTCGGACCTGTGACGGCAGCGGTCGTGTGGTTCCAGACTGAAGCGCCTAGAACCACTCGGCCACTCCGGGCGGCAGCGGTTCGTTTCAGGGGTAAATTCCGCTGATCATGGTAGAATATGTGTCCTCAGTTAAATGTAACTGTCATTATTTTCGCGCGATACGCGAATGTAAGACGGTTGTAATAGCGTACGGCGCATATGGATTATAAGTGATTGTGGAAACGTGTTTTGTTAAGGATTAAAAATAGGACCCTTCAAAAATGTGCTCACTATTATTCGACGAGTAACACCTGTCAGACTTTACATCATTCTTCACCAGTATAGCCATTCATTCACGTCATGACTGCAGCGAATCCACGAGCAGCGCTTCTACTGTGCAGAGGGTACATCGTCATCTGAAAGACGCTGGTCAGTGTATTTCAGATACTTTCAGCGAGATAAGACGGACATACTTGTCTCCACCATCAGCCTCGTCAAGTTCAGACGAATTATGATCAAACAAGTTCTGACACCGCTCTTGCTAACGCAAGTGGTGTGTTGAAACATGCTGTTACAGAATGGAACCGTAATGGAATGTTCTGAACGTGGTGTAAGTAGGCTGTATAGGTTTTTTTTTATTGGTAACGCCACGTAGCGCTCTATATGAAAATCACTGACTGTTCTGTGTGAAGGCTGTGGTATGTTTGCATTGTTGGAGTAATATTCGCCATTGTAGTGTTGGGCAATTGGCTGTTAACAGCGTTGCGCAGTTGGAGGTGAGCCGCCAGCAGTGGTGGATGTGGGGAGAGAAATGGCGGAATTTCGAGAGCGGATGATCTGGACGTGTGTCTATCAGAAACAGTACATTTGTAAGAATGGATGTCATGAACTGCTATATATATTATAACTTTTGAGCACTTTTACGGTAAATGCATGGTTTTTTCTCTATCAAAATCTTTCATTTGCTAAGTATGCCTATCAGTAGTTAGTGCCTTCAGTAGTTTGAATCTTTTATTTAGCTAGCAGTATTGGCGCTCGCTGTATTGCAGTAGTTCGAGTAACGAAGATTATTGTGAGGTAAGTGATTTGTGAAACGTATAGGTTAATTTAGTCAGGGCCATTCTCTTGTAGGGATTATTGAAAGTCAGATTGCGTTGCGCTAAAAATTATTGTGTGTCAGTTTAAGCACAGTTATGTATAATTTTTCTAAGGGGACATTTCATATGTCGACTCTTAGCCGAGGATACCTCACTGTAATCTTCTGATTTTTTTTTCTTGTAGTTTGTGTAATCAGTGTAGCTTTTGTTTATTGCTAGCGCGTAATTGTAGAGAGATTCTCTTTTGTAGTTGCAGTCATTCATTGTTGTACAGTAAAACAGTTGTGGCATGCATGTAGATTTGCAACAAGTATTTCGCAGCTGCGCTTGCAATTAACTAGATATTATTTTCAGTGCTATGTTAATGTGTTTTCTTATTTTGCTCTTCAAATTGTGATTTTCTGTGTTATCGTGTGAAATATTGTGACAATAATGGCGTGTGATAAACGTAACACTAGGCTCCAAAGTAAACTGAGAAATAATAGTGACGACGAGCGTAGCTTATCAGCTCCACTGTGTAGTGAATTAACAGACATTCAAAATAGTAATTTGGTAATTGTGCGTAGGGAAATGGAGCGGGCGGTAAATAATGGCGTAGACAGTGAAACAATTAGTGAACAGGGAAGCATTATCGATGGATCGGTCGGCAACAGCTCGCCTCAGGAATCCGAAATGATAGGACACAATCTCGCAAGTACTGTAGATTCAGGTTTTGGGTCCCCACCGTTTTCTCAAATAAGTCAAGACACATTTTCTGCTTGTCAAAATGTGAATGTTGCCGGTGAAAAAGCACTGCCAAAAAGCATAGAGAAACAGATTCCAGACACTAATACATTATTATTGCAATTAATGCAACAAATGGAACAAAAACAGAGACAAACACAGCAAAAGCTTCAAAAGTTAGACACAATGGAACAAAATCTTCGGAAATTAGACACCACGCTTGAACAAACACGTGAAGATTTAACTAGTGAGTTACTTAAAATCGAATCTAAATGTCAAAAAGTCTGTATTGACGTAAAAACACAAATTTGTGAGCATTTTCAACCTATTTTTTCGCGGCATGAAAATGCATTTCAGAATCACGAAGCCGCCACAAAGAACTGCAAACTATTGTTCATGAAAATCATGAGACCTTGCAAGCTAAAACTGACTCAGTTGCATCTACCGATTCGGTTACGCAACTTGCAAAAACTCAGGAAAACTTAAAGGACACAGTAGATACTCTGAAAATTGGTTCAGAAAGACACATGGAGGAAATTAGTTCATTATCAGAGAAAGTAGTTGAACTTTCGGATCAGCTAAATAATTTATCTACGAAGGTAGATGATAATCTGAATGACACAAAACCGGTAGTCTTTAATGACACAGAAGAGTGCGAACAAATTAGGAAATTCAAACAAAATCAGAATCAAATTAATACGTAACACCAAAGAGAAATCTGGGAAGTACAAGATCAACTGCCACAGCTAATACCAGAATTACGTATTTCAGAGGACACTCGCGCTCCAATACGGGAAGAGGGACATAGAAATACGGAACAGCCACAAAATAATAACACGGGGTACTTCGGAAATTATGAAACATATTGGCAAGGTACACCGAATTTGGAGATGGAACCGCCGAAACGAAGTAACAATGACCGATATGTGACTCGCCGACATGACGATTTTGACTATAAGCTGGTTTATTACTACACGTAAATTCAAAACATTTAAGAATTTCGGCAACGACATTCATCCACAAGCGTGGCTTCAACAATTCTATCATTGTTTTCCTCCCAACTGGTCATTAGAGCACAGGTTAGAATTTATGTGTGGCTATTTACAGAATGAACCAGCTGTAAGAATGCGATCGGTCATTCACGAATGTCACAGTGAAGGAGAATTTTATCATGCCTTCCTCTCAGCATATTGGTCTCAAGCTACGCAAGACCGAGTAAAACATAGCATCATAATGGTGAAACATTTCGAACAATCTGAATTTTCCATGTCTTGTGAAATATTTTGAAGACATGTTGCACAAGAATCAGTACATGTCAAACCCTTACACCCCCTCAGAACTCATCCGCATTTGCTTAATCAAATTGCCTGAACATTTACGACATATTATTTTGGCAGGACGTTGCAAAGACGACATTGAAGCTTTTCAGGGACTCTTACAAGAATTAGAAATTGACACTGACAATCGCGGAAAGCGAAAACAGGAACACAACAATTACAGGTCACATCTGTCGCGATTCCGCGATGAAAGAAATAATAACTGGACAAGGCTATTCTCACAACACAACCCGTATGACAACCATTGGCAGAGTAGTAATAATTACAGGGAAAGATCACCTCTCCGTGGTAGTGACTACCACAGAGACAATCGGGGGAACAGACAATATGGGAACCAAAATAATTATTATCAAGGGAGACAGAATAACTTTAGATGCAACGGTCCAGCGCGCAGTTACGATTCAGGGAGAAAGTCTCCACCACGTGACTGACAAGAAAGAAACTACGGAATCTACCGACATGACGACAGACGATATGATCGGAACGACAGACCTGAATTGCATCAGAACTGGCGGGATTCAAACAGGGCAGGGCCGTCTCGACAAGGTGAATTTGTAGAAGTTGGGTCTCCAAATCCCAATAACGACGTGCGCCAACTAAGACACAATAGGCAATGACTCATACCGCTGGCAGCCACAAAACGTAGTTGTGAAACTGACGACGCAGCTGCCGTAGCTAGTAATTACGTAAAAATGGAAGACATTAGGGACATCTTACTCCAGGAACACGACGTAAAACATAACAACATTGCGTAACCTGTGATTCACATTACAGTAAATGACGTAAAATTTACGGCAGTACTTGACTCTGGCAGTCCCATTTCAGTAATTAGTTAAACAGCCTTTAGCAAATGCAACAAATAGAACGATTGCCCCACACTTCCGTTACGTAAGATTAAATTACAAAGTGCAATCTTTGGAAAAAGTGTAGATGTACGCCAACAAACCAACTTACAATTCTTTTGTCAAAGCCACAGCTTCTCTATGAACTTTCTTATTGTTCCATTATTGTCGACGGAAATTATATTGGTAGTAGACTTTTTGAATGAATACAAAGCAATCTTAAACTTTCACGATGCCGAAATAAGTTTAGAGAAAGAAGGTAATTCAATAGTTTTGAAATTTGAAGATTGGCTCTCAAACCATGACGAGGAAATTAATCGGCTTTACCTCCTGTTAGACAACAGTTCGGAATTTTCGACGGAACTTGACACTGAAAATCACTCTGCAAGTACTGACAGGGATGATATCGACGGCGCATTTGATACTAATGAGTTAATTCAGAATAAAATTCAAACAATTGAGAATTGTAATGACACTGATAGGCAAGACCTTTTTGAGATTTTACAATCACATTCCACAGTTTTTACTCACAAAATAGGAACAATCAAGGGATTTCAATACCAATTTCGTGTTCGTGAGCATACGAAATTTTGTGTTAGACCATACGTAATTCCGGCACATTATAGGGACCGTGTTAGAACAGAAATACAATCTATGCTTGACGAGGGCATTATTGAACCTGCAGTAAGCTCACACAACAATCCATTACATGTTGTTGAGAAGAAAAATGGATCGATCAGACTTGTCTTAGATTCGAGACAAATCAATACTATCATCGTTCCTGAAACAGACAGGCCGCAAACGTTGGAAGAACTTCTTCAAAATTTTAATGGTGTAAAAGTGTTGTCTTCTATTGATCTCAGATCCAGCTTTTATCAGATCGGACTTCATTCAGAATGTAGAAAATACACAGCTTTCCTTTGTTTCGGCGTTTGTTATCAGTTTCGGAAACTTCCTTTTGGTTTCAACATTTCTTCGGCAGCATGCATTCACGGGCTAAATTCCATATTACCTGAGTTCTTAAAACGTCACATCACCTTATATGTGGACGATATTCTGAAAGCAGAAACCTCATGGGAACAACACAATCGCATCCTCAACAGCGTGTTACATATTTTTGCAGAATCTGGAATTACAGTTAACTTGGAAAAATCTGAATTCGGTAGGACAAAGGTGAAATTTTTGGGATGTATTATTTCTTCTGAAGGCATTCAGCCAGATCCTGAAAAGTTAGAAGCAATCAGTGCCATTCCAGTTATATCCACAAAAAAACTAGTCCGCAGTTTTCTAGGTCTCGTAAATTTTTACCGTCGTTTTCTGAATATGCAAATTCTAGTTACACCAAAACTTTGTTCTCTCACTGGAAAAATACTATTTGGAACTGGGACGAACAAGCACAGTTGGAATTCAATTTTTTGAAAGAATCGCTGCTTAACACGCCAATACCAGCTCATCCAGATTCGTCACAAGATTTCTGCCTTAGCACGGATTCCTCTAAAGTCGGTCTTGGTGCCCATTTATTTCAAGAAGCCATAGAAAATAACACTACAGTTCAGAAAACCATTGCTTTTGCTAGCCGAGTGCTAACAAAATCTGAAAAAAATTATTCTGTTACTGAATTAGAAGCTTTAACTGGCGTTTGGGTATTTAACAAATTCCGTTTCTTTCTTTCTGGTAGGCACGTAAAAGTATACAGTGACCATCGTGCATTACAATTTCTTATGTCTTCAAAATTAAATCATGACAGGTTCGAACGTTTGGCATTGTTTCTGCAAGAATTCCACTTCACAACAGTCTACATTCCCGGCAAGAAGAACATTGTTGCGGACGCACTGTCACGCGCACCAGCTGGGCTTGAGAAAAGTAACACAGAAGGCAACCTCGAGAAAAATTTCAGTATTCTTTACATTCAGAAAGTCGCCTTTGAAAACTTCATCACCACATCTTTAAAGGACATTGCTCATGAACAAGATAAAGATCCGATTTGGAAAGACATCAAAAGTAAATTGCATGAAAAGACACACACTCAGATTCGGCATTATTATCTGGTTAGAAACAACATACTCTTCAAACGCTGCACTGTTGATGACAAGCTATGGGTACTTTGCATTCCAGATGATTTTGTTAATAAGCTCATTTGGTACATTCATTTCAGCTACGCGCATTTTGGTCCACGAAAATGTCATCATATTCTTTGAACGACTTGTTATTTTAACAATATGGAAAAGAGAATTCGAAGAGTCTTGTCTATTTGTAAACTTTGTCAGAAGGTGAAACCATCTACTATCTCACACTGTGCTCCGTTGTTTCCTGTCATTCCTTTTAAATTAAAAGAATTTGTTGCTGTTGATCTCCTGGGAACCCTTGTCAGAACATCGAATGAATTTTCGTACGTTCTAGTCGCTGTTGAACTTACTTCAAAATTTGTTTCTTTCACTCTGTTACGTAAAGCCACTGGACGGTCTGTATCCAACGCCTTTGTTAAAAATTTGTTACGTGAAGTTGGCCACATTGCTAAAGTCATTTCAGGTAACAGACCGCAATTCAGATCTGCTGTTTGGTCACACATGCTTCGGAACCATAAAATCAAACCTGTTTTTATTTCATGGTACTCACCACATTGTAACCCGCCCGAACAGGTTATGAAAGAAATCAATAAGCTTTGCAGACTTTATTGTCACAGAAAGCATCAGCATTGGGAAAGATATTTACACTTATTTCAAAACGTGCTGAATGAAATGCCTCATGACTCCACTGCTTTACCACCTACTCTTGTACTGAAGAATGAAGAACCACCGAACAGAATCAGAGAGCTTGTACCTTTCCCAAATACACCAAAACTTCGCCACAAAGATATAATTGATTTGGCTATTAAAAATATAAAATCTGCAGCAGACAAAAGGAGAAAACTACACGGTAAAGCAAATGCAAAGAAATTATATATTGGTCAGAAAGTTCTCATTAAAGCTCATTCATTGTCACATAAGAAGAAACACTTGAGTCACAAATTCTTTCTAGTTTATAATGGACCTTACAGAATCCGACGTATACCACATGATAATTGCGTTGAAGTTGAAACTCTGCGTACTAGGAAGAGTAAAGGTTTACACCACGTTTCACATGTAAAACCGTTTATTGAAAGATAATCTGCTTTTTAACTTTGTCTTTGTCATAAAACTTTTCACTTCACATTTCTAGTATGCTTTGTCAGGCTTAGAAACTGTTACCATGCAACAATGTTTGAAGTCAAATATCCAGTCAAGAGCCAAGAGAACTTATTTAAACAGAAATTACGAATGCATTGTTATAGTGAACAGACGACTCAGTGTTGTCATTTGTACATTCTTGCTTGTTAGTTGCACGATTACGTAAAGACTATCAGGCTTACATACTTAGAACATATACTGCTAATGAGATTTTAATGCAACATTTTGGTTCACTTGGAAAGATTTTATTTGAAGTACATTCGGTGAGATTAAAGATGACTTAGCATTTGGTTTCTTTGATAGCTACACGATTATATCACGATGCTACTAATATGTGACACAATTTACATTGTTGCTTTTGCAGTGTATCTGTTTTATATCTGCACAGTTTTTCTGTATTATTCTGGAGAATAAAACATGTTTTAGTAGTAACTTTTGTGGTATAGCTACAATGAGACAGCCTTTTTCGTAGCACAAAAATACGTTACACTATAGCACGTTCTTGATCATGGTAAGGTACGTAAAATCTACGATATCCATATGCAAAGCATTTCACTTTCGTTTATGATGAGGTAAGTACATTGACTTCAGCAGAACTTTGCTTACAGAGGACGATAACTACGACACTTCCACAGAATTATCTTACAGCAAGACACGCAATTGAGTGATTAATTTTGTACTTAAACCATATATTTTTCAAGATTTTTGAATTACAAAGAAAGCTTTTCGTGATACATTTCATTCCATTGCTGTAATCTGTAACACCTGAGGGTATAATTACATTAATCCTCAGGGGGGTACACGCTTACTTTGTGTGCCATGTGTTTGGCAAGCACAAGGAGCCCTAGCTGATATGGTATATGGTTATACAACGTTACACATCGGTACCATATTTCTCTAACACAGAATTACACAGCTATCTGATTATTTAACAGAGAAACAAAAATTTTGTTTACTATATCAGTGACACATGTTTACGCAGTTACACAGTTGGATGATGTAACTATTATGAAATTGTATTTTTTCTCTACTTTGTGAACTGTTCGTATATTTTTTGGAACCATTGTGATACTATGAGAGCTTTGAATGATGTATTTGGTGTGGGATCGTGATTTTTAAAGTACGTTTGAGGTAGATGAAATTATTGCAGTGAGCAGAGAATTTTTCTTAGGTTTTGAAGTTATTGGAGGAAGCTACGACGATTCTGAGATTTGACTGAGGTGCTATGATGTTATTATTACAACGACGATGTGTATTACGCTGTTGAGGTATGTTTACAATCAATAAGCTGATGCTACAGGAGGAATTTGATTATGCTACGTATTTATTATGATGAAATATTGAAGAAGTGTCGACGAATATGTATATGTGTAATAAGGTAAGAAATAATGAGTAGTGGTTAGGGACTCTGGTTTGTGAAAATCGATGTTGGAAACCAAGAATCGTACTTTAAGAGTTATGAAATGTGTGTAAATGCGTGAATGTATCACAAGTTTTTGGACGCTGCTATATTTATAGGATGTTGTTTCTACACATTTGTTACGCAAATTCTCGACCTGTGATATTTTTTATATGAGACTCTCACTGTAGGGCAAACTGCTGTTGTAAATATTTCGGTAGGAAAGCTAAGTGACCTTGGGCGGCCAGCTGTACCAGCCGCCTGTAGAAAAAGCCATTAAGTGGAACAAAAAGAGACCATTAACCTTACTATTGACATTCCTTTGTAGAAAGCATCGCAAATATGACACGCTAATTAATTGAAAACATATGATTATTCTGTGGAGCACGTACTTTGTGCTACTTACTGAAATGCTTATGAATTGATTGGAAATATTCGTACATATGCACACCTAATTATGACAAGTGTCTTTCTACAAGAATTGAGAGAATTTCTACTAACATATGAAATGCCTCATGACTACTGAATGATATTTTTGTGCTTTACTTTGTACATAGTTGCTTATTTTATTTGATATCTGTTTTCCAGGTGTGTTGCATCATTGGTTTTATAAAATAAAATTAAATGCATTTGCTAATGTGAACACTTTCTGTCAACGGATCCATTAAATAATAATTTTATGATCCACATTCCTCGAAAAAGGAGCACTTGGAAAGAACAATAAGAAGGGACTTATGACAGTAATTGTATACATAATTTAGTTTTCAAGTACTTGGCAATTTATTTTGTAGAATAAATTGTGATGCATCACTCTAGTATTAAGATGTGACATAGATATTAAACATGGCCATTTTTACTGTAATATTTTTTCTGCTTGAGCTTTGTCATGTTTAGGTATAAGTTATAGCATTTGCTGCTGCTGTTTGCCAGGCATAGTGCTACTAAATTTCACTTTGTGTTACTCTGTTAAGCCAGTTTTACTACTGATTTATTTTTCTTGTTGCTGCACATTGGCTCATATTAGTTGTAATATTGCGATTGCTTTACTAATTTATATATACTGCTGCTTGCTTTGCCAATTTCCATTTTTTGGTCTTGCTGTTTGTGTAAATTTGTTATGTGCTGCTGCATTGCCTCGTTCCTTGGTATATATATCTGAGCTCAGTAGATTTAAGTTAGCTTAAGATGGGGTAGGCTATCTGAGAGAACGAGTTGTGATGAATTGGAAGAAATGCATTGAGAAGCTATAAGAAAACGGTTTGGCCAAAAAAGAATTTTGAAAGAGGATATGAACAAAAAATTAGGGTTTAGGGACAACAGGTTTAGGTAGGATTTTCTTGGAAATAAATGATGAGGTAAGATAATGGAAAATAAATAATGCGGTAAGAAATATGTGATCATATAAATACATAAAGCTTACTTTGATAGGATTTTTTTGGTGGAAACAAATGTTGAAATAAGACGAAAGGTCTATGAAATGAAGTTTTGGGTTGGACTGGAGTACCAAATGTTACACTGAAAGCAAACCCTGCCCATTCCTCTTGTGTTATTCTGCTATGTGTTTGTGTACCCTTGTGTATTTGTGCTTTTCCTGTCTTTATGTGTTTAGCTGATGACAGTTATGTTGTAGAATTTTTCTAATACTATGTTATTTACTTTGTAAAGATGTTTAGACATTATTTATCTGTTCTGTTTTGTTGCTCATATGTGAAGTGGATGTTTCAAAAGTTATTCTGATCTTCTTGTATGTGCTTATGTCATAATTCTAGTAACACTGATGTGCATGTTTATTTCTATTCTTTTGTAAAGCCTGTTTTACTACAAATGTTATCTGTATTGTTATGTTCTTTAATGATGTATTTTGTACCTTTGTTATTGTATTCTTATGTTATAAAATTGTAATTGACACCAGTTCATCAAATTAAGTAACTTGTAAGTTACATTTCACTGCACACGTTTCTGTTGGTCATAGTATATGGACAATATGTGAGAAGTAGGGACTGTTAGTGTTTGCACGTGTTTTGATAATTCAGCAAGGGACTGGTTAACAGCACTACTGGTTCTAAAGCAATTCCAAAAACTTTGTGAGTGCACAAGTGGTGGTTTATGGTCTTGCTATATTCTCAGCAAGACTCTTCGATGGTGATTGTGCACCCGCACAGTTGCAATAGATGGCTGCTGGCCATCTCTACAAGGATTATAGTGGGTCTGCATCTTTGATGGCCCACCAATACCGTAATCTCTACCAGGACTACAGTGGGTCTACTCTGTGATGACCTTGAACTTCGACTGACTCTGCTGTGGGTTTGCTCTGTTGTGGCCCATTACCTGTGTGCATGTAAAGAGTTAGCACTGTCTTTCCGTTGGAAGGACAACACTACTTCTTCAATACTGCATAGAAATCCACTACTTCCGTGTACATTATCTTTTACTGCTCAGACTTTGAGAAAAACACTGCTATTTTACTGTGATGAACGATCAGGACTGTCTTTATGGACTGTGAGAAAATTTTAGCTTTTGACCAACATTGTATCAGTAAGTGCGTACATTGGATTTCTTTGTTATCGTAATTGTAAAAAAAATTAGCAAATATGTGTTGGCCAGTGCCCAAAACAATCTGTAAAATGTTTTGTGGGGAGCATGGGGGCTATGTAAGTAGGCTGTTTAGGTTTTTTTATTGGTAACGCCACGTAGCACTCTATATGAAAATCACTGACTGTTCTGTGTGAAGGCTGTGGTTTGTTTGCATTGTTGGAGTAATATTCGCCATTGTAGTGTTGGGCAGTTGGCTGTTAACAGCGCGTAGCGTTGCGCAGTTGTAGGTGGGCCGCCATAAGTGGTGGATGTGGGGAGAGAAATGGCGGAATTTTGAGAACGGATGATCTGGACGTGTGTCTATCAGAAACAGTACATTTGTAAGAACGGATGTCATGAACTGCTATATATATTATGACTTTTGAACACTCTTAAGGTAAATACATTGTTTTTTCTCTATTAAAATCTTTCATTTGCTAAGTATGCCTATCAGTAGTTAGTGCCTTCAGTAGTTTGAATCTTTTATTTAGCTAGCAGTATTGGCGCTCGCTGTATTGCAGTAGTTCGAGTAACGAAGATTTTTGTGAAACGTATAGGTTAATTTAGTCAGGGCCATTCTCTTGTAGGGATTATTGAAAGTCAGATTGCGTTGGGCTGAAAAATATTGTGTGTCAGTTTAAGCACAGTAATGTTTCAGTGGTTCGAAGAAACCTCTGGCAGACACTTAAATGTGAATTGTCGAGGGGCGGATGAAGAGCAAACAGTCCTAGCACAGCTTTCGGCGACATTTCGAATTTATAACCTCCTGCAACTACGTCAGATGTGCATACCTAGTTACGAGCATAATCTGTTAGCCGACTTCCATCTCTTTCATTATTGCCTCGAATGTGATACACCCATGCTCGAACACAAGACGCTCGATTTCTCAAACGATTTCCGGTCATTCACAAAGAGATTGTCTTCCAATTCAGTCGTCATACGCATTTGCTTGACCACGCTAGAATCCTCTGCGCCACGTAAAACCTGTGTCATGAGACGGTGCAACACTGATCTACAAGAGCATGCTGAAAGGTGGTACCTCCGAAATTTTTCGCGTTAACTCTGCAAGATTTTCATACAAAACATGCTTACTTAACATTTTACATCTTTATTCTTCATGTCTACGTGTTTGTTTATCAACATAGTCACCCTGGCGATCAACACATTTACGCCAGTCCGGGGAAGAGTTTTTTGATACTGAAATTGGGATTTGCCAGGATAAGGGAAATGACATGGAACGATTATGTCCCTATAAGTAACATCAATTATCCTATTGATGAAAAACATTTGTTCGTTCAAAGTAGCGACAGGACCCCTTCAAGACAAACAGGTAAGAAAATTCCAAATTAATTTGTCATTTTAAATTTACGGACTTAAGGGATTCAAAATAGTAAATTATTCAGTCACCGAAATACAATAAAATGGCCTCGAACAAGATGCAAGAAAATAAGCTGGAGGTCATAACACACAAAATTTAGTGAGCTATATAACAACACCAGAAAGCGCACCAGTTTGTAAAACACAGTGAAAACAAATTTTAAAATTGAGAAACAGATTGTTCTCTCACGTAAAACAATTTAGAAACAAGCACAAACATTTTAAAAATCAAGATAATTCTTGTACCCTCGATACAATTATGCGTGAAAGCTGGGCCATAACAACATTAACCGTGGCAAATCTTTAGAGGGAACGTTGGCCAGCAGATTAGCGCAATTTACTTCAAACTCAGGCAGAGCAGGCAGGGCAAATAACAATGGCGTGCATGATGACTCAATGAATGTAAATATGACAATATGCTCAAACGGCTAGCAGATCGGAAAATAGGTGCATAGAGCTGAACAACAAGATACAAATGGCATCGGCGAACCAAACATTTTGTCTTCTACCAAGTCCCGTCGAAGAAGTGTGAACGACGACCAGGGAAATACGTTGTGCCGATCGCACCGTGTGTACGTTGCTCCAAGCACTGCTCTGGCCCCAGCTCCAAACTGCGTGAAAGCTACACGTAAACTGCCTGCACTGCACTGTTCGAAGGCCCCCAGCTGCTGCTCCTGTGTTTGCCTTTGAAACCTAGCACAAGGGAGTAATACGCGCCACCTGGTGAGGCGCCAGCTGGAAGTTGTCAATAGTGGGAAGGTAAAAAGAGCCGCTGTGGCTCATCCTCGTCCACTCAAACTGAAACCGCGCCTTCCTTTTTTAAAATGAGAATAGAAGGCAATGACTTAGCTAGTTTCTTACTTGGCTCACATGTACCATCAAGGTTTCCCCAGCCACAAGGTTGCACACTAGCAGATTAATGGGACTCAAGCACTTAACAGTTGCATAGGGTCTCAGAAACCTAGGAACAAGATTGTTGTTAATACCATTACACTGATTATCAACAATCCTAAAATTCCGAGTAAAAACCTTGATTCCAACACGGTTGCAAAAGGTTCTCTCTCCTTGCCTCATTATACACACGTTATTGATGGCGATGGGCTTGGACGATGTTTTTCCTAGCTCTATCCTAGGATTCTTTCATCAGAAATGGGTTATTCCACTACGGCAACAGATCATTTATACCCTACAAATAAGCCAGAAGAGAATGAAGCGAATAGGATAACATTCCCCCAAATGAACCAAGGACCTCGCCGTTGGTGGGAAGGCATGCATGTCTCATCGATACAGATAGCCGTACTGTAGGTGCAACCACAATGGAGGGGTTCAGTCTAGATGAGTGACTGATCTGGCATTGTAACACTAGCCAAAACGGCCTTGCTGTGCTGGTACTGCGAACGGCTGAAAGGAAGGGGAAACTACAGCTGTAATTTTTCCCGAGGGCATGCAGCATTACTGTATGGTTAAATGATGATGGCGACCACTTGGGTAAAATATTCCGAAGGTAAAATAGTCCACCATTCGGACCTCCAGGCGGGCACTACTCAGGAGGAATCGTTATCAGGCGGCAGGGGTGGCCGCGGGTCTAGGTGCTAAAGTCTGGAACCGAGCGACTGCTACGGTCACAGGTTCGAATCCTGCCTCGGACATGGGTGTGTGTAATGTCCTTAGGTTAGTTAGGTCTAAGCAGTTCTAAGTTCTAGGGGACTGTTGACCTCAGAAGTTAAGTCCCATAGTGCTCAGAGCCAATCGTTATCAGGAGAAAGAAACTAGCGTTCTACACATTGGAACCTGGAATGTCAGATCCCTTAATCGGGCAGGTGGGTCAAAAAATTTAAAAAGGGAAGTGGATAAGTTAAAGTTAGGTATAGTGGGAATTAGTGAAGTTTGGTGGCAGAAGGAACAAGACTTCTGGTCAGGTGAATACAGGGTTATATATACAAAGTCAGATAGGGGTAATAGAGGGGTAGCTTTATGTATTCATGGAGGCCTGGAGATACTGGAAGGTTTCAGATAGATTATATAATGGTGAGAGAGATTTAGGAACAAGGTTTTAAATTTTAAGACTTTTCCGGGGGCAGAAATGGACTCTGAGCACAATGGCTAAGCAGGGATGGCTAGAGAACAAATGTAAGGATGTAGAGGCTTATCTCACTAGGGGTAATATACACTCCTGGAAATTGAAATAAGAACACCATGAATTCATTGTCCCAGGAAGGGGAAACTTTATTGACACATTCCTGGGGTCAGATACATCACATGATCACACTGACAGAACCACAGGTACATAGACACAGGCAACAGAGCATGCACAATGTCGGCACTAGTACAGTGTATATCCACCTTTCGCAGCAATGCATGCTGCTATTCTCCCATGGAGACGATCGTAGAGATGCTGGATGTAGTCCTGTGGAACGGCTTGCCATGCCATTTCCACCTGGCGCCTCAGTTGGACCAGCGTTCGTGCTGGACGTGCAGACCACGTGAGACGACGCTTCATCCAGTCCCAAACATGCTCAATGGGGGACAGATCCGGAGATCTTGCTGGCCAGGGTAGTTGACTTACACCTTCTAGAGCACGTTGGGTGGCACGGGATACATGCGGACGTGCATTGTCCTGTTGGAACAGCAAGTTCCCTTGCCGGTCTAGGAATGGTAGAACGATGGGTTCGATGACGGTTTGGATGTACCGTGCACTATTCAGTGTCCCCTCGACGATCACCAGTGGTGTACGGCCAGTGTAGGAGATCGCTCCCCACACCATGATGCCGGGTGTTGGCCCTGTGTGCCTCGGTCGTATGCAGTCCTGATTGTGGCGCTCACCTGCACGGCGCCAAACACGCGTACGACCATCATTGGCACCAAGGCAGAAGCGACTTTCATCGCTGAAGACGACACGTCTCCATTCGTCACTCCATTCACGCCTGTCGCGACACCACTGGAGGCGTGCTGCACGATGTTGGGGCGTGAGCGGAAGACGGCCTAACGGTGTGCGGGACCGTAGCCCAGCTTCATGGAGACGGTTGCGAATGGTCCTCGCCGATACCCCAGGAGCAACAGTGTCCCTAATTTGCTGGGAAGTGGCGGTGCAGTCCCCTACGGCACTGCGTAGTAGGATCCTACGGTCTTGGCGTGCATCCGTGCGTCGCTGCGGTCCGGTCCCAGGTCGACGGGCACGTGCACCTTCCGCTGACCACTGGCGACAACATCGATGTACTGTGGAGACCTCACGCCCCACGTGTTGAGCAATTCGGCGGTACGTCCACCCGGCCTCCCGCATGCCCACTATACGCCCTCGCTCAAAGTCCGTCAACTGCACATACGGTTCACGTCCACGCTGTCGCGGCATGCTACCGGTGTTAAAGACTGCGATGGAGCTCCGTATGCCACGGCAAACTGGCTGACACTGACGGCGGCGGTGCACAAATGCTGCGCAGCTAGCGCCATTCGACGGCCAACACCGCGGTTCCTGGTGTGTCCGCTGTGCCGTGCGTGTGATCATTGCTTGTACAGCCCTCTTGCAGTGTCTGGAGCAAGTATGGTGGGTCTGACACACCGGTGTCAATGTGTTCTTTTTTCCATTTCCAGGAGTGTAGATACTGCCCACAGGAAAATTAAAGAGACCTTTGGAGAAAAGAGAACCACTTGTATGAACATCAAAAGCTCAGATGAAAACCCATTTCTAAGCAAAGAAGGGAAAGCAGAAAGGTGGAAGGAGTATGTAGAGGGTCTATACAAGGGCGATGTACTTGAGGACAATATTATGGAAGTGGAAGAGGATGTAGATGAATATGAAAGGGGAGATATGATACTGAGTGAAGAGTTTGACAGAGCACTAAAAGACCTAAGTCGAAACAAGGCCATGGGAGTAGACAACATTCCATTAGAACTACTGATATCCTTTAGAGACAGCTCAGACAGAGCCCTATCATCTGGTTAGCAAGATGTATGAGAGAGGTGGAATACCCTCAGACTTCAAGAAGAATGTAATAATTCCAATCCCAAAGAAAGCAGGTGTTGATAGATGTGAAAATTACTGAACTATCAGTTCAATAAGTCATTGCTGCAAAATACTAACACGAATTCTTTATAGGCGAATGGAAAAACTGGTAGAAGCCGACCTCGTGGAAGATCAGTTTGGATTCCGTAGAAATGTTGGAACACGTGAGGCAATACTGACCCTACGACTCATTTTAGAAGACAGATTAAGGAAAGGCAAACCTACGTTTCTAGCATTTGTAGACTTAGAGTAAGCTTTTGACAATGTTGACTGGAATACTCTCTTCCAAATTCTTATGGTGGCAGGGATAAGATACAGGGAGTGAAAGGTAATTTACAGTTTGCACAGAAAGCAGATGGCAATTGTAAGAGTCGAGGGGTATGAAAGAGAAACAGTGGTAGGGAAGAGAGTGAGACAGGTTTGTAGCCTCTCCCTGATGCTACTCAATCTGTATATTGACCAAGCAGTAAAGGAATCAAAAGAAAAATTCGAAGTATTAAAATCCATGGAGAAGAAATAAAAACTTTGAAGTTTGCCGATGACATTGTAATTCCGTCATAGTCAGCAAAGGACTTGGGAGAGCAGTTGAGCGGAATGGACAGTTTTTTGAAAGGAGAATATAATATGAACATCAACAAAAGCAAAACGAGGAAAATGGAATGTAGTCAAATTAAGTCTGGTGATGCTGAAGGAATTAGATTAGGAAATGAGGCGCTTAAAGTAGTAAAGGAGTTTTGCCATTTGGGGAGTAAAATAACTGATGATGGTCGAAGTAGAGAGGATATAAAATGTAGATTGGCGATGGCAAGGAAAGCATTTCTGAAGAAGAGGAATTTATTAACATCGAGTATAGATTTAAGTGTCAAGAAGTCGTTTCTGAAAGTATTTGTATGGAGTGTAGCCATGTATGGAAGTGAAACGTGGGCGATAAATTGTTTGGACAAGAAGGAAATAGAAGGTTTCGAAATGTGGTGCTACAGAAGATTGCTGAAGATTATATGAGTATATCACATAACTAATGATGAAGTATTGAATAGGATTGGGGAGAAGAGGAGTTTGTGGCACATCTAGACTAGAAGAAGGGATCGGTTGGTTGGAGACGTTTAGTAGTGGAGGGCAGCGTGGAGGGTAAAAGTCGTAGAGGGTGACCAAGAGATGAATACACTAAGCAGATTCAGAAGGATGTAGGTTGCAGTAGGTACTGGTAGATGAAGAAGCTTGCACAGGATGGAGTAGCATGGAGAGCTGCATCAAACCTGTCCCAGGACTGAAGACCACAACAACAACAACTCACATACAATGCAAGATCTTCAATTCCGAGTAGAGTACGCTATACATATACAGAAAATATAGTAGTAATATGAGACAAATTTGTAGCAAAAAGAAAAATAAACAAAAAATTAAAATGAACTATAAACAAATATATTTATATGTGCCCTTATTTTAATCATACATCCCTACAGGTAAGCAGGCTGCAGATACCCAAACTTAACTGGTTTCATTGGTTCATTTACATTAAAGCATTGTTCTCCTGAATGAACAATATACACTTAAGTCTGTTACAAGTTAGAAAAAAACACACATTACACGTAAACATCTAAACATTAATAATACAAAATTTACTACACTTTAATAGAAAAATTTGGTGGCTCAGTATGGGTATTATGGCAGTCCTTCTTAGCTCCTGTGAACCAATATCATACATGTTTGTTTTGGCTGCCACTTTATGAGATCAAAAGCAGTCCATTTTCCAATTTATTTAAGAACACGTTGTGCATTCTTCCTTGTAGGCTGCCCCATTTATTTTGCCATAATATTCTTGCAGTCCTTTTTCTTCAAAAACCATTGGTCTGTTATGACCATTAGGCTGCAGTATTTTTACTTAACTGTCCTGTAAGTGACACATTTATTTTCCCTCATTCCACATTTACATAAAAGTATCTCGGAACCTGAAATTTGACAGATATTAATATGGTTGCAATAAAATTTATGCATAATACAGATGTAGATAGTAATAACAGTAACAATTTTTTACACATTTCTGGCTATATACTTCTTTGAGTCACCAATGTTTCCATTTCCTAGTGGTTTTCTGAACATAGGATAAGCCAGAAAGTATGCATTATGGTGTGGTATATCTTGAAGTTCAAAAGGACCATAGTAAACGTATTTAAATTTTGAAATATCGTGATTTACCTCGATAGATTTTTTGTGAGCTTCACCAAGTGTCAGGTCACCCATGTTAAATTTTGAAAATTTTACATTTCATCGTGCCTTAGTTCTCTCACTATTTCCTTTTCCTTTTCGAAATCTATTTCTTTACTATGTGAGTGTCCTAACACTTCTTCTATCAAACTTTTAGTTTTATGGCCTAACATAATTTCTCCAGGTGTGAAGCCAGTGGTTTCATTTTGTAAGAATCCATGATAACTTCAAATTTTGAAATAAATTTGCCCAAAGTTCTTTGGTTTTGGTGACAAGTATGTCCTGCATACTCTTCCTAATTCTTGCAGTTAACATCTACTGGATTACTAGATGGATGGTAGGCTGAAATATGTGTTCTTTGTATTCCTTTTTGCTCCATTCTTTCTAACCATAATTTTGCAGTAAATTGCGGACCATTGTCAGATAATACTCTCCTAGCTATCCCTATCTCATTGAAGTATTCTAACATATTATGGAAAACTCCTTTAGCTATGGCTTTCCTGACATGATATAGTTTAATAAATTTTGAAAACATATAAAATAACTAGAATGTGGGTGAAATTTCCAGTGGTTTAAGGTAGGGGCCCATATAGGTCCACGAACAGAAGCTATAAGTTGCCCAGTGGTTTGAGACTCTGCATCGTACCTCTGTTGGTATTGTTGGCCATTTGACAAACATTACATGACTTTAAACGTTCTGTAACCTTTTTCAAAGCATTTCTCCCAACTTTGACAACACTTTCAATTTTCTCATGACACTTTTTCGCCCCACAGTGTCCATATGCAAAATGAAAGTAAACAATTAATTCTATTTCAAACTGTGACGGTTAAACAGACTTGCCATTCCTCACTATTTTTCCATTACCCCTTTAAATATTTTGTAAAATTTAGTTATTTGTGCAGAATCATTACTGTCAAATTTAAACTTCACTGATTCCCACACTTCATCTTCGTTTATTTGCTAATATTTTTACGTATACTGGGTATTCTATTACTACCAGCTACCACTTTTAAGTATAACATATTAAAAGTTTCATCCTCACTGGTTTCTATATTGGTTTGGTCATCGCCTTCAGGTAGCCCTGACAATGCGTCAGCAATTTGGTTTTCTGATCCTTTCATATGCAATATTTCATAATGGTATTGCTGTAAATATAAAGTCCAACGAGATAGTCTCTGGTTCAACAGTCTGCAATCCTTCAAAAATGTGAGAGCTTTATGGTCAGTATGTATAATAATTTTGTGCCCCTATAAATAATTATGGAATTTCTACAATTCCCACATTATAGATAAGGCCTCCTTTTCTGAAATAGTACGGTTTCGTTCATATTTTGTTAATGTCCTGCTTGTGAAGGCAATGGTTTTGTAAACAATTTCCTTGCGAGTCTCCACTTCCTGAAAGATTGCTACTCCAGTCCCATAATTGCTGCTATCTGTGCTTATTTGGAACGGTGATGACAAGTCAAGATGATGTAATAAGTTGTCTGTAAGTAATTCCTTTTTTATTTCTTCAAAATCCGTTTGGCATTCAGCAAACCAAACGAATGCACCGTTCTTTCGTAATAAATTATTTAAACCATTACTATTAAAAGCTTGTCCTTTTACAAATTTTCTATAAAATCCACATAATCCTAAATAAGCTTTTAACTGTTTCCTGTTCTTTGGAGGGGGACAACTTTCGATAGCTTTTAGCTTTTCAGGGTCTTCTCTGTCCCTTCTGTGGTAGTAGTACGTCCCAAAAATTTGATTTCTTTCCTCGCAAATTCACATTTCTTAAGCTTAAATGTAATTTCGCCGTTCTGTAATGCAACAGATGCCTGTTCCAATAAATCGCAAAGTTCCCTCCATTCTTGAGTAGCTATCAACAAGTCGTCCACATTAGCTGTGAGTCTATAGCTTAGTTCCCTTCTTGAAACAGAGTCGAAAGCACATAAGAACGAAGAATGTAATACATTTAAATCAGATTGTACCACCTTATAAAGATAACACCAGCCAGAAAAAAGGAAAGCTGTATATTTTCTTCACTCGGCATCCAACGCGATTTTTCAGTACCCAACCATCAGTTCTATGGCTCTGAGCACTGTAGGACTTAACATCTGTGGTCATCAGCCCCCTAGAACTTAGAACTACTTCATCCTAACTAACCTAAGGACATCACACACATCCATGCCCGAAGCAGGATTTGAACCTGCGACCGTAGCGGTGACTCGGTTGCAGACTGAAGCGCCTAGAACCACTCGGCCACACCGGCCGGCCATCAGTTCTAAGTTGAATAAATTTTGATATCATAGAATGTTAGCAACATTTCATCTAATGACTCAGGATGATCTATTCCCCTCTTACTAACTTGTTTAAAGGCCTGGCTTCAATTACTATTCTTACCCCGCCGTCCTTCTTACTTGCAATAATCAGTGCATTATTGTATTCACTGTTGCTACATCCCATAACTCCCCATTCAAGCTTCTGGTCAATTTTGGCTGTTGGTGCCAAAATATGGGTAAACGACAAACGGTGTGTGTGGCAGAATTTCCATGTGATTCTCAAAATCTTTCACTGTACCAAGAGTATCTCATAACACACTGTAATTTTGATCCAATATTTTCAGTTACTCGTTTTTCTGCACTGGATCCAAATATGGTACATCAGTGACAATTTTAGGAGATTCTTCTAACATATGGTATAAACTTTTGATGCTTCTTACGTGATAACTTTCAAACAATTCTGATAACCTTTCATTATTAGCATCTATCTCCATCATCATATATTGAAACTCTAGTTCAAGGTCTTCGTCGGCTTCTTCAGATACTGTGTTTGCAGTCGCTTCTTCACTCGTGATGCTAACAATTTAGTTTGCAGAGTTGATGACGACCTGTTCTTTTTGTAGCTAATCTATGCCCATAATTATTTCGGTGCTATGCTCCGAAATCACCAGACAATCTTGTGTGAAAAGGCGACTCATTACTACAAAGTCTATCAACATTTGCGTCTTAATTGGTTTGCTTTTTCTTCCAGTGGCACCCACTATTCAGATTCCTTGTACTGACGTTACGACTATTCCCAGCTTGTTTTTAATGTATTTGTAAAAAGATTGAGACATCACCCTAATCTTGGAACTAGTGTAAAATAATACTCTAATTTTGTAACCATGAACCTCACTTGGAGTTATGGTTTGTTTTATGACTTTCACATCCTTGCCCTATTGTTTCTCCCACATTAAGTCTTGAAAGGATAACGTTCTACGAGTCGGGGCGTGGAATGTCAGAAGCCTGAACGTTGTAGGGAAACTAGAAAATCTGGAAAGGGAAACGCAAAGGCTCAATCTAGATATAGTAGGGGTCAGTGAAGTGAAGTGAAAGGAAGACAAGGATTTGTGGTCAGATGAGTATCGGGTAACATCAACAGCAGCAGAAAATGGTATAACAGGTGTAGGATTCGTTATGAATAGGAAGGTAGGGCAGAGGGTGTGTTACTGTGAACAGTTCAGTGACCGGGTTGTTCTAATCAGAATCGACAGCAGACCAACACCGACAACGATAGTTCAGGTATACATGCCGACGTCGCAAGCTGAAGATGAACAGATAGAGAAAGTGTATGAGGATGTTGAAAGGGTAATGCAGTATGTAATGGGGGACGAAAATCTAATAGTCATGGGTGACTGGAATGCAGTTGTAGGGGAAGGAGTAGAAGAAAAGGTTACAGGAGAATATGGGCTTGGGACAAGGAATGAAAGAGGAGAAAGACTAATTGAGTTCTGTAACAAGTTTCAGCTAGTAATAGCGCATACCCTGTTCAAGAATCACAAGAGGAGGAGGTATACTTGGAAAAGTCCGGGAGATACGGGACGATTTCAATTAGATTACATCATGGTCACACAGAAATTCCGAAATCAGATACTGGATTGTAAGGCGTATCCAGGAGCAGATATAGACTCAGATCACAATATAGTAGTGATGAAGAGTAGGCTGAAGTTCAAGACATCAGTCAGGAAGAATCAATACGCAAAGAAGTGGGATACGGAAGTACTAAGGAATGACGAGATACGTTTGAAGTTCTCTAACGCTATAGATACAGCAATAAGGAATAGCGCAGTAGGCAGTACAGTTGAAGAGGAATGGACATCTCTGAAAAGGGCCATTACTGAAGTTGGGAAGGAAAACATAGGTACAAAGAAGGTAGCAGCGAAGAAACCATGGGTAACAGAAGAAATACTTCAGTTGATTGATGAAAGGAGGAAGTACAAACATGTTCCGGGAAAATCAGGAATACAGAAATACAAGTCGCTGAGGAATGAAATAAATACGAAGTGCAGTGAAGCTAAGACGAAATGGCTGCACGAAAAATGTGAAGACATCGAAAAAGATATGATTGTCGGAAGGACAGACTCAGCATACAGGAAAGTCAAAACAACCTTTGGTAACATTAAAAGCAACGGTAGTAACATTAAGAGTGCAACGGGAATTCCACTGTTAAATGCAGAGGAGAGAGCAGATAGGTGGAAAGAATACATTGAAAGCCTCTATGAGGGTGAAGATTTGTCTGATGTGACAGAAGAAGAAACGGGAGTCGATTTAGAAGAGATAGGGGATCCAGTACTAGAATCGGAATTTAAAAGAGCTTTGGAGGACTTATGGTCAAATAAGGCAGAAGGGATAGATAACATTCCATCAGAATTTCTAAAATCATTGGGGGAAGTGGCAACAAAACGACTATTCACGTTGGTGTGTAGAATATATGAGTCTGGCGACATACCATCTGACTTTCGGAAAAGCATCATCCACACAATTCCGAAGACGATAAGAGCGGACATATGCGAGAATTATCGCACAATCAGCTTAACAGCTCACGCATCGAAGCTGCTTTCAAGAATAATATACAGAAGAATGGAAAAGAAAATTGAGAATGCGCTAGGTGACGATCTGTTTGGCTTTAGGAAAAGTAAAGGGACGAGAGAGGCAATTCTGACGTTACGGCTAATAATGGAAGCAAGGCTAAAGAAAAATCGAGACACTTTCATAGGATTTGTTGACCTGGAAAAAGCGTTCGACAATATAAAATGGTGCAAGCTGTTCGAGATTCTGAAAAAAGTAGGGGTAAGCTATAGGGAGAGACGGGTCATATACAATATGTACAACAACCAAGAGGGAATAATAAGAGTGGACGATCAAGAACGAAGTGCTCGTATTAAGAAGGGTGTAAGACAAGGCTGTAGCCTTTCGCCCCTACTCTTCAATCTGTACATCGAGGAAGAAATGATGGAAATAAAAGAAAGGTTCAGGAGTGGAATTAAAATACAAGGTGAAAGGATATCAATGATACGATTCGCTGATGACATTGCTATCCTGAGTGAAAGTGAAGAAGAATTAAATGATCTGCTGAACGGAATGGTCTAATGAGTACAAAGTATGGTTTGAGAGTAAATCGGAGAAAGACGAAGGTAATGAGAAGTAGTAGAAATGAGAACAGCGAGAAACTTAACATCAGGATTGATGGTCACGAAGTCAATAAAGTTAAGGAATTCTGCTTCCTTGGCAGTAAAATAACCAATGGTGGACGGAGCAAGGAGGACATCAAAAGCAGACTCGTTATGGCAAAAAAGGCATTTCTGGTCAAGAGAAGTCTACTAATATCAAATACCGGCCTTAATTTGAGGAAGAAATTTCTGACGATGTACGTCTGGAGTACGGCATTGTATGGTAGTGAAACATGGACTGTGGGAAAACCGGAACAAAAGAGAATCGATGCATTTGGGATGTGGTGCTATAGACGAATGTTGAAAATTAGGTGGACTGATAAGGTAAGGAATGAGGAGGTTCTACGCAGAATCGGAGAGGAAAGGAATATGTGGAAAACACTGATAAGGAGAAGGGACAGGATGACAGGACATCTGCAAAGACATGAGGGAATGACTTCCATGGTACTAGAGGGAGCTGTAGAGGGCAAAAACTGTAGAGGAAGACAGAGATTGGAATACGTCAAGCAAATAATTGAGGACGTAGGTTGGAAGTGCTACTCTGAGATGAAGAGGTTAGCACAGGAAAGGAATTCGTGGCGGGCCGCATCAAACCAGTCAGTAGACTGATGAAAAAAAAAAAAAAAAAAAAAAGTCTTGATCCGCCATTACATCTTCGCATGAAATTGTATTCATCTCTTTACATTCTAAGTCGGGTGGTGCCTCCTTGTTTACGATCGCAAAATCTTTAACGATCTTTAGTTGTTGCTGTTTATTAGTCATTACGTCGAGTGGTTGTTTCTTCTTATGATCCGTTATGTCTTCCGGATCCTGTATTGACATTACTGCTTCTTCACATGTCTCGTCATTTACAGATTTTAATTCCTCTTGACTAACTTCTTTTTCCTGTTTACTGTCCAGTTTCGACAACTTTTCACACGAAATATTCTCATTTCTGTCGGACAGAGTTTTTGAGTAATCTTCGTTTCCCCCGATTCTGAATAACTAAATTGCCGGATCCTGTATTGACATTACTGCTTCTTCACATGTCTCGTCATTTACAGATTTTAATTCCTCTTGACTAACTTCTTTTTCCTGATTACTGTCCAGTTTCGACAACTTTTCACACGAAATATTCTCATTTCTGTCGGACAGAGTTTTTGAGTAATCTTCGTTTCCCCCGATTCTGGATCACTAAATTGATTGATTTCTTCATTTTCATTTAAGTCGGCATCTTATCACTATCGGCTTCTAATATGAACACCCGTCTTAATTTCTTTGAAAACTCTAGATCGTTACTAGTCTCGTAATTCATACATTTCTGGATTCGTTATATAGTAACGAGTTCCTCCTGTTTATCTTTTGTAGCAGACAGATTGTTTTCCTCTGTTGGTACTTTGTCTTCATCAGAACTGCCTTCCCTAACTTCCCTGACGTCATCAGCCTGCACTTCAGAAACGCTTTAACCTGCGGATATCTATCAATCGCACGAAATAATTTTCCTTCAAGCCATGCTTATAAATGTCAAAACATTATCTGCAGATTCGTTGTCACAGAATGATTCCTCAAGAAAGTGTAAATCTGCATTTCCCATTTCGCGTCTACTTACGACCTCTTCACTTTTCCTGACATTAGCGACACGCCTCCTCTGCGCAGTGCTATTTGATTCAATTGTATTGGTAGCTCGCGTACTCTGCATGGCTCCAGACAATAAACCTTTCTCTCGTTTACCTCCTTCCTTGTCGTAGTAACTCTATCTTCCTTTTCGTTACACTACTTTATACCATCATACAGATTACTCATCTGTATACGCCAATGATCAATTCCATACAGACTCTCTCCTATCTGAGTTACTGCACGTTGTTCGGCCGTAGCCTATGAAATGGTTCCAGTGGGCAATAACCCAATCTACTGGCGTACTCACAGCCTCAGCTGATTGCCCTGTGACGTCACTCTCCGTCTGCACTGCTATAGAATTAATTCTCGCTATAGCGGTCCACTGCAGCTGCTCGTTAGCGCACGAAATACATCCGTTGCTAGCCGACTGTGAGTCACCTGCCGACCGACCCTCGACGTTCGCGTTATTTAGTATAACTCCTCGCTATGGGAGTTATTTCGCGGCCTTCCGAAAGAACAGACACCATATCCATATAAGTATATAGTTCTGGCAATAGCGGCCATGACCTTCTTCTTCTGTGCGGATGCACACACGTTACCCGAACTCTTACGGGACTTGGTAAGTATGTCTTCCATGAGTAATGAGTGTGTTGGGTAGGGACATTACGAATGTAGTGTGTGGAGATATAAGGTGTGAATGTGGGTCTTGCGGGAGGCGTGCGCGAGATACTCCCTGCAGTCGGACTATCCTCTGCCCCCTCGGTGGCTCAGATGGATCAGATGCTAGATTCCATTCATCTGACGGACGACCCCTTGTGTCCGACATGCTCAGTCGTTGGCTCGGGTGCCCACCGTCTGACTTGTGCCGCGACCAGCGAGTGCTGGCTACTGACGCACCGCATGCTGGCATTACTCTTACGGCGATTGCCGGAGTCTGTCTCCCCTGATGATATATTGCGCTCCGACGGCGTATACTCTCCATCAACCAGGACGAACGCCTTTAACTGGCTAAAAGGTATGGCCCTTTACTACATATTTTGCTATGTTCCCGAAGGCACGCTCGACTTTTGGTCCCTACTGATGACGACACATGCAGCTTTCAGCCGCCACCCGAAGTGCAGAACCCGTTTCGCAAATTATTTAGGTTCATTATTTGCGGATCCTCCTTCTCACTGGGGCGTTCCGGGTATGAGACGCTGAAAATGGAGAAGAATCCTCGAGCATATTGATCCTCTACGGACGGAACAGGGGGGAACCCCTCCCAACAGACGAGAAGACGACTGAGACGCTCGGCTACTGCAGTTGTAGGATCTTTTTTGTAATGAAATAAAAATAAATCCATAAATACAATACAAAAATAAAAATTTAAAAAATTAAAAATGTTATAAAAATTAAAGAAATAAATAAATAAAACAACATAGACCAACCCACTACATCCTCTTCCTGATCCTTCGATCCTCGAACACGCTGCTTGGGCGTGGTGGCGGGATGGCCAGGCTTCGAGTGTCGACCCCTGCCCTACCCGTCGTCCTGCTCCTGCAGCGGTTCCTTAGTTTTTTAAAAAAAAGATGGATAGAGCGTCTGCCATGCAAGCAGGAGATCTCGGGTTCGAGTCCCGGTCGGTGCACACATTTTAACCTGTCCTCGTTAATATATATCAACGCCCGTCAGCAGCTGAAGATATTAATATACAATTCTAATAAACTTTTCACCTTTCTTTCCTTTTTTGTTCCTTTAGAGGAATTAGGCAAAGGATTTTTTTCATATCTCTTTGTCTAATAGGAGACCGCTTGAGAGTACTTTAAGTGACGATCTGCGTTTTATCGAGGTTTGATAATGACAGATCCGTAGCTTCCTGCAAAAGAATTCAAGCAGGGCGTTGTCAAACATCAGTTTAATCACAGAGGATACAGAGTCACATTGGAATTGCAATGACCGCCAGGCCACCTCCAGACGGTTGCAAGTGTGGTCAAATGTCAGTTTCCAACCCACCTTTATTATCATCATGACCACACGAATCATTGACACGAAAAGCATCACCTACATCGTTGTTGTCTAAATCACCAGACAACGCAATGTGTATATCGGCGTGTTTTACGCTCGGGGAGTGAGGTTTCGCCGTGAGTGGGCTTTAAACGGCGCGCACACCTCGACGGGAGACGGACACGGATAAACCGAACAGGGCCGGTGTCGGTGGCAGCTACGGCTGATGACGCCATAAGGCCCGTGCCGCTAGCCATGTAAGCCCGTAGCGTGACTCCAATGGATGTTAAAATGGACCGCGTGCTTTTGTTAGATTCTGAATTTAACAGATGTGACTTCAGCTCAACCGTTCGTAGTTCACAATAGAGGCCAGCTACTATTTCCGTTTGCGTTCATACAGCACAAACTGTAATTAATATGACAAAAGACGATAGCGTCAGTTGAAAGAGGGAAGCAGTATGGTTCGGTCGATGTGCAGATCTCATTTGGACTTCATGCAAACTGAAGTGACAAAAGTCATGACATAGCGAATTGTACATGTACAGAGCTCGATAGTATGGCGTATACAAGGTACAGAAGGGCCGTGCAATGGGAGAGCTCTTATTTGTACGCAGGTGATTCATGTGAAAGGCTTTACAATGTGATTACAGTCGCACGACGGGAAAATGGAATGGTAGTTGGAGCTAGACGCTTCGGACATTCCATTTCGGATTCCGTTAGGGAATTCGATATTTCGAAATGCACAGTGTCTAAAGGGTGCCGAGAATATTAAATTTCATTAATTACCTCTCACCAAGTAAAAGGCAGTAGTCCACGGCCTACACTTAACGACTGACAGCAACGACGTTTTCGTAGAGTTGTTAATGCCAACATAAAAGCAACACTGCGTGAAAGAGCGGCAGAAATCAACCGTTAGGACAGTGCGGCGAAATCTGGCGTTAATGGGCTATGGCAGCAGAAAACCCATGTGGGTGCTTTTGTTAACCGCACGACATCGACTGCAGCGCCTCTCCTGGGCTCATGACAACACTGATTGGATCCTAGACGAGTGGAAAGAGTTTCCTGGTCAGATGAGTCCCGATTTCAGCTGGTCTGAGCTGGCGGTAGGGTTTCAGTGTGGCACAGAGCTAGGAAACTAGGAACCCAAGTTGCAAACGAGGCACTCTGCCAGCTGATGATGTCTCCATAATAGTGTGGGCTGTTTTTACGTGGAATCTACTGGGTCCCCTGCTCCAACTGAATCGATCATTGACTGGAAATGGTTACGATCGGCTACCTGCTGACCGTTTGAGCCATTCATGGACTTTGTTTTCCCAAACAAAATTTGGATTTTTATGGATGATAGTGCGCCATGATAGTGCGATTGGTTTGAAGAAGATTCTGGACTGTTCGGACGAATAATTTTGCCACCCACATCGCCCGACAAGTTTCACATCGAAAATTATTGGGACATAATCGAGAGGTCAGTTCGTGCACAAAATTCTGCATCGGCAACATTTTAGCTTTTATGGACGACCATAGAGGCAGCATGGCTCAATATTTCTGCAACGGATTTCTAACGCCTTGTGGAGTCCATTCCACGTAATTTACTGTACTATGTAGGGTAAAAGGAGGCCCGACACGATATTGGAAGATATCCCATGAGTTTTATCACCTCAGTGTATACCAGAAGATACAGCGACGACTGGTTTCATATAACAGTCATTCAGTCATTGATTTATAGCTTATGTAATGTTTCAAGAACCATAAAGACTGAGCACTTAGCTTTAAGGCCTCTAGGAGATGCACCGAATGGTGTATTCATCATATTAATTTATATTTGTTTAATTCAGCAGTGAGACACATTGTAACTGAAATTTTATTGGAAGTTAATAAAAAATTACCACAATACAATGATACATACAACAAGCCAGTGTACGTTGGCAGAGGTCGTATTATACTTTTGCAATCATTACTTCTTAAGATCTGTATTTTTACTGTATATTTCTTTTGTTGCTATTAATTTAGCATAGTTTCGCCCAAGTTCTTTGAACAAGTTACAACATGTAAATTCTGATTAGCTGTGCAGATCTTATAAGAAAGTGGTGCCATATCAGTGTCTGTGATAACATTTAACGGCATTTTGAGCATTTGCAATATATTTCGCAATTACTTTTAATTTTTGGGGGAACTGCTGCACTTACAATTCGATGTAATATTACAAATTACACTAAAATCTCAGCGGGCAGTTAATGGCACTGTCAAATTAATGATTAATATTTTCTGTCAAAAAAAGAGTAGACTGGTGTAACTGCCAACTCATTCAACGACGCAGGCACGGATAATTCGAGGAGAGGCTGTACCCAGACTACTGAAGGGCGACAGCCATCTTTCTTATGGCTGTGTTCCGCGTGCTGTAGTGGAGGCAGGACCAGTGTCGGTAGGAGCGGCGATGTTCATTTGCGCTCCCGTGAGGTAGATAAATGTCTTTCTGGTGGTCCGTTAGTTGGACATAGCACTAGTGTGGACTTGGAATATATCGGGGCTTGTTATTTTCGACCAGGAGACCATCCGGACTTGTGATTTTCTTGTAAAGTGGGTTTGGGACACTGTTTCAGAACGATGAAGTTGGACTTAGCCTCAGATTCAACTGCAAGGGGCTCTGATGATATTTTTGGCTGATCTACTCTAAGGAGTTAAATGTCGTGTGTTGCCTGGTCTCCCAGAGATGCAAATAATCCCACCATTTATTTGTTTCAGTCAACAGCTGTGA
Source organism: Schistocerca americana (assembly GCF_021461395.2). Classification (NCBI taxonomy): domain Eukaryota; kingdom Metazoa; phylum Arthropoda; class Insecta; order Orthoptera; family Acrididae; genus Schistocerca; species Schistocerca americana. Next base: position 206,818,148 of record NC_060123.1, on the reverse strand, counting down.
ATTTTGGTTACGGTTTCCTAGGTTTATCAATTTTTTTAAAATTTTACATAGGGTGTTTGCCTGCCTCTGTATTCTGTGCTGGAGCTAAATTTCAAAAACTTTAATGAGACTTTAGTTTTCAGCAGTCTTAGAAGTTATACGAACAGTTTTAAAGGCAATAATCTTTATTCACCAAAAATTCCAATAACATTGTCGAGGATCGTCATTTCACCAAGTTCCCACCTAGTTAACGCTTAGAAATTAATTTTGTGGTTGATACCACGGGGAGTTTTTCATTTATAAACTTTAATCATTAACGCCCACGAGTATAGGGTAGAAAAGTAGGCTTAAGTAGACTTAATCATCCCTAAGGAAGACAACGAGAGCTATCGTTTTTACAGTTGCGTAGGCTTCCGCGGCCAGATGTGATGATTTTATCTTATCAAACAACAAAGGCCATTACTTCTGAGTCACAACAACCGCTGTCTAGAACTGCGGCTACACCCAAATATTACCATGTGAATGTACATTGCATTATGTGATTGGGCAAATCAGAAGCATGAGGAAGTCGCGGATTTCTCCGTTGTCCAAAGCAGAAGCCTAATGCAGTCACGGACTTTCTCTCTCCGAATAGGCTCTGAGCTTGCCGACGAGAGCACAGATAGTTGAGGGTGTGCCAAAACTGATGAAAAGTGCAGAAACGCGCAGTGAAGTGACTGATACTTACGAAATTTGAGACGAGGGAAATGTTTTAGTGAAAGGTATTGTGCCGTGGTTGGCACGCCACTTGAGGTTGGCTCTGCTTCCTCCTGTGCGTCACGGTACATCGCTGGCGGGCGAGGTGTTACGCAGAGAAGCACTCCGTGTTCAGGTCACAAGTGGCCCATCGGGACCATCCGACCACCGTGTCATCCTCGAGGTGTTACACAGAGCGAAGCTAAATTCGCGCACTCGGGCTTCGCAGCGCGACTCCCCTACATGACAGCGATAGAAAAATGACTCTCATAAAACTGGGTCCGGCTAGTACATCCGGTAGAAAAAGGACGTTGAAGGGTGGCAATCTGGTAACACGCTAACTACACGCATGGTAACTACCTCTGTCATTACAAGTTAGTCGTGCTGTACAGTTCGTGGAGTAGATAGAGTTTTGAGTTAGCTTGCAGGAGGTCGAAGGTTCGATCCTGGGTTCAGGTATATGTTTCTTATTTAGTAAATGTAGTCCAGGTGGTACGGTACCTGGCACCTCAATCGTCATCAGCGATTGCAGCGGGTCTTCTAGAAAACATTTGCACTTACATATTACAATCGTAGAAGTGGAGGATTGGTCAGCTTTGAAAGAAGCCCTTTCTACTTCGTGGGCGTGAATTTATTCGCACCACTACATCTATCAGATGCAAAACCTGTTGTCTTTGTACCCTCCTCCAACGGTCCTATGGATTAGTACCAACTATTATTCTTGCGTCGTTCAGGTCCTTTACGAACTGTTAGGGCCTTACGTTACCTGTAGGACTTGCAAAGCGCCTTGCGAATAATATCCAAACTCGGTTACTATTTGTATGTGTTATCACAATGGTCCCAATAATTATGCCTTTTAGCACTGAGTCTGGTAACCGCATGCTGTTTAGTACATATCTCGATGCATTATTATTATTATTGTTATTCTATCGATGGGATTGTGGAAACATCGCGTTTACTACCGTTAGGGAAACAGTGTAATTCGAAGTCGAACATTTCACAATTAGCGACATAAAAGTTGTCTGGGCGTGGTACAGCGTCATACTCGTAGACCCAGAAGAAGGCCGCTGCAACCGTGGCCGAAACGTTGGTTTTTCTCCAGCAGCAGTAGTTTTATACATTATGACGCGGTACCATACCCTGAAAACGTTTATGTCGACTATCGTTTTTAATTTACAGTCACCTATTTTGCTTCGTACAGGATCTAAAAATGTCACTATCACTGGAACTGTCCTCAGAACTACAAATAAGTGCATTCCGTTACACAGGCGTCTCGTACATCATTCTCAGTACGAACATCTCAATGTTCGTCGGCAAAATCCTCCGAAAGTATGTCAGCGTCGTTCATTTTGTTCCGTTTTCTCAATAGGACTACCTATAAAAGTGGGGGGAACTTCAAGGAACTACTGAAATATCAAAATATGATCACAAGGTTAAATAACCAAAACGTACATGGAGGCCGTCACGATCGCTACGTTTCCTACGGGTGTAGAAACCAAACTAGACGAACTCTACGGGCAGTGAGTAGTAAACACGAGTTATCTCGCGATCCGTCCGCAACAGGTGGTGCGCGAAACACCAGTACACTCCTGATCCGTCCGCAGCGCTTCATGCAACAGCTGGACTTTCACGCACCTAAATGTTGATGACATCGTATCTCCGAACTGTGTATTTTCCATATACATTAAGTGGTATATTTGGATACCATCTGCAAAATATGCTTTGAATAGTGGGGTTGTGGACTGAGGGGCGGGGGCATTCACTTTGATGAAATACTCGCTGCCACTGAGAAAAACTAATAAATTCTGGTAGAACGGATGCGTGGATTCTAGTGCAGCTCACACACAATGAAATTAACACAGAATAGGAAACAGCAAAATATGTTGTTCGGCTTTAGTAATGCTGATTACGGAAATTCAGAATGCAGGTTTAGCCTGTCTGTCCTGCGTTGATTACAATTCTATGAACAATTTTCTAACTATCCATCTGTTCTGCAGTAACAGTAATTTACGTGTAGGGACGTAACTCTCCTTTATAATATTTACGAGGGCTATCCACAAAGCACAAAACGTTTTGGAATTAAAAATAAATAAAGTATTGGAAATTTTTTTTATTATATACAGATGAAAGCCACACTTAAATACTACTTTTCTACGTAGTTGCCATTTAAATTAAGGCACTTATCATAGCGATGGACGAGCTTGGAAATTCCTTCGTAGTAAAATTCGGCCGCCTGCGCCTTCAACCACACAATGACTGTCTTTTGGGACAGAAAAGGTGTGATTTTTGTGGATTTCCTGGAAAGAGGCACTACAATAAACTCTCAAAGGTATTGCCAAACTCTGCACAACCTCAGAAGAGCAATACAAAACAAGCGCAGGGGAAAGTTGGGCTCAAAGATCTTGCTGATTCACGACAACGCCCGGTCCCACACGGCAAATGCCACTCGTGAAGTTCTCGAATCTTTTAAGTGGGAGTTGTTTCCTCATCCGCCGTACAGTCCCGACCTGGCACCGAGCGACTTCCACTTATTCCCAGCAATGAAGAAGTGGTTGGCTATGCAGCGTTTTGATGACGACGCACAGCTTCAAGAAGAGGTATCCACGTGGTTGAAGGCGCAGGCGGCCGAATTTTACGACGGAGGAATTTCCAAGCTCGTCCATCGCTACGATAAGTGCCTTAATTTAAATGGAAACTATGTAGAAAAGTAGTATTTAAGTGTGGCTTTCATCTGTATACAATAAAAAAAATTTCCAATACTTTATTTATTTTTAATTCCAAAAGGTAATGTACTTTGTGGATAGACCTCGTATAAAGCAGAGTTCTCTGAACTAAACTTGGAAGAAAACTAATCCTCTGTCTCGATGCACCGTTCGAAGAACTGTTCCAAACTAAGAGCACGCAGTTAAATCCCTATGCAGGCTGTCTCTGCCCATACGCGATAATTCTATACATTACTCCGTTTCTACCGGAGACTGACCACTGTCCATCTACAACCCACTGTTTCTATCTTACTCGACGACTTCAAGACGTGAAGACACGATGCAAGTTCTACAGGAACTCCCTAGTAAGACTCGGACTGATTTACAACTTACAAGTGACTACTTCTGCTCTTGCAACGTCATTTAAGCGCGCGCTACCGTTCCAGGGGCGTGATTCTCGCGGGCAGCGGGATTGGTCTGCACACCGCAATGTTTGTACTGCGGACAGACGTATACGGCACTTCTGGTGCAAACTCTTCCTATGTGTTATCTCAGTACACCACAAATAGAGTTAGTGGTAGAGAAGTAATGCCTGATGAAGTTTCACCAAATGAGCAATGAAATGTAGGAAGTTATAAACATTGGTCCTTCATCATTTTAGGCAGTTGGAGCTGGGGGGAGGGTAGGGGGAAGGGGGAAGCAGGGAGTGTCAGAGACATAAATTCTCACAATGGACTCAAATTATGCGTACAGTTTGTAGGAGTTCGCTAATTGCTCTCATTGTAACATATTGGATGAAATACCGGGTGATCAAAAAGTCAGTATAAATTTGAAAACTTTATAAACCACAGAATAATTTAGATAGAGAGGTAAAAATTGACAGACACGCTAGGAATGATACGGGGTTTTATTAGAACCACCCCATATTGCTAGACGCGTGAAAGATCTCTTGCGCGCGTCGTTTGGTGGATGATTGTGTGCTCAGCCGCCACTTTCGTCATGCTTAGCCTCCCAGGTCCCCAGGCCTCAGTCCGTCCAATTATTGGCTTTGGGGTTACCTGAAGTCGCAAGTCTATCGTTATCGACCGACGTCTCTAGGGATGCTGAAAGACAACATCCGACGCCAATGCCTCACCGTAACTCCGGACATGCTTTACTTCTCGACTACAGCTATTGTTGAGGAATGATGGTGGACATATTGAGCATTTCCTGTAAAGAACATGATCTTTGCTTTGTCTTACTTTGTTATGCTAATTATTGCTCTTCTGAGCAGATGAAGCGCCATCTGTCGGACATTTCTTGAACTTTTGTATTTTTTTGGTTCTAATAAAACCCCACGTCATTCCAAACATGTATGTCAATTTGTACCTCTCTATCTACATCATTGCGTGATTTACTCAGTTTTCAAATTTGTGCTGACTTTTTGATCACCCTGTAGATTACCCAATTCACGCGCCGTTAGTTACGTAGCCTTAAGACATGCACACAGTTTTAAAATGTAACACTTGTGTTACTGCGTGTAATCTGTAACGTAAGATTATTCGTCTTACTGAGAGTATTTACACAACATTTTAAATTTTTAAATAGTGTCGATGATTTGTTATAATATTGAAAATCAAAATATTGTTGCTCCTGGAAGCCGTTTGGTACACAACCCTCAGGTGCGTCTATGCACTGTTCACCACGCACTGTGCTCCAAATTAGTCATTTATGTATTAGAAGTTCACGCTTTTCGACTGAGTGTCACGTTAATAGCGCTTAAATCTGGCTTCCCTTAACAAGAAATCCACTGCACACGTTACATGCTACAGTTTGTCTGCGATGTTCAAGGTGTGGTGCATTTGAAATTCATGCTTAAAGAGACAACCATAAACTATGCAAGGTGCTGCGAGACCCGCAGAAAATTTAAAGCACGATTTCGAAGAGTTCGCTCATTCATGGAGCACCCTGTCGTCCAGCATGACAACGCCAGATCACACACGGGCGCTACGACGTCCGCATCAACCCGCCGGTTTGGGTTTTGTTGTCACCGATCCTCCTCCATACACTCCCGACCTGTCCAACCAATTTTCATCTGTTTCTCAAACTTAAAGATCACCTGCGAATATTTCACTTTGATACGGATCAAGCGGTGCAATTTAGGTGAGGCTGTAGCTCCGCCAGTGCAGCCAGACGCCCTACAGTGGCAAAATCAACAAACTAGTCTCTCGCTGAGAGAAATGTATTCCTCTCCAGGGTGACTATGCTGGGAAATAAATCTGTAAACATGAATAATAAAGATTTAAAATGTTGATAAAACCCTGTTTTGTTTAAAAAGCTTGAAGAGTTTTTACATAAGAAATTGGGAGGCATTACTTTTCAGCACGCCCATGTACTTGCATGTACTATCTATAAATTTCTTCAGACCCACAACGTTGAAGAGACCGAGATCTTTCCTACTTTTTGGATAATGAAGTCTGTAAGCATTTGCATGTGGCGTACCTATTATTCTAAATGATTCTTCGAATACGGGCACAAATTTCTTAGTTTGTGCCGAATGTTTCTTGGATATCTCCCCCTCGTCAGCATCCTCCCTATTTAAACTGAATTCAGTGACTTTCTCCGAGCATCCCCTTTATTTCTTTAATGTATAGTCCCAATAAATCTATTCTTGGTAGTGTGTAAGAGAACGGTGACAGTTGACATTTCCACATAAACATGGATGATCCCACTGGTCATCGGGGCGCATTTCGGACTCATCACTGAAGAAAATTATACTTCAGTCAAAGAGTTTCCAATCTGAAGATTTGTCTGGAGGCCGCGCGGGATTAGCCGAGCGGTCTCAGGTGCTGCATTCATGGATTGAGCGGTTGATCCCGGTGGAGGTTCGAGTCCTCCCTCGGGCATGGGTGTGTATGTTTGTCCTTAGGATAATTTAGGTTAAGTAGTGTGTAAGCTTAGGGACTGATGACCTTAGCAGTTAAGTCCCTTAAGATTTCACACAGTTCTTTTGTGTCTGGAGACGCCCCGGATAGCGGTGGGATACTAACCTGACTGTCGCCCCCCGTAAGGCCCGACAACCAGGAGCGATGGTGTTTTTACAGCAGGAGCTCTTTGATTGTCATTCGCGGCGCCCTTACAGCACAGCGGTATATCGACGATTTATTACGCCCCGTTTTGTTGCTCTGTAAGACAAGTCATCCTGTTTTTAAGTTTCAGTAAGATAATGACCGCCGCACACGGCGAGAGTTTCTACAGTTTGTTTTCGTGCTTGCCAAACCATACCTTGGACAGCAAATCCGCGGGATCTCTCCCCAATTGACAACGTTTGGAGCATTATGGGCAGCGACCTCCAATCATCTCAGGATTTTGACTATCTAACGTGCTAGTTGGACAGAATTTGTCAAGATATCCCTCACGAGGTCATGCAACAACTCTATCAATCACGGCCAAACCGAATGACTATTTGCATAAGGGCATTAAATCTTCCATTTTTCCTGAAATTGTAATAATTTATTTGTCTGTACATTTGTATCACATCCTTAGATTTCCATCCCAGTCGGATAATGCTTTCACGGTGCGTAGTTCTTTTTCTTTCAGTACGAGGGTCAGGCAAATGAAAACTTTAAATATTTTTTAAAATATTATTTACTGAGAAGAAGTGGTACAAAGCTGTATCACTTTTCAATATAATCTCCTCCACGCTCAATGCAAGTCTTCCAGCGCTTAGAAAGTGCATAAATTCCTTTAGAGAAAAATTCTTTTGGTAGTCCGCGCAACCACTCATGCACCTCAAGGCGTACCTCTTCATCAGAACGGAGCTTCTATCCTTCCATTGCGTCTCTGAGGGGTCAAAAAATATGGAAATTACTTGGTGATGAGGAATGGCGCCATTCCTTGCTCGCTCTCTTCGTTTCCGGTTGGTGGAAGTGAACCCAGGTTTCGTCCCCAGTAACGATTCTTGCAAGGAAGCCATCACTTTCTCGTTCAAAGGGCCAAAGAAGTTCTCCACAAGCAACAACACGTCTTTCTCTCATTTCAGGAGTCAGCTGCCGTGCCATCCATCTTGCAGACACTTTGTGAAACTGGAGCACATCATGCACAATGTGGTGTGCGGACTCATGACTAATCTGTAAACATGCTGCAATGTCATTCAGTCTCACTTTGCGGTTTTCCTTCACTAGGGTTTCAACTGCTGCAATGTTCTGTGGAGTCACAACTCGTTGTGCCTGACCTGGACGAGAAGCATTTTCCACTGAAGTCACACCATTTGCGAACTTCCTACTCCATTCGTAGACTTGCTGCTGTGACAAACATGCATCACCGTACTGAACCTTCATTCGTCGGTGAATTTCAATAGGTTTCACACCTTCACTACGCAAAAACCGAATAACAGAACGCTGTTCTTCCCTGGTGCAAGTCGCAAGTGGGGTGCCCATCTTTATACTGATACTGCGACGGTATATGTACATCTGCACTATGCTGCCATTTACAGACCATTCTGTACGCTGTTTGCAGCACGCTTAGCAACTTACAGGATAACGGCGCGAAATTTCGATTTGTTATTACAAATTTAAGGTTTTCATTTGACTCACCATCGTATATGCTTGTTGCCTTCCCCAAAAATTTAAAACTACGAATCCACTTCTTTCAGAGGAATTTTACCTGCAGAAAATGTAAGCCAGGGGTAGATAATGTTTTTTATCTCTTACCCGGTTTTATATCTCAGTTAGTAGCAAAATTTTCTATCAGCCCATCAGAACCGCAGTAATAGTAATTTGTAATGTAGGGAAGTAATATATATAAAGCAGAGTCACAGAAAGTTAAAACATATAATAATAATTACTGGCCAACGACCTTACATCAAAATTTAATGAAACCTGCTGAAAAACTTTTTATTCCCCTATGACCTACCGCCCACCATGAAACCCAGAACGTCCACTAGTTGCGGTAGGGACCAGGTTGACTACCACTGACGTAAACATTAATTTCATCTTCGTTAGCACCTGTTTCAAATAAATTATTTGGTTTTCCAATGTTATGTGTAATGTCTTCTTTATCAAAATTACGTTGTTGTTGTTGTGGTCTTCAGTCCAGAGAGTGGTTTGATGCAGTTCTCCATGCTTCTCTGCACTGTGCAAGCTTCTTCATCTCCCAGAACCTACTGCAACCTACATTCTTCTCAATCTGATTAGTGTTTTCATTTCTTGGTCTCCCTCTATGATTTTTACCCTCCAATACTAAATTGGTGATCCCTTGATGCCTCAGAACATGTCCTACCAACCGATCCCATCTTCTAGTCAAGTTGTGTCACAAATTTCTCTTCTCCCCAATTATATTCAGTGCCACCTCATTAGTTATGTGATCTACCCGTCTAATCTTCAGCATCCTTCTGTAGCACCACATTTCGAAAGCTTCTGTTCTCTTCTTGTCTAAACTGTACATGGCCCATGTTTCACTTCCAATACATGGCTACACTCCACAGAAATACCTTCAGAAATGTCTTTCTGACATTTAAATCTATACTCGCTGTTCACAAATTTCTCTTCTTTAGAAACGATTTCCTTGGCATACCAGTCTACATTTTATATCCTCCCTACTTCGACCATCGTCCGCAGCTCGTGGTCGTGCGATAGCGCTCTCGCTTCACGCGCCCGGGTTCCCGGGTTCGATTCCCGGCGGGGTCAGGGATTTTCTCTGCCTCGTGATGACTGGGTGTTGTGTGATGTCCTTAGGTTGGTTAGGTTTAAGTAGTTCTAAGTTCTATGGGACTGATGACCATAGATGTTAAGTCCCATAGTGCTCAGAGCCATTCTGAACCACTTCGACCATCATCAGTTATTTTGCTCCCCAAATAGCAAAACTATTCTACTACTTTAATTTCCTAATCTAATTCCCTCAGCATCACCCGATTTAATTCGACTACATTCTATTACCCTCATTTTGCTTTTGTTGACGTTCATCTTATATCATCCTTTCAAGAAAATATCCATTGCGTTCAACTGCTCTTCCAGGTCCTTTACTGTCTCTGACAGGATTACAGTGTCGACAGCAAACCTCAAAGTTTTTATTTCTTCTCCATGAATTTTAATTCCTACTCCAATTTTTTAAAATTTCCTTTTCAGCTTGCTCAGTATACAAATTGAATAACATTGGGGATAGGCTACAACCCTGACTCACTCCATTCCTAGCCACTGTTTCCCTTTCATACCCCTCGACTCTTATAACTGCCATTTGGTTTCTGAACAAATTGTAAATAGCCTTTCACTCCCTGTATTTGACCCCTACCACCTTCAGAATTTAACAGGGAGTATTTCAGTCAACATTGCCAAAAGCTTTCTATAAGTCTACAATTTCTAGAAATGTTGGTTTGCCTTTGCTTCAAGTATGTTCTAAGATAAGCTGTACGGTCAGTATTGCCTGACGTGTTCCAACATTTCTACAGAATCCAAACTGATCTTCCCCAAGGTCGGCATCTACCAGTTTTCCATTCATCTGTAAAGAATTCGTGTTAGTATTTTGCAGCCGTGGCTTATTAAACTGATAGTTCGGTAATTTTCACATCTGTCAACACCTGCTTTCTTTGGGATTGGAATTATTATATTCTTCTTGAAGTCTGAGGGTATTTCACCTGTCTCATTCATCTTGCTCACCAGATGGCAGAGTTTTCCCATTACTGGCTCTCCCAAGGCCATCAGTAGTTCTAATGGAATGTTGTCTACTCCCGGGGCCTTGTTTCGACTCAGGTCTTTCAGTGCTCTGTTAAACTCTTCGCACAGTATCATATCTCCCACTTCATCTCCATCTACGTCCTCTTCCGTTTCCATAATGTTTTTCTCAAGTACATCGCCCTTGTATAGGCCCTATATGTACTTCTTCTTTGCTTAGAACTCGGTTTCCATCTGAGTTTGTGATATTCATGCAAGTGGTTCTCTTTTCGCCAATTTCCTTGTGGGCAGTAGGTAGTGATACATGCCTCTACATCCTTCATTTGTCCTCTATCCATCCCTGCTCAGCCATTTTGCACTTCCTGTCGATATCATTTTTGAGACGTTTGTATTCCTTTTTCCTGCGTCATTTACTGCACTTTTATATTTTCATCAGTTAAATTCAATATTTCTTCTGTTACCCAAGGATTTCTACTAGCCCTTGTCGTTTTTCCTACTTGGCCCTCTGCTGCCTTCACTACTTCATCCCTCAAAGCTACCCATTCTTGTTCTAATGTATTTCTTTCCCCCATTCCTGTCAGTTGCTCCCTTATGCTCTCCCTGAAACTCTGTGCAACCTCTGGTTCTTTCAGTTTATCCAGGTCCCATCTCCTTAAATTCGCACCTTTTTGCGGTTTCTTCAGTTTTAATCTACAGTTCATAACCAATAGATTGTCTTCAGAGTCCACATCTGCCCCTGGAAGTGTCTTACAATTTAAAACCTGGTTCCTAGATCTCTGTCTTACCATTATATATTCTATCTGAAACCTTCCAATATCTCCAGGCCTCTTCAATGTATACTACCTTCTTTCATAATTCTTGAACCAAGTGTTAGCTATGATTAAGTTATGCCCTGTGCAAAATTCTACCAGGTGGCTACTTCTTTCATTTCTTACCCCCATTCCATATTCACCTACTACTTTTCCTTCTCTTCCTTTTCCTACTATCGAATTCCAGTCACCCATGACTATCAAAATTATAGAACAATTTCTGCCATCGTTACTGTATGTGAGTCTCCACCGCAAGTGCCTGGTTCGTGCAAACAAGGCCAATACGCCAATACCGCACCTCGTGCCACAGTTGACAGGAGGGAACGACGGCTGCTGAGATGTGTACTGGCGAATAAAAATGAAACTGCTGAGCAAGTGACAGCCCGAATAAACCAGAAGGAAGAATCATGAAGAATACTCAGTATTATAGAACACTCAGGATAATGTCGTTTTATTGAAACTGAACTGCACTTCTCGAACAATCACTATATACACACAAAAACAATTAACTTGTAGACGACCATTCATGAAGAGCGTCGGTGAGGTCCGTCGGAGGTAGTCCTAGCTCGGCGAGGAACTGGCTGTACTGCTTTTTTTTTTTTTTTTACTTTATTGTTATTTTGACACCTGAACAATCAGGTAGGCTGGCAGCAGCACAATACGCCGCTCTTCAGCCGAAGAGAGTACAATGAGATAAACAGAGAAGAGACATCACGAAAAAAAATCGGCGGGAAAAAACAGTAGACACATGAACATAAAAACACAAGAAGCCGTTCACACTCGATGGCAATCCACACGACGAATGGGTGACACGAAGCACAAACACTGAAGAAGACGACGGCACTGGTGAACGATGGAGTGTGACGGTGAAACACTGAACACTAAACATGACAGCACACACGATACACTGACGGCGAAAGTCCACTGAGCGTGTGTGAGTCCGGGGACCTGCCAATAGAGGAGGAAGGGGAGTGGGAGAGCGAGATGGGAGAGCAGAGATGCCACGGGCAGGGGAGAAAGGGGGGGAGGGAGGAAGGGGGAAGGAAGCCCGGGGGAAGAGGGGTGGAGGGAGTGGACAGGGGAAAAGGGAAGAGAAGGGAAGGGAAGAGAAGGGAGGGAGGGCGCTGAAAGGAAAGGACACCGGGAGAGGGGGGCGGGGCAGGGTCAAAGTTGATAGGAGGGGTAGATGGAGGGGACGAGGACATCATCAGGGAGAGGGAGCTGGCGGAAGCCACCTTGGGAGAGGGTAAGGAGGGTGGAGAGATGGAGACCGGGTGGGACATGGGAATACAGGCGCGGCAGCGGGCGGGGGTGGGAGAGGAGCGGGGAGACGAGCGGGTGAGGAGGGTCGAGTTTACGGGAGGTGTACAGGATCCGTATCGTCTCAAGGAAAAGGAGGAGGTGGGGGAAGGGGATGAGATCATACAGGATCCGCTGTACTGCTGCTGCGCTGGCCTTATAAAGCCGGCGGAGTACTCCAACTTTCCCTGTGTCTGTGAGGCAACTTCTGCAGAAAAAGGTTCGCATTAGTCTCTAGCAAGTTCTGTTTGTTTTGAAGAATAGTATTCCTCTTGGTTGCGCCTGCAAGTGCTTGTGTATGTTATACGGTACACTGGGGTGTCTTGAGTGTAGTCTGCCTGTGGCAGACGTAACATACCTCCCTTCGGGTGGGGGATCTGCGCGAAAGATCGATAGCTGCTACGTCGTGGAGATCTGCGGCTGCAGCTTCCTGGAGGAGGCTCTGGAGGCTGCCTCTTGGAGAATATGGTGCTGTACGTCCTGCTTACTGGTTGTGATGGCGGCTTAGGTGGGACCAGTGGCATCGGTTCGTCTTCAACAGTGGCCATCGGCTGTTGGGGAGGCGCCGAAGGGCAGCTGGTCCGTCGGCTGCGGCTGCTGTGTTGGTGGTGCTGGTGGCGGCGACTGACTCCCTGAAACGTCACCCATGCAACGATTAGATGGCATGAGAGAAGGGATCTGTGTGGGTGGTTCGGAATGGGTTGTAGAGGTGGCGGTGGGCCATGTCGTAAGGTGTGGTGCAGATCTCGCAGGGTAGCGAGGACGCAATTGATTTCGATGGCGACGGACTATGTGGCCATCCAAGATGACATCAAAAAGTTGGCGACACCAGGGAACGCTGGATGACGGTGGGCAGCCAACCTGCGTTAGTGCCAAAACCTCGGGTCCAGACTAAGGGGCCAGGGAAGAACCGGGACTGTCCAGGAGGTATCTGATTTCTTGGAGATGGCAAGAGAAGATGTAGGAGGGTCCTGGGTTGGCGGCCGTAGAGTGCTTCCGTTGGGATTTTGTTCCCTATCAGAGTGGCTCGATAGGAACTGAGGAATAGCGTCAGAGCATCTTCAAGGGAGTGGTCTGTGGTATATTTGAGCATTTGTGTCTTGAAAGTTCTGACCAGACGTTCTGCTTCCCCATTGGATTGGGGATAGAAGGGCCGGGTGAGAAGATGCTGGATGCCATTGTCGGTGCAAAAGGAGAGGAATTCCTGTCTTCGAAACTGGAGTCCATTGTCCATGACTATGGCTTTCAGTAATCCTTCCAAGCAAAATATTTTTGCGAGGGCTGATAAGGTATTGTGCATGGTGATTGCTGAACACCGAACTATGGACAGGAAATGGGAAAATGCATCAGTGACTAGGAACCATTGGTGGCCCAGAAATGGTCCCGATAAGTCAAGGTGGATGTGTTCCCAGGGACCATTCGGCATAGGCCAGGGAAGGAATTTTTGGTGGGGACGGGGCAATTGTTGGGCACGACAGTACAGTGCTGGACCATCTCTGTGATGTCAGACATGAGGCCGATCCAAAAAGCGTGCCTTCTTGTAAGGAATTTGGTGTGAACGATCCCCCAATATCCTTGGTGAAGAACGTGGAGGATCGTCGGCTGCAGGGATCTTGGAACGACGAATTTGGTTCTGCTGAATCTAAGCGAAGGAGGACTCCATCCACCACCGAAAGCTGGTGTCAGATGGAATAGTACAACCGGAGGTGGCGTTGATCCTAAGGAGGCGGCAAGGATGGCCAACCATGCAGAACGCGGTATTGGACGACTCAGAGGAGGGAATATCTGCGGTGGCTGCAGCTACTTTGACAGCTGCAATGGGGAATGCCTTCAGGGCCTCTTGGATGTCGTCATCAATCTGAAAAACGAGGAGGTCCTACTGGTCAAAAGCAGGGTCCGGACCTTATGGTAGATGCGACAAGGCGTCCACGTTGGCGTGCTGGGAGGTGGTACAGAAATGCATGGTGTAGCGAAATTGGGATAGGAACAACGCCCAACGCTGGAGACGTAGCGATGTTTTGATCGGCAATCAAGCGGAAGATTTGGATCATAAGGCATGAGACTTGCAGCGGATTGGAGCTGCTGTTTGAGGGTATGGAAGGCGGTCTCGCAGACTGGGACATTCTTTGTATTCAGGTTTCCACTCGATCATTTCTACTGTTTAAATCTCTATTAGGGAGCCTGCTATCATTGTGTATCCGTTCTTCAGTAGTGCTCTCTCTCTCTCTCTCTCTCTCTCTCTCTCTCTCTCTCTCTCTCTCTACCCGTTGCTAATATTCAATGAGTATATCTTCATTATCTCTAGGCTCGTAAATAGTTCTTTTCTAACGATACCAAGGCAGCTTATATTCTATTCCCTTATTACCATTTCCGGTTTCATTTTTTCTGTCATATGCGACAGACGCAAAACCTACTACCTAAGGAATTGTTTAATAGATTCATGACAAGGAGTACACATTACAATCTGACATCCAACATTTCTACTTCGCATTTCAGTTGGTTTCAAAGGAGCCTTTTCATTATCTGACTCGTTTGTATTCTTGAGTCATGAACTTATATTTCACTATCTGACTTTGTCCTAATTTTGTTTTTACTTTCGAAAATCTCTCATTTTTAATTTCTATTACTTCGTCATCCTCGTCAGAAGCTGATTCTAGTTTATCACATCACACTGTTCAGTAGACTCCATCATTGAAAGCTGCTTCCAACCCATATATAAATACTTTACGCTTACTTGATTTGACTTATTTTCTTGAACTCGTTGAGTGAAGGTGGAGTCTTAGCAATCGTGATGCGACACATCACGACGTACTGCAGGCAGCGGCAGCAGCAGTGGCAGCAGTTGTGGCAGCAGTGATGAGGGGGGATTGAGTGGCTGACAGTGGTGAGAGTGCACAGCAGCTTGCAGCCCCACGCAGCTCCGCAATGACACACCGTCTCCATCTGCACTCAGCGCTGGTGGTGAACGCAACATAGCTCCGTCTTCTATCCTCTCGTCGCGGTCAGAGTCATCGTGGACAGCATTCACTGTCTAGACTTTACACTTGCGAAACAAAACATAGCACTTTTCTGTGAAGTTCCGTCATACCCAAGGAGGATAGGACCAGCAAATGGCGTTATTAAAATATTTCTTTTCGCTTAATATCCATCACAGCTGCGACAGTAGTCATTTTTTTTTGTGGTAACTACTTTCGGACAACGACATCTATGTCCAAACTATGTCCTTAGACATTAGTGTAAGCACCTCGTTCCCAAGAATGTACATGCGTGCAATCAAATACACACTATTCTTCACCATTAACCATATATAAACCTTGCATGAGCATAAACTGTCACTTTTTTCTATAGCCAGCAACTTCAGCAAAATGTTAAGACGTATTGAGGCTTATTGAAATGTACTGTTGGAGTATGGTCCCGGATGGGATCAGGAGAGATGGGATGAGGTAGTGAGGCCTTACTTACGCCTGAGAGCACCAAGAAAAAATCAAATCATTGCCAATAACACATTTGTTAGACAGTAGTACAAGACTATCTTCCAAAGTGCTGTGCCACACCCGAGCCAGCGGAGTAGCCCCTTGTCAGTGACAGAAGACCAGTTTGCTCTCATCTGGCAGTATTGCTAGCACAAGCGAAGCGTTGAGTGGCAGTTATTACGTCACGGGTGGCATACAGAGGTTGGCTCTCAGCCGCCTTGTAGGAAACAGGAGCCAGTAGCGTAGGTGTCTGCCACAAGAAGGGATGAGCAGCAGCGGCGGCAGATGACGGACAGCGTCCACTTCAGGCAGGTCAGACCTGCAGCAGGCCTGCGCTTTGATGCCGCCCTCTGCACCCCGTCAATGCGGCGTCGGAATTTGGAAGTGCAGCTGGCAGTAACAGCGTCCTTCCATCCAGACACGTGGTTCCATAGACGATCGAAGATAGCTATATTTGGTGAGGGTCGACATCCATAGCCTCCCTTCTCAGTGGATAGCTGCAACTGACAAGGGCTGGGACTACGCACTGGCCAGTCGGCAATTAGCACACATCAGTACCACATTTGTTAAGGAATATGTGGTATTTATGTTCGCGCTTCCCGTGCACTCTGCCGCTGTGACGATGGCTACGACATCATGTGTCCTCGTGTTTCCTCGTTGTCAGCTCTCCTAGTAACTTCAGGCTCTCGGAAATTAACTTCGGAGAGGCTCTTTCCTGCTGGCTTTGCACCTGAATACTTAATGTTGCATTGTTCCTAATCTTCCTTTCGAAACTCTGCTTTGCCACTAGTACGACAATGTCTCTCGGTTCACATGGTGTCATTATCCTTTGTTTGGTGACTTGGGGACTCGGTGATTCCCTCATGTTGCGATAGCATCGATATTGGCCAGAATTCAGCATTTTCCCTAGCTGGGTGTCTACTGGTCACTGACGAAAGCGATGTGGCTTCCCGGACAAAGCAGAACTTGGTCGAATTCTTAGTGTGTGCTTGGGATGCTATCCTAAACGCTACAATATAATTAGTGCCTTGCCCAGGACATACTTTGCGCATTATGAAATGCTTTCATTTTGTTTAGCATAACATACATGCCCATAGTGCTGAAGCAACTTTAACATCTGTAACATTTCAAGTTGCCCTTCCCCGTTATTTTGGCGCGCCCTGTATATAATTACATTGATGATTACGAATTATAAATAGTTTCTGAATAGAGCAAAATAGCTATTAAATCGGAAATCTGACTGTTCGTGCATCATTTCTTCAGGCTCTTTAATTTTTTTCTATGTATCTCTAACTCCTCAGACAAGTCTAGCTTTAGGGGCAAAATGCCAAAATTTTAAATCGTCCTATATGCTACCAGCCACTGGTTCGTACTGTACGTTCTTTCCATAAACTGTTTTGTTATTCGGGCGTTACTGTTTTTTTATAATCATGAAGCCATATCCGGTCTGACCAATTTAGAACCATTTGCGCGTTCCACATCACAATTTTTATACCCCAGGTGCATCATATTTCTTTACTTCTCCCTCATCCATCCTTTTGTTTAATGCATGCTTTAATCTAAATCCGAAATGCTCTTTTGTTTGGAAAACTATACTAAAATTTCTAGGGAACACAGAGACCAGCTTCTCTGCAATTATTCCTTCCTACTACAACAAATTTTCGTTCTTTCCTTATGGCCTTTGCTTGTCTATGATTTCGACAAATACTTGTAACGACAGCACTCTTGCAGCCTTTAGCTACAGCCCCTTGTTAAAAGATGTCGAGGTTCCTTTGCAGTTCTGCGTTTTCTAGCGGCAGTCAACATAACTGCACTATCATTGCACGAAAAAATTCCTTGAATCAGCGCCTATTTGCCCAACTCATTGCGTTGGTTTGCGGTAGAAAGAAAAACTAATTCTTCGCTCCCGTCTAATAACAGTTAGTTTCTTATCGACTTCTTTTTCTAACATGTACTTCTTATTTCTGTGCTGCTGGCAAAAATTAACTGGAGGGCTAAGAGATCAGCGCCCTATAATTTCGCTATTAAAAACTTATCTTCTACGATACCGCTTATTAACCACAACCTTACGTGCAAATTGTATCTCGCCTACAGAAACATTCATTTCCAAATTATTTGCAAACATATCCGTAAGCAGCCCTGACAATCAATTCCCCAAAGCGAGCCTCTGCTTCTGTTAGGAAATCGCACCATCAAACTAGATATAATTGTAACTTAAAGTGAATTTCAAACACCCCAAAATTCAGAACCCTATTATTCATTGAAGCATTACTTATAAGGTTATCCCTAATAGTCTTCAAATAATCTTTTACTGGTACATACGTGCATAGATTTACTGTATCAAAAGGTGCCGAAATCATTTCGTCAGAGACTGCAGCATTTATAATTTCAGTAACAGCTACCAGAGACATTTTAATGACAGAAAATTTATAAGCAATTTTTAACTTCTTGCACAACAACTTGTTTAACTCAGGAGCGTTTCTACTAAGGTACTATGTGTGGTTCTGCTTCCCTTGTGAGGTTTAATCAATGACCTTACTAGTGGAAGCCCAGGGTTCATCTTTAATAACGTACACATTCCATACTTTCCATGTGGGAGGAGCAAAAACTATGAACTTTCATTTTTTCGATCTTTCTCTATCTCAGGTATATCAATATCCTCAAAATATTGTAAAACTTTAGCCCTCGGTAGATCCACTTGTATCAAAACTAAAGTGCTTCCCTTTTCTACTCTGACAGCTCTTTTTTATTTTGTCATCAGTTTTCTGACTGGTTTGCTGCGGCCACATATGATTTTCTGTTCTGTGCCAACCTCTTCACCTCAGAGCAGCATTTGAACCTACGTCCTCAATTATTTGGTGGTTGCATTCCAGTCTCTGCCTTCCTCTAAAGCTTTTGTCCTCTAGTACCATGGAAGTCATTCTCATCGTTAGTGCCTCATTTTTCTGTACTTTTAACCATGTTCATGCAGTTTTAACCTTTGCTACCATCTCTGCCACACTTACTATTAGTCTGTTGGTCATCGGGATTGAGGGAGTGTACTTCAAGTCCTTATCTAACAAAGTTGTTTCTTCACTCGAAAATTCAATAGTGTCGAATTCACATGTCTGCTTGTAAAGTAACAGGAAAGGGCCACTTTCATTTTGCTGTCCTCATCCTAGTTACTTCTCTTACATAGATGTTCAATCTATTCTGTCAAGTTTGACAGACAGCCCTTCACTTAAACAGTTAACCAAGTCATCAAACTTTTCATGAAAAATGCAAAACTGTAGGTATATCATAATGTAAATAACTTTAAGTGATGATAGTAAATGGTTCTGTGAAGTCTATCTTTAATGTCTTATGCCTCACTAATCTCACTTTTTATCCGCTACTCTTCCGTTATGCTCTTTACATGAACTGCACTCTTAGACTTGTTCTGGTGTCACTATGCATTGCCAAGACTTATAGTTGAATTTGATTATAGCAAAGGTTCTTGCAAAATGTAACTTTCTTCTCATGTAAACATGAGCATCCAGTAACGCGTGTTAAGGGACAAATTTGTGTGGTACAAACGTACTGATAGAGGTTAGGACCTGCAAATTTGGTTATTAAAATTTTCATTTTCCTTCAGTATTGATTGTAATAATAGTCACTACTTTGTGGTGACTACCTTCGGACAACCACATCCATTTTCAAACCATGGCCTTAGATGTATCTTTAATCATACAGTTACCACATAGTATGCTCGCACGAGGTTTTCCATGCTGTATATACACTCCTGGAAATTGAAATAAGAACACCGTGAATTCATTGTCCCAGGAAGGGGAAACTTTATTGACACATTCCTGGGGTCAGATACATCACATGATCACACTGACAGAACCACAGGCACATAGACACAGGCAACAGAGCATGCACAATGTCGGCACTAGTACAGTGTATATCCACCTTTCGCAGCAATGCAGGCTGCTATTCTCCCATGGAGACGATCGTAGAGATGCTGGATGTAGTCCTGTGGAACGGCTTGCCATGCCATTTCCACCTGGCGCCTCAGTTGGACCAGCGTTCGTGCTGGACGTGCAGACCGCGTGAGACGACGCTTCATCCAGTCCCAAACATGCTCAATGGGGGACAGATCCGGAGATCTTGCTGGCCAGGGTAGTTGACTTACACCTTCTAGAGCACGTTGGGTGGCACGGGATACATGCGGACGTGCATTGTCCTGTTGGAACAGCAAGTTCCCTTGCCGGTCTAGGAATGGTAGAACGATGGGTTCGATGACGGTTTGGATGTACCGTGCACTATTCAGTGTCCCCTCGACGATCACCAGTGGTGTACGGCCAGTGTAGGAGATCGCTCCCCACACCATGATGCCGGGTGTTGGCCCTGTGTGCCTCGGTCGTATGCAGTCCTGATTGTGGCGCTCACCTGCACGGCGCCAAACACGCATACGACCATCATTGGCACCAAGGCAGAAGCGACTCTCATCGCTGAAGACGACACGTCTCCATTCGTCCCTCCATTCACGCCTGTCGCGACACCACTGGAGGCGGGCTGCACGATGTTGGGGCGTGAGCGGAAGACGGCCTAACGGTGTGCGGGACCGTAGCCCAGCTTCATGGAGACGGTTGCGAATGGTCCTCGCCGATACCCCAGGAGCAACAGTGTCCCTAATTTGCTGGGAAGTGGCGGTGCGGTCCCCTACGGCACTGCGTAGGATCCTACGGTCTTGGTGTGCATCCGTGCGTCGCTGCGGTCCGGTCCCAGGTCGACGGGCACGTGCACCTTCCGCCGACCACTGGCGACAACATCGATGTACTGTGGAGACCTCACGCCCCACGTGTTGAGCAATTCGGCGGTACGTCCACCCGCCCTCCCGCATGCCCACTATACGCCCTCGCTCAAAGTCCGTCAACTGCACATACGGTTCACGTCCACGCTGTCGCGGCATGCTACCAGTGTTAAAGACTGCGATGGAGCTCCGTATGCCACGGCAAACTGGCTGACACTGACGGCGGCGGTGCACAAATGCTGCGCAGCTAGCGCCATTCGACGGCCAACACCGCGGTTCCTGGTGTGTCCGCTGTGCCGTGCGTGTGATCATTGCTTGTACAGCCCTCTCGCAGTGTCCGGAGCAAGTATGGTGGGTCTGACACACCGGTGTCAATGTGTTCTTTTTTCCATTTCCAGGAGTGTATATAACGCTAAATGGTGAGGAATAATGAATATTTAGTATCCACATATACATTGCTGAGAGCTGTATAATTATACTTACGGCTGACGCCATGGTTTGAAAGTGGGCGTGATTGTCCGAACCTACTCACCACAGAAAAATGATTGTTGTCAGAAATGTGACTGATATTGAAGGAAACAAGATTTCCATAACAGTATTGTCACTGTCTCATTCACCGGATCCTGCCTCAGTATGTTTCGCTATGGTATCCTACTTGCGCCTATTGCGTTCATTTCCTGTACCGATCATTTTCACGTCCAATTAGCATCATATCCGAGGCGGCGGATAAAATTACAAGGTTCCTGTTTGTTATGGTTTAATTATTATAAAAGCTTGTGAGATTATTAAATACAACTACCTTTTTCAAGAGCGTGAAAATTATTTGTGTAGAAAACCAGAGATTGATGGAGAACATGCCTCAGGCATGGATGTGTGTGATGTCCTTAGTTAAGTTAGGTTTAAGTAGTTCCAAGTCTAGGGGACTGATGACCTCAGATGTTGAGTCCCATAGTGCTTAGAACCATTTGAACCATTTTGATGGAGAACATTCTGCCCATAACGTTTAGTCTACAAGTCCACAGCTCCGCTCCCTGAAACTGAAACACAATGTTCTTACCCCCTACTTGTAATCTAGAGGCTCCAGGAGCTGTGACGATAAGTTAAAGTCTACTATCTTTTAACAAACCAGTGTATTTAATAACATTTAACAGGCACAAATCAGCCGTTTTGGAATCCATTAAAGATTTTCTATCATAAACAACCCTTGACACAGTTCAGACACGATTTCTGCTCGAAGTTCCGAGTATTATAAATTGATCGAATCAAAAGTGATGAATAAGCTACTGCAGTTACCACGTGGTTTTCTGCAGCTACGGGCGGCACCCAAAATTAAAAACATCGATACAAAAACTTAATCCTCGCTCGTTCAGTTGTACACATTTGCACAAAACCTGCACGATAACTAATTCGACCCCTAAACGTTTGGGCCAGCTGTTATTAACGCTATCCAAGGCTCAGTGCACGTGGAGGCGACCAGAACCAGCGTACATTTTAAAGAGTAGAGAGACACACATCGTGTGACCTTTTTGCCATTGCTCTGGTCTTTATATACTCAGTGTGGACGACAAATGGAAAGCACGCAGTTAGGAAGCCTCCAATGTCTGCAGCAGTGCCTTGATAGCCCGCTTTTTGTTTACAAAATCATGTATGTAGATGTTAATTGAAGACTAACAACAGTCCCAATTTTACTCTAAACAAAACACTGTTGTATCTATGTTCTACAAAAATCTTCGTTCGTTAGCTGTTGAACTCTGATTTCCATAATTTTTTTAACGGAATTGAGTCTAGATTGTGACCTCTGAATTGTCTCTTTTCTACCGTCTGAATCTTCGTCAATGTATTGTCTCGTCTTGAAATCTGGCACTGCTTCTTCATTACACCTATTAAACACAGTGCTGTCTTTATGGAAGTGTATCGCAATTGTAAAATTCAGTTAATGTAACAAGTTTTTACAAATTTTAGTTCAAAAGTTGGTTTTCACTGAATCTCTTGAGAAGTAAATGAGGTATCTACATAAAAACGTCTACTGAATGTTTTTATACAGAATTAAACCTAATTCCAAAAGTATAACTCTCTACCTTAAATATTACCTAATTTTGGAATTCTGTAAAGGAGTATTTTAGTGGAAACTAATCAGTGGATTATGATGAAACTCTAAAACATTTGACGGTGGCATAGTTTTAAGTCATTTGGCCAACTATTTCAACATTTAATTTTAGTTGGTATAGTTGTGCAACTCTTTATCTGACACGGAAACACTTCAGTGCGAGGTCACAAAAGACCGGTGATGTTTACTGGATTCGACGCCTCATTGTCTACCAGGCCACCGCAATAGTGGCTGTTAATTGCAACAGGGGGTGGGATTGGAGATATCCAATGGTAAGCACAACATGAGGCTAAGTAGCGTAGTTGAACTGCGTAGACGACTGGTATACCTCACAACAGTGCTGCAGTGCTAGTGGTGTTGATACAATGCAGGGGAATGGTAACGATAAACAAAGCAAGTATTGCATGTATAAAAAGCTAACATTTCATCACAAAAAAAACTCAAGGTATTTCGCAGAGTAAGAGCGACAGATGAATTATTAGCATTTCTGTAAGATGAGTCAGTGGAATGCGTGGTGTCGTATGCGCTCGACAGTGTGGACAATGTGCATGCGGACTACAGTGACAAAAATACGTGCTTAATAAGTGAAACTGATACCGAAACAGGTGTCGAACCGTATAGTTCAACATCGGACGGGCAGCCACAAATCCCGTCTCCACTGAAACCTAGTAAAGAAAACTCCTTGTCGAAGAAGCTGGTACTAAACATAATCACGTACAAGGGAGATCACCCGCAGCATAGCAGAAAAGCTCTTATTAACAGATTTCGAAAAATTCCGCAACAATATGACCGTGTAGTGCATAAAACGTTACAGATGTTCGAACGAGGACAAGGCAAACTGGTGTTAGCGCCTTTCAAGAATGCTCGATACAATTGAAAGGATGTGGATGATAATGACCTAACACGTTATGGACAACAAATTACGTGCGACATACATTACACTGATTTCAAGGGAAATAGTGGATGCTTGCACAATTTCAAACAGTGCTACTGAATTGGAATACTTAAAATAAATTTCAAAGAAAGCGTCTACTTGACGATGCATGTCGAACTGTGGAATCGGCCCGAAAATTTGGAGCTTGGATGATCAAGCTTATCCCATCATTCAGTGAGGAACTTATTTTCATATCTGATCAGTCGGCATTTGAAGAGAAAATGCATATGAAAGAAACCCCGGAAATTAGAGGTGCTAAAAAAGAGTTTTATCAAGATCAACTAACTTAACACATTCATATATAATTATGCTGACTGTTAATCTGGATGATAAATTGGTTGGAAAGCTATTTATTGTGTTGTGAGAAGTTGGAGGTGCGCTGTCCCCCTCCTCCCCTTCACGATTGTTTCTCGTGTGCATCATGTTGCAAGGGCAGTAGGAAATATTTACGTCACAGCAACGAAGAGTGGGAAAACTGGCGTAAGAGAACTACATCTATAGTATGAGCACTGTTTTTCTCCAACAGCTGATCAAAACAACTTGCTATTGCTTTATTCCTGGTCTGCGTACGAGAATTAAAATTCTTTAGAGCAAACTATCCTTCCTCAAAAGTGTGTGAAATTGCAGCCCCTGGATGTCTGTTTTCTTCCGTGCCTACAAAACTTTATCGCACTATCTGCAGCTACGTCTTAACGGTGTTCATGGTGCAAGTGAATGGTCTGCTTTGAATATTTCTTGAATGTGGACGACGTCCATATTATGAAGCGCAATACATACATCCCATAAACCTCTCCGCACCTCCCAGACCCACGTTTTTGACGCCCTCCTGATGCACGTGGTGAATCATTAGCAGCTAATATTTTTCCTGTCGTAATTATTAACACAACACTTTCAAAGGATCCTTACTAAAAACTGTGTGGTGTCACCGCCAGACACCACACTTGCTAGGTGGTAGCCTTTAAATCGGCCGCGGTCCGGTAGTATACGTCGGACCCGCGTGTCGCCACTATCAGTGATTGCAGACCGAGCGCCGCCACACGGCAGGTCTAGAGAGACTTCCTAGCACTCGCCCCAGTGGTATAGCCGACTTTGCTAGCGATGGTTCACTGACAAATTACGCTCTCATTTGCCGAGGCGATAGTTAGCATAGCCTTCAGCTACGTCATTTGCTACGACCTAGCAAGGCGCCATCATCAATTGCTATTAATCATGTGATGCATGTACCGTCAGACCGATGTTCACCAATTATGGATTAAAGTTAAGTATTCCAGAAGCTACGTACTTATTTTACTAGTCTCAACTCCTTTAACTGTTCCAGACCTCACGCCAGCCTGCGTGAGCCTTAACGCGTGCCTTTCGGCTACCCGTCACAGTGGATTGGCTGTCTTGCCAGTCCACAACAAACTGAACTTGCTACGACATAGTCACGGGGTTCCTTGCGAGCTGCGTGGACACGCAATAGGCGCTTCCGGTTTGACCTTGGCTGACTGGCTGGGGAAAACCGATCTCTCGCTCGCCGCTGTAAATATGCAGATACAGTGATTGCTTAACCACAATCGGAACCCAGGTGGCACCGAGCGGCTTCCAGTCATGCAACGTAATTATTCTTACCTAGAAAAGGTGTCACGGCTGGCATTTTCGGCATTAAAAGGTTTCATATTGTCTTGTCTGCAACGAAATTCCCACTAATCACTTAAGACAGGCCTCTGGATTCCCTACTCTTGCCTTGTTCCAGATACGAATGGCCACCAATTCCAGGGGTGCACTCTGTTCCTCAGTAATTATTCTTATGGCATTTGTTACGAGTCTAACCAGCACGATAGTGCTGATGAATTATCGCAGTTGGCAGCAGAACCAGATTCAGTGTTCGAACGAGGCGTTAATTTTCGCATTGCACCACACCTTGCAGTGGACGTTGATGGATTTTCTGTTAACGACATGAGAGGTCGTAGCCACTACGGCATCCAACTTGTTTTTCTGGAAGATAGTTTCAGTAGCCCAGACAAGGTGGCCCGAGTGCACTCCTCTGGGAACGGATCCCTCGTGCATACTTAAACCTCTTAAATGACTGCCTCAGCGTGGTCCAGTGGGTTGTCATGTTTGCCACAGAGGAGCAAAGGATCGAATGGTTGTCCCTCTGTGTACTTACATACTCCAGCTGCTGCATGCGTCGCACTGGGGTATGTCTTCTATGAAGGCTTTGGCTAGGCGTCACATCGTACTCGGATTCCAAGTCTTATTTCAGGTGACGCCCCATTGGGTGACTTGTAAGTCGGTAGTGACACAACACCCAGTCAACAACACCCAGTCCACGAAATGCGAAAATCTGCAACCCGGTCCAGAATTGAACACAGGCCCACTGCATGGTAGGCAAACATACTATCACTCAGCAGATGAACTGCCAGTCAGTGATCGATCACGATAGTCAACATATTGAGCGGGCTTGCATGGCCTCTGCACAGAACTAGGCTGAACTGCTGCATTAGTTTCCCCTTAGCCAGATCTCCAACAACCTTGGGACAGGATGCACTTCTACTTTGCCAGCCCCTGTTTGGGAAGCATGTGGTTGCTGGTAGTGACTTTGCTGCCCAGTTTCCCGTACCTTCCGAAACTACCTTCCACGACATCGACAGTTACTATTCACATGTTGTCGCTGCTGATAGCCAGAGATTCTCCTGAATCCTCGTACCTGATAATCAGTGGCAGTTAGCATCACAGGAGTTTGTAGACTCTTTCATTCACAACTGGTATCCAGCGTCTACCGCACTATTTCATACAACTTCTGATTCAAAGTGGAAAGCTTCCCGTGAACATGCAAGGCCTAAACGAAGCGGTCCGTGTCTGTATCATCCCATGATGACGCACAGTTAGTTTTTTCACTGTGTTCTGAGTGATGCCAGTGAACGGATGCAGTCTGGTGAAATTGTTGCGTGAGCGACAACTGTAAGGTCTTTGGGATTTGTTGCATCACCAGTTGCATGCATCGGACTGTCATGAGCCCCCGTGGTTTCCTCAATGGTGTTAGTGTTTGGACAGGTGTTCCCGCTGGCTGACAAGCTTTTCACTTTCTGGAGCATCTGGAAGACTTACTTGTTCACTTGTCAATATTCGGGTGTTCTTATTACCCCAGTAGACGAACTGCAGAACGTTATTAAATACATCAAAACAATTATTCTGTACGTTATCCGTTACTTGACGCCACATGGAGGCAAAAGGCACAGAGTAAAGTGGAGCACGCTGTAAATATTGTTTGCAAGTAAACACTCGTGCACAGGGTCGAATACACGAACCGTTCTGCAACTGTATATCGTAGCCTCCAACCTGGTAATGCCATGCTACTTAGCCAAGGCAGATCTAAAAGTTTCTCGTAGTCGCATATTTGGGCGCTTCATAAAATCTATAACGTGGTTACCAATATATTTGTTCACTCCTGGACTTATGGTCTGACATATAAATTTGTTATATATCTTTACAGTTGGAGCTTAACCACGTTAGACAGTCAACTCCAACTGACTTATAGCTGTCCACAATCACATTGCAGTTTCCCAGGCGATCTCCCTCCATGCAGAAGTCCTTGATTGATATTAAGTAGTCGCACATCTCTATTTTGTTAAAAATTCCGGGCGAAGTCTTGCGTTATGTCCTGGTCCAAAAGGTAATAGTCGTCTACACGTAGCTGCTACAATTTTCCAGGCAGCTCTTCCATTAGAACATCCATTTTAAGGGTCAGATGATTCCACTTCATATGGTACAACCACAGGATTTTTATATTTCTTCGAAATAGTTTCCAGTGCTTCCTTGTCGATTTTTCCCCGTATCCCTCTTGCTGTCCCACTGCCATTCCCTTGTAGGAGAAATGGCAACTTCGCTTTGACACCATGTCTTGCAGTGACGTAATTGGAGAATGTACTATGTAGATAATAGTTAAGTGAGTCACACATCTCCTTATATAACATTACAGACCGTCCTCTTTCTAATTGTTCTTTACAGTCAACTTGATCACAGATTTTAATCACCATAATGTTACCGCAAAACGGTTCTGTAATAGGTGTAAGCACATTTACATTCATCTCGCAAAGTAGTTTACCATTTTCGGTGTAATTATGTATCCAATATCAATAACCAGATTATCCAGGTTGTGCTGTAATAACCACAAACCGAAGCGTTCGTCCGTTGGTCTTGCCTTCCTCCCAAACAGCTAAGGGACCTTTAACACTTTGGAGGAATCCATGTTGACACTTTCAACCGCGGATGACAGATCAGTTGTGGCTGTCATGCCTTCTGTTATACTCTAAAGATCCAAGATGATTGCACTTCCGGTCACATGGCTTCCGGTCATGCATTCGGCTTAACAACTAGCCCAGTTGCGGTATTTTATGTGTAAGGTGTCGCATCTTGGGTATAAAATCGATACTTCGGTTTCATAACTAAAATGTTTCTAAGTTAACGCTAGGTGTTTGTGAGACTCTGCAATTCCCACGCATACATCTGCTTGACAGGTGTCCTGTTTACAGAGTTAGTGGTGGCAAGACTTGTAATTGCACTTGTCGGGCGCCGCTGCTATGCGTTTATCTGTTTCCTTGTAAGAGGTATTCTCCGTGACTAACAATCATTTTATACAGGACTGAAGCAAGTATAGTGTGGTGTGCGTACTGTAAGACCTTCGGTACACACACCACCAGATTATTTTACTTGTCGCTGTAACGAAGTAGGCGAGTGTCAGCAATATGTCTCGTCGTCTTATCGTGGCGTGTTTATCTTCTGCCGTTAGGTCAGGACGATAGAAATGCCACTTGCACGCTTAGAGTAGCAGATTGACGGTGACTAACTTTAAACAGAACTTGATTAATTTTCACACACATTTATTAAAGTAATAACAAGCATAAAAATTACTTAACTTGGTTCTGGAGACTATTTACAATTGACAATCTGAAGTTCTTTTGGTATTGGTACGTTAATCCTATTCTCACATATATCTCTGATACTTGACAAAAGTGTCTATACATTTATCTTCATGGCTATGTACAGGAATATGGTAATCTTATTCGGCGCAGACTGAAACTTGACTATGGACTGGTACAGACTAATGCAGACTGGTACAGACTGGTGCAGACAAATGCAGACTGACTAATAGGAAGTCTGTACCATCGTAACTTAAAGCAGGCTATGCCGGCCGAAGTGGCCGTGCGGTTAAAGGCGCTGCAGTCTGGAACCGCAAGACCGCTACGGTCGAAGGTTCGAATCCTGCCTCGGGCATGGATGTTTGTGATGTCCTTAGTTAGGTTTAACTAGTTCTAAGTTCTACGGGACTAATGACCTCAGCAGTTGAGTCCCATAGTGCTCAGAGCCATTTGAACCATTTTGAAAGCAGGCTATAATGTTAGATCACTTCAGTTTCTGACCTGTCAGTCATGTGGAATGCAGCGCTGTTATCATTCCAATGTAAAAAATATTTCCATTGCATGACATACATCCTGCAGGCTTCTCTACAATAGACTATGGTAACAATAATTGTAGGTACTGTGTAGTCATCCATCTACATTCGCAATGACACTCACAAAGTAGAGAAGGAACGGTTTAGCTATTATACGGAAACTGGGAAATATGCTGTCGCATCAATGGCCAGTGTTGAAATTATTGTAAAATTCTAGAATCATAAATTATGCAATATGCTTGAAGTGCTAGAAATATATAGATACTTTGATGATGTATATGTTAGAGAATTTTTCGCGCTGTCAAGTGTGATGCTTATTATTACAGTACATCGACGGTGTCTTTTCCACCCCATCCGTCCACTGGTACGCTATTGGTTACTATGTAATGATTGACTGACATCGCTTGTTTGAGATGAAGAAAGAGTTTTGGTGGCGGGGCAACACCCTCTGGGGATGGGTAGCACCGAAACAGTGATCGTGTACGTAATTGCAATGTGAAGAATCAGTCGAAATGGAACGCAGAGCCATCAGCTATTCCGTCCCTGTGACAGATGAGTTTAAATGTGGAGGTCGTCAATCACCTTCGGACGCCGCCAAACTCTTCCAGTTTACTTATGCTGTAACTGCCTTTTATTTAAAATCATCCAATGTGTGTGGTGTTTTTTGGTAGCAGCAGTAGCAACATGATTTATACCGTGTTACGTCTAGTTTTCTGCGAGACGCAAAGGATCAGAACGCGTTTATGTCAGTTTAGGACCTTGAAGTCGTGGCGGGAGAAACAAAATGTGTGGAAGTGTACAAAGCGTGTTACAACAGAAAAAGCGATGTTTCAAACAATGACGCAGGGTCACAGGGAGAGTCTCTTGTGACTTGTTGTATGGTTTATAGGATACGGTCATCCTCCTATAGTACAGGCGATGCAACTTTGCGCTGGTCTGTGCAATGGATCAATACCCATATATTTAATAGGATCATTACATAGAGCACTTGCCCGCGAAAGGCAAAGGTCCCGAGTTCGAGTCTCGGTCCGGCACACAGTTTTAATCTGCCAGGAAGTTTCAGTAATCATGTACATGACTGCAAAATGAAGGAACAGCGCTTTTCGAAATGCAGCACCTAAGGATCCATTATCCTTTCGTTGGTAAGACGAGATTAACTGTACAAGTAATCACCTTCGAATATTTGTTAGAAGTGCTCTACAATACTGCTGACTCTTCCAGTTTCCATATGTTGCGATGTCTTCTACATTTTTTGTCAACGAGAAACGTCGCATCTGTGTTTTATTTTTACCAGCCTGTGGTGTGGTAGCAGTACAATTTGTGCCACGTCATGTTCAGTTTTCTGTGAGAGACAGAGAATTGAAGCGTGTTAATATCAGATTAGCAGCAGCTGATACGGGTCTCTAAGTAATGGTAGAAAAAACGAAGTGTATGGCGGTGTACACTGATTGGATGTGTTATAAACGAAAAAATATATGTATTAAACCGCTTATGAAGGAGCAATACAGGAACCCTCTCATGTGATTGATAGTCTGTTGGGTATGGTCATCCCACAGTACAGGTGATGAAACTTTACACCGGTCTGTGGAAGCGACTTCGATCATGAACCACCTGTTCCAATGAACCAATAGCTGTATATTTAATGGAAACGCCATGTATGTTTGGGGTATAGACATGAATGCACAATGAGAGGCATAGATCTCCTTCAGACTTCCCATATGTAGTTTGGAGATGTGTCGCAAATTATTTGTCCTTCCTCCATGGAAGGGTTGGAACTTTAATAGTGGCAACTATTTATTTGCAGCTCTATCTGTGTCTATGCTTCATCATTTTATTTTCAGCTCCTTGTGTTGGCCGTGTTTGTAGTTAAAATTGTTGGATGTGAGGTCCGACAGGTACGCAAAACACCGTTTCTTCTCAGTACCCAAACATGTTTCGGCACCACTGTGCCATCATCAGTGGGTTTTCGTTTCTATTTATTCTTTACATTTGGTGTGCATGAATCTTCCGTAACAAAAAATGGCTCTGAGCACTATGGGACTCAACTGCTGTGGTCATCAGTCCCCTAGAACTTAGAACTACTTAAACCTAACTAAACTAAGGACATCACACACACCCATGCCCGAGGCAGGATTCGAACCTGCGACCGTAGCAGCAGCGCGGCTCCGGACTGGAGCGCCTAGAACCGCACGGCCACCGCGGCCGGCTTTCCGGAACACTTTGTGTTAATTACTACAGGTAGCTTGTCATGTTTTCGTGTGGCAAGCACTTTTATTCTCCGCATCATGGTGAGGTGATGTGATGCACACGTAATTATAACAAGTATTTTCCACAAATAACGTAGTAAAACACTTTTTACTTCACCAAAACACAAACCACAATCACACTGTGATGACAAGCTACCTGTAGTAATTAAAACAAAGTTTTCCGGAAAATTCATGCACACCAAACGTAAAAAAATAAATAAAAACGAATACCCACTGAGGATGCCACAGTGGTGCCGAAACATGTTTGGGTATTGAGAGAAAACGGTGTTTTGCATAACTGGCGGACCTCACATCCAACAATTTTGTCTCTATGCTGTTCATTTTTGGAACACAACTTACGACCAGCTTAGAGACAAAAGCGATGACACTTTCTGCAGGACCTGACCTCATTTTGCAGGACAGTGCTCAAGCATGTGCTGAGCAAGCTGTTACTGATTTGTTTCACTGATGGGGCTGCTAAGTGCTATACCACCTACTGCACTCCTCTGACTTAAGGCCTCGTGAGTGCAACTCGATTCCTAAACTGAAGGAAACACTTCAAGGCATTCGCATCAGAACTGCTACAAATTTGTCGGGAAATAGACCGCACCGCTCGAACTGTCAACACAACTGGCACTGCTAAGAGTATCGTGCGACTTCCAAATCACTGGCAACGGGTTATGCACAATGGTGGTGACTAATCTGAAAATTAGTAAAATTTTGAAACACGTATCTGTTTTGTGCGAGCTGTAAATAAATAGTTGCCACTATTAAGGTTCCAACCCTCGTATGGTGTGTAGTCTTCCTCATTTTCCCAACAAGAAACACCACCGTATGTGCTCATATTATCTCTCTTACTACCTCGTGTTGCAGGGGAAAGCTTCGTTTGCATTTTTACTGAGTGGTCAACATGCGCTTCTGTCGCATTAACTCAGCTCGTCCTGTTTCCCTACAGGGTGCAAAAGGTCTTAGATACAGCACACTCCAACTTCCGTACAGGTCATACGTAAATTGGGGCGATCACATAGACTAAGCTGCATGGATGCCGGGGGTATAGACTTTGGTACAGTTACAAGATGCAGAGGGACTGTCTAAAAACAGCTCTCGGGTTTCTGCCGTAAGGGATCCTTAGCCGACAGGCTCGAAAAAGGCGACTCATTTCGGTATATGAAAGTGCCACGAATATAATTCACCACTGGCAGTAATCATTAAAAGTTGTCTTTACAGGATCCAATGCAAGTAAGTGGTTTAATGGATAGACTTTATTCCAAATCAAAGACTGCATTTCTACCAGAAAGCGTTACACTACCACACAATACTCGTGGGTCTACCTGTAGACTCAAGATTGCTTTCTATGCAGGGCGACGGTGACGTAGTCACGACGATCGTGTTTTTAAGCACGGCCCTTACGCGAAATGTATGTTGTAGGCTGTAGAATCCCTCTGTGGTCACCTTCAGACGTCATTTTTCGACAGTGTTCCTCGAAAAGAACATCTTGTGTCCTTCACGGATTCCCAGTTGACCCACCCGGTGAGTGTAATCCGACTACATAAAAAAAATTATAAACAAAAATTACTCGCCATGCAAAGTGACTCTCACGATCAATTTAATTTAGAAATAACAAGGACATTCTGCGGTGATCGATAGTTTTTTTTATCAAAATAATGGAAGTTTTCTTCCTTGTTTTACGCACGGTGGGTATGCCTCTACTGATCATTTGTGATCGATGGCGGTACACTTCACTGGACGTCACAAAATAATGAGATGCGACTGCAGTCGAATGTAAAAACTATACCGACTTTGCTTATAAAACTAAATGAAAATAGACTTTGTCTCTTTTCGTGGAAAGAGGACATTTATTATCGTCGCAAATGTTTTTCCCCTTTTTTTAATAGTTGCTTTATTATAGAAGTCGAGTTTATGTGAAATAGTCCACCCCTTGGTTGGGATAACGTTCATTTATCACGGTTGTAAGTAATGCCGGCGCCGCGTTTTGTACTGAAGGCACTGCGGGAGGGGTTTTCTGCTTCGCAAACAGCCGATTTTTGAAATATCCATCTGGAGCGTCCTACGGATAGGAGGGGTTAGACTACTTAATTTCCCTTTTGTGTTGTCTACGACAGCCACCTGAAGGCATGGTGCAACGCGACAGTGCCGTGGAGGGCCTGCAGCTGTATGAGGGTTGGCAGAAAAACAGTGAAGGGTGCTGGACACAACCGCTCTCTGTCTAGAAGGGGCAATGTGTGGGGGCTCTGTTGCTATATTTTAGATGAACAAGTTGCACTTTTATCTCCTGTTGTTTACCTCACTATACACGCTTTTGTTCAGGAGTAGTGCTGCAGGCAGATGGTGGAAAGCTGAGTGCAGGCAGCCCGCTAGACCATTCTCCGGAATTTCGTTGTTGTTCCAAAGGGCTCCTATCATTCAGAGAAATATTTTTAACAGATTGTAAGAAAGAGTTGTTGATGTTAAATAAAAGTGTTTTCTATGGCAGAACGAGAGGCCTATTGGAGGTGTTGGGAACTTACCTAGTATATGTCAGATCATCGCCGCGGGCCATCGCCGTTGGTGCGCTCCCTAACCATTAGGGGCAGCTGTGTCACTATATGTTACACGAACAAGATGCATTCGGGACAGCCGTTCTTTTATCTCCTATTGTTTAGATAACTATACCTGCTTTTGTGTCGATGTGGGCCATTGACTCGAGGTGGACAGCGACCAGCACATGCCACGAGGGAATTGGCGGAGTAGCTCCCTCCCTCCATCTATCCACCCTGTAGGTGGATGGAGGGAGAGAGGGGAGAGGGCCGCAGTTTTTCTCAGTTTGTGATTGTACATCGACAAGAACGCACATTCTACTACCACCCCATTTTCAGTCTTTTAGGATGACGATTTTCCTGAGTACATGTGCTGCATTATAACACGTTCATTATGAGTTAACATGACAATTTCGAAGCTTAATTAGAACTGTGATGCATTTCTTCCATCAGCTGTGATAGCATATATTAGCTTCGGTTATCTGGGCTATAGGGTGATTTTTAGCAAGAGTCTGTAGCGAACTCAAACGTCAAACGACGATAGATACTGCGTGCTTGCAGGTAATACACTTTTTAAACTCCTCTCTTTCCAACACAAGCATCTCATCAGTTGAACATATTTCCTACCAAAAAGTATAAAGATAGTACCTTATACCACTGCCTTTTTCCGACCAGCGTGTAGGTGTAGGGTAGAGTTTGAGTGTTTCTGTAATTAGTTCCGACTGGTATTGCGTAATTTTTTCATAGCAGGATAACACCAGTTGTATGCTATCGTCAGTTTTTGCGCTGTATTGCGATTTTATGGCATCCTTGGGTAGCGCTATGCATATACTCGTTTAATTAGGCCCAATATTTGTGATTAATTATGTAATTAGGTCGATCTTTGCATCAGTTTCCTGACAAAAGTAAATAAAATATACCAATCTAACCTTCCTCTCCCGCATCTGGACAGTTTCCATGTGTAAGGGGGTGCACTTGCACTTTCCATCCAGGAGCACCAGGGTTCGAGTCCTGGAATTGATACTGCCAACTTTTAATGTCCCACCAATTCCTGGGCGGAGGGTGGGGTGCGCACATGAGTACAGCCCTGGGACAAAGAAATTCCAGCCAAAATTCGAAATTCCCGCCAGAATTCTAGATTCTCACCATAATTCGAAATTCCCGCCCAAATTCAAAATATCAGGGCGTGGTCGGGGGTGGGGGTGGGTGGGGGTGAGTGTGATTAATTGATCAATTTAATTAATTTGCATGTCAATTTCATATCAAAAGTGCACCACAAATGGCTTTATACTACTAATTACAGGTCCTGTACCGTTCTCAACCGAATGTTATACCGTTCTTCTACAAAACATTGGCACGTCAGGGTAATGATGATGACAGTGACATCGCACACTTGTTTCCAAAATCGATTGCAAAAGCTCATTAGCAATGAGATCTGGTGACTATGGTAGCGGCAGGTATGTGACGGTTGATCCTCGTGATAGAAAAACCAGATCTGGACGTTGTGAATTGTGTGAACAGAAGTCCTGAGGTCTTGGAACACAGTAACACCATTGGGGTACAAACATTGTACCATGGGATGGACCTGATCAGTCAAAGTGGCCACATAATCCTTGACAGTAATGTGATGTTGCAGAAAAGCCATTGTGCTCATGAAATATCACTATATGGCTGTGAAATCATCACCGCACCCACGCTTTATTTCACTCCTGTGACCGAGACTCAGAAAGCAGTTGGAAACCATAGGAAACAAGATTCATGGGACCAAATGCCGGCCGAAGTGGCCGAGCGGTTCTAGACGCTACAGTCTGGAACCGCGCGACTGCTACGGTCGCAGGTTCGAATCGTGCCTCGGGCATGGATGTGTGTGATGTCCTTAGGTTAGTTAGGTTTAATTAGTTCTAAGTTCTGGGGAACTGATAACCTCAGCAATTAAGTCCTATAGTGCTCAGAGCCATTTGAATCATTTTGAACTAAATGACTTTCTTCCATTGCTCAATACTCCTGTATCTATGATGTCAGCACCACGCGTTCATGATCGGTCATTCGCGTGACTCATGATTTCAAGAAAATGGTTCAAATGGCTCTAAGTCCTGTGGGACTTAACATCTGAGGTCATCAGTCCCCTAGACTTAGAACTACTTAAACCTAACTAAGCTAAGGACTCACACACATCCATGCCCGAGGTAGGATTCGAACCTGCGACCGTAGCAGCAGCGCGGTTCCGGACTGAAGCGCCTAGAACCGCTCGGCCACTGCGGCCGGCTTGATGATTCCAGCTCGCCCTAGAATTCTCTGCTTATGGAGTTTCCGTAGTAAGTTACAGTGCTGTCAGAGTTCGTGTGTGACAAGCAGTCCTGTAGTGACTTATGGAGCTATCGTCACCTTTCTTTCTGTCGCAACCTTCTTCAATGACCGTCTGCCACGATCACTCATCACACAATTTTGTTCGCATCGTGACTTAGTGGATGATGTTTTTGCGCTTTTCCTGTATGCGGTATACATCTTCGATATACATTCTCTTGAAACACCAAACAATTTTACAAACCTGGTTACGGAAGCAGTCTGCATGCGAGCACCACAATATATGCCAAGTTCCATTTCACTTCGTTCATGTATAACACACTCACAAGTATACAGAACACTGTTCTGACCACGACCGACAGTTGCAACGTACTCACGACGTAGCAAATTCAGGTAGCGCGCTTCCGCTTCAGCAGACATAAGACGCAGAAACCCTAATACACATTTTATTGTCCATAGAGCGGTTAATTTAGCGGCAAATATGAAACAACATTTTCCTCAGTTATTTAATATAATTGGTTACTGGCACCTTTGTAGGATCAGTCGAAAATAATTTCTTCGAAACTATTATTGGGTCAACAATCCGCGGGAGTTGATTGCACCACAAATCCACCTGCCTCTCTTACAAAGCTTATGGTAGACTTCTGTCTTTAAAATCATTCTTTTGAAGAACCTGCCTCTTTGCGGTGTCTGATGGTCAGTCCACAGCCATTTTGCTACACGGTGTTGATACTCTCGAAATAGCTGTCAATACGTTAGATCTGAATATAGCGGTGCGTCCACATATTTTCGAGTTTGGCGACTGGATATAAAGCTTGGAAGTATTTGAGAGACGTAAGGCCAAGCGGAAGACCGAGAACAAGATGGACTGGTACAATAGAGATGAGTTTAAGAAGGAGGTACCTGCAATGGAACCAAATTGTGTTACAAGAAAGGTGGAAAGACAGAGAAATGTGGCGAAGTACCGTTGATACCCCAACCCGACCTGATGTTGGATAGAGGGAAAATGAAGATGATGATGAAGGCTGAAACATAACGTACTTCGTGTCGTGTGCGTCCTGTTTGGCGTCTGATTATAACTACGACTGTGTTGAGCCTCCTAAAGTTAGCCTAGCCGCGTGCCAGCATTTCTATGCAGGGATGTCTGTCTATATGTCACAACAAAAATACTTTACTAGAAGACTGGTACAAAAAAATGGTGCAAATGGCTCGGAGCACTATGGGACTTAACATCTGAGGTCATCAGTCCCCTAGAACTTAGAACTACTTAAAACTAACTAACCTAAGGACATCACACACTTCCATACCCGAGGAAGTATTCGAACCTGCGACCGTAGCTGTAGCCTGGTTCCAGACTGTAGCGCATAGAACCGCTCGGCCACTCTGGTCGGCGAAGATTTATACAGACATTAAGAGATGTACGTCATTATTTTTAATGTGTAATGGTTATGAACAACATACAAATTCCTGCTTCATTCTAGAATATACATACTTAACCCAAATAAAAGCCAAATACAAATATTTAAATATTTGATCACATAACCAACTATGAGCTACTACTGTAGGGACTGTGAAAGCTGGACTAGAATAATCACAGTGTACAAGGTGAAACCATTTTTCCCGCGCTCCAGAGGCGAATAACAAGAAACTATAATGGTACAGTGGGAAGTTCGAGTCATACATTTCACGGTAGTTAGAAGTGAATATATCTAGACGTAGTGGAAGTAAACACCCCGAAAACTACAGTGTGCAGAGTACCGGTGGAGAAGCAATTACAACCCCAGTCCTAAACGACACGTTCAAGATGTGAGGTCAAATAATTTTCAGCCAAGAGTAGACGGCTGTCTCTGCATTATCGGACGAAGTATCATAATACTTGATCCTCAGCAGTCTGTGTTGTTCATGGATGAGGCATTCTTCGAACGTGATGCTGTTTCTAGTCGACACGAAAGTCGTGTGTGTGGTAACGAAAATCCATATGAGATAGACAGCAATGGTTCTCTCCATATTCCGGACTGGAGTCGTAGAAGGTCAGGTAATGGTGCACGATCACACTTACATATTAATATTTATGAGCCGCTGATCACCACATACCGCCTCCGTCGGACACTACTCTTAGCTGTAGCCAGCGACTCAAGAGAGCGAGACTGTTTACTCGCTCCCACATTCAGCGGTGCCGCATGCGTGCGACAGGTAGCGATGGGCCAGAGACATGTCATATTGCGACCTGATTCCGTAATGTCTCCAATAGCTCCATTCTACATCTACATCTACATAGTTACACTGCAATTCACACTTAAATGTCTGGCAAAGGGTT
Organism: Schistocerca americana; assembly: GCF_021461395.2. Taxonomy (NCBI): domain Eukaryota; kingdom Metazoa; phylum Arthropoda; class Insecta; order Orthoptera; family Acrididae; genus Schistocerca; species Schistocerca americana. The sequence goes on along the minus strand of NC_060123.1, from coordinate 206,779,851 downwards.
GTCTCCCTTCTGATTACCAACCCTGGTACACTGCCGCACCTTCACAAAGAAATCCCTCCCGGCACCTTCACACACATAATATCCTATCTCAATGCAACTTCAACCAACTCCCTCTCCCAGACAATGAGATCCGCCCCTCTACTTATCCTTCCTAACAGTTGTTACTCCGCCACCTATCCCACTCCACATCAGGGCTCCTCTCTCCTTTACCCCCTCCAGTCATCCCTATACCTTTCCTCTTGTAACCATTACCCGCTCCACAGACCACACTTCTCCTCAGCCTCTGTCATTCCCACCATCTGTTTTCCCATTATTCGACTCACCTCCTACCTTTTTTCTCCACAATTTCCCCTTTCTGACAGATCACTCGGGCTTTCCCATTATATGTGAACTGGTGGTGTGATGTGGTGGCCATCACTATGTACCCTCTAACTCAAAGTTGAAGTATTAAACGTTTTGGATGGTTTCGTTGTCTAGGGGCTGTGATACGTACTTGCCGGGTTACTGGACAAATACTGCTGAGTCTACAGTGTACAATATGCATATACATATGAATCGAATGGTCGAAGGTTCCCATCAAATTGAAATTGCGAATGTAGCATAGAAATTTATAAATGAAAGAGTGCAATTAAATAAAATTTGCAGGTCCTTTCTTAACGACTTTACATGATGAGTACTATAGTAGAAGTACTTTTGAGAACGCGGTATATTTCTGCAAAACACTTATTGGTGTTGATGGTCCAGCAATTAAATAAAATATAAGTTGAATAACAGGGAAACAATGGATTCCTAGTTCATGCAATTAGTTATGAACGGCAATGTAGGTCGCACGATATTCACTTCTAAACGCATACTATGTCTTCACTGTAGAAACCACGGAAATTTCGCACGTTGACAAGACGGCACTCCAAAGTACAGGGAGTTTATAAAAGAATATCGGGGTTTTAACGCTTTATAATATTTATTATATTAAACTTACAGTTATAAATGATACGTCAAATGAAAGAGCAACTCAGACAAATTTACCAGGAACCTTATAAATCTTCAATATGAGCACGATTTGTCACACCGCACAGATTAAGTCTATAGCCGAGATCTTCCCAAACGTTGATAAGTGTGTCTTCAGTGATTGTAGCAACAGCTGCTTCAATCTGGTTTCTCAATTCAGGGAGATCTGCTGGTAGCGGAGGCACGTACACACGATCCTTGATGAAGCCCCAAAGGAAAAAATCCCATGGCGTTAGGTCGGGTGAACATGGAGGCCGTGCAAAGCAAGCGCTGTCATTGGGCCCCTTGTGTCTATCCAGCGCTTGGGTACAGTTAAGTTCAGCCAATCGCGTATTTCGCTATGCCAGTGAGGTGGCGCACCATCTCGCTGGGAAAAGAAGATCTCTGGCTTATCTTCTTCCAACTGAGGGAAGAGCCATTGCTGTAGTGTATCAAAGTAAGAAGTGCCAGTTACAGTAGGTTCACCAAAACAGAAAGGCCCATAAATTTGGCTATGGATTTGATGTGTGCCGTGTGACAAATGGTGCTCACATTGAACATTTGTAAGGTTCTTGGTATAACTGTTTGAGTCGCTCTTTCATTTGACATATCATTTTTAACTGTAAGTTTAATGTGATAAATATTATAAAGCATTAAAACCCCGATATTCATTTATAAACACCCTGTATTTCTATCTCCCGCAATCACGTGCAAATCTCTCCATACTCTCCAAGTCTTTCCTGCGACCGTACATCCATCGCACCATTGCGTCCAGCACCTCCTGTGTCATGTGCCGTACCGTCCCTCGAGCCGCTCTACTCCAAACTCCCTGTCCATTCATTTCGGTAGTTGCCTCCCTTAGTAACGAGTGCTGTTACTGGCGATAGCGCTCCCGTCATGTCTCCAAGACAACACACACTCACAAACATTTTGAAACACATTCGAAATACTGGATTTACATTTAAATAACTTGAAATTAAATAAATATTCCTACGGATGGACCATAAACCCTCTAACACATAAAAACATAAACAAATCAAATAAACATATATCAAAAGTAGGTCAGTAGCCTAATGTCTCTGCGCTTTCTAAAACACAGTAAATATTTGACCAATTTCTTCACTAATAGTATATCTCGGATAAAAAGAAAGACATAGATGAATAAATATATTTACAAGCATGTTGCTACCGTATTTTCGTGTAACTGTGGCGTCCTTATTGCCTGACGTGATCGATAGTAATCGGCCACTTTGACCTCCAATAACCCATGTACTATTCACGTTACATGCCTGTAATTTATACCAATATAGGTTTACACTAATAGCTTTCTCAAGACATGTCGATCGACAAAATCGGATGAACAGTTTAGATTTTGGAAATTAGTTACTGGGTGTTACACGTATAATTTATCGTCGGATACTGAACTTTAAACCAATAAAGATGCAGAAATTCTGATTACACCATCAGAATCATAGTGCAAAAAATGGTAATACACAAGTTTTTTTTTAAGGAGTCGTGATTCCTCTGGCTACTATTAATTCCTACAGGAACTGTGAAATTTCTGCCACCATGGTTTCACAAAGTCCGGAATCTTTGGCACTCTCGGCATACATGTCTGTTTCATCGACACAGCATCACCAAGAAATTCGCAGCCACATGCTCGGCCTAGACCACATTCTGGGGGTATCCCTCTTGTCCGGCTAACGTTTGGCACCACGTGTTTGCTGCCGGGCCCCGGCTTGCCGAGCGGCACGTGCGGCCACGCCAATTCTGAACTTAGAATATTTCCAGGGCGTCACAACTCGCCCGTTACCTCACACCCATACCCCTCAACCTCTATCGAACATATTCTCTCCTCCCACAGCACTTCTCACCCAGTGCAGATCCTTCAGATGCTATGTCAAAATCTCAGATCACCACATTGCAACTGTTTTTTCAAATTTTATATAATTTTCGTCCTTTTAGCTGTCCATCATTTATCTTTTTAATTTAAAACACCACCCCAAAACAGTTCTCTTTTTTTTCTCTTATTTTTGTTATATTTTTAAGAATGCTCTGGCTGAAAAGCGGAGTATTGTACCACAGACAACCCCCCCCCCCCCACACCTGTATGGGGCAGGAGGGATGAAATAACAATATAGAAAAACAATCTCGCTATCTCCGGAGCAGTATAAAGCAAACCCCACAGCAACAAGAAGCCAGTGTCGCATTCAGTCCCTGCGTTGGCTAACCTCTTCTTGATGATCCTCGCTGTGATCTTGTTCTATGGTTGTGCAATTCGACCAACTGGTGCTCTGTTCACGGACTTGCAGTATTTCTGTGCTCATACTTTGTATAACCGCAGCCAGCCAGAAGCTTGTGTTAATGGGAGCAGGAACATCCTACTCGACAATGTTAAATTTTGTTGCTTGACTTTCCGGTATGGCAGAAACTATTTTAGCAATGGAACAAAACTTTTACAGGACATTACACGTTTGTTCTGAATACACTGATCAAAAATCATTGCATTTCAGACAATGATTTGAGAAATAGGACTAATTTTAATTATTTTAACATTATATTTTAAATTAGATGCTACTCCCTAAAAATTTAACACTCTATTCCAAGAAGTTCTTGATATTTAGAGAATAATGAAATTGAAAATATTAATTTTCAGAAACAGATTCTCTACCGGCGTACACAATGTTTAAAAAGCTTACCGGAATTCAACCTGGTTACGTAGTCGTCAACCGTCGATATTCCAACACGCGAGCAGTATGCCAATTTCAAGGTAAAACTGCAGCATTTAAGCGCTGTGCAAATCAATTCCAAACCTCGATTTGCAGAGCAATTCCAGAAAGATAACACATACACAAACTGTAAACAATAGTGCCACCATACAACCAAAGATGACCGTCGCGTGAAGTTGTCGATGGGGAACATTACTACAAATACCATCTACTGGAATAGTTTTATTAAGGAAGCAGTTGAGATCAAATTAACAAGATACATTGTAAATGGAGACGGAGATGTTTGCTTAAATCTTGCATGGAATCCAGCTCTACAACTTGTCAAAACACAGAGGGGCAGAAGTAATGCTACCTCACCGTTGTTTAGTAATTGTAACTAACGGTAAGTTCTTGCGTCGATCATTTTTCGTTGTGTCATGGCTCTAGTGTTTACAGTGTATGTGTGTGTGTGTGTGTGTGTGTGTGTGTGTGTGTGTGTGTGTGTATGCGTGTGTGTAATTCGTTTGCACAGCGCTTATTGCTCCAGTTTTGACTTGAAAATGACGGGGTGCTCAGCTGTCGAAATACCGGTGGATGTCAACAACGTCACCATCCTGCATACCCCTAAGTTATTTGAACATTACTTAATACATGCTTTTTCTACATTCTTACTTACTCAGAAGCACCCTGTACCACACTGTATCGTCCTCTCGTTCATTTCCCTTGGATCTTATTCTTTTCCCCTTCTGAGCTCCTTGTTAAGACTGTGCTTTGTCGATACAAGGCTTAGCCATCCGTTGAAGTTCTCTGATGCAGTTAGCTCCAGGAATTATTCCCATATTCTGTAGTACTTTTAGTGCATCCACGTTGCCATTGTTAAAACCATTAACAGCATCACAGACCCTCTCCCCCTCCTCATTTTGGTGTCTTGCGCCCAACAAGAACGGTTTTTGGCACGAAAGTTCATATCACATAGTTTAAAGACTCATCTGGACTCTGAGTCTGCACATGTAGACTCTTCTTCAAGAAGTCACGATGTGCCAGATCTCTGTAGATGTGCTTTGTGACTTCCATAACTGCTGCTGGGAATGTTGTTATCGGTTGTACGAGGCATTTGAGTACTGGGCGTAGTGTTTCTTGCATCATGATCCTATCTGGGAGTACAAAGTTGATGTATTGGTTTATCACCCGTTGAATGTTTGTGGAAGAAGGTATCCATACTGCACGTCTCATTCTGAACAAATCAGTGTTATTCTTAATGGTCACCCCATAGTATAGCTGTAACTAATCAATAATTTAGTCTGTCATCATAGCTCTTACCGTTTTACTATCAGAAAATTTCTTGTTTCTCGAACTTAGTATCAACTTCTTCAGCCGAGTGGACATTCTCTTCTGGACATGATCCACGCATTCCAGTTTTGTGATAATCTTCTCATCATAAAACCGAGCTGATAATACACCATTATACGCTTTTGAGTTCCAGACGTGTAAGAATTTAGAATAACACAGCCGTTTCATTTATGCATCGATTAAAACTATTATGGTTGCAAAAGCCTCCATTCCACGACTTGTCCCTTGATAGTTCCTATATCAAATATTTTCTGCTTCATACAGTGATTTACGTTCATCACAGTTTTTTCAGAATCTTAATGTCGATTAACTTACCAGTAGCCGCGCTGGTCACACTGGAAACAAAATTCTTAGAACTTCTACATACTATATGGGTTTATATTATGAGAAGCTATGGTTATCAACACCAGAACACAATTTTACCTTTATAATATTAAAATCTATATACCTCTATTACACCCTATTCTCTACTGAAACAGGTTCAGATAATATTTAAAGAAAAACAAAGCAAATTCTTCCCATGTTGTTCATAAGGGCTTTATACACTAGTTTGTTAAGAAAATTAGAGATTTTATAATGGGATAAAAACACGAACATTTAAAAAAAGGAAAAAGAAAAAAAAGAATTCCCCTGAACGCTGAACGCTTAGCGTGTACACAGTTGTGATTGCGTAGAAATAAAGTGGACAGAATCTGTCCCATGGCAAGAGTGATTTCCTCTTGAATTTTTCCTGTGGAGCTGCCTGAAGTCGTTGGAGCATGAAGACTCAAGAACGAAGGAGGAAATTGTTGGTAGGTTCATTACTGCCTATCTTATTGTAAAACAATCAGAAATATTTGAAAAAACTGCAAGAGGACTGTATACGTCATTTTCTCCACTGAGACTGCCGATCGTCACTACGCACAGCTCCTATGAGCTTGTTTCCATAAGGTGTAAAGAATGTATATGAAAAACACATTAATTTCTGTCGATTAATGGAAAACGTACTAGCTTCTGTCGATTAGTGCCTTGTCTTGAAATACTGTGTTTGGGATCGTCTATCATTGCCATGGTTTTGCCTAAAAATTAGGAATACTCCGTATTTTAAAGTATGTCACACAAAAAGCCGGAAGGAACTAACGTCAATTGATGAACAACACTCGGGTGTCAAGCGAAATGGCAGTGTCCAGTAGCTGCGTTGTTGCGATGTACTGAATTACGATACGTACGGCCGACGGGGAAAGTCGAGGATTCATAACGAAGGAAGCAAGATTTGAGCTTAACCTCACGTTCTCGCCGACAGTACGATCGTTAAGAGACGGGACAAAGGTTCAGTTTGGAGGTGGACACCGGTGAATATCAGCGGTGCCGCGCCAGCTTATGCCTCGTGTGATTTAGGAAAGCCACAGAAAACAGGGATTTGAACCGTTGTTCTACCGGATGCGAGTTCCATGTGCGCCACCTCGCTCCCTTCATCATTAGAATCCAGCTGGAGGCAAGAGGAGTATACTACACCAGGGTCTATGTGTTGCTCTGATTTTACACCTCGTGACTGTTGTATTTTTTTTTCTATTTTAGGGAACTACATTTGGACTTCAGACTGCAGGAAGTCCAACGCTACGACCGTGGCATACCTAGAGTGGGGTATTCTCAGATGATAGTACATATTCAGCATTTTTTCTGCAGTGTGGGTATCAGGTGAATCACATTGAACGAGTGAAATTGAGTAGCAACTTTAAATTATTCCAGAGTTGAAGTACGCGGCACAGAACGATTGCTGTCGGCAGAACGTTTACATTGTACACAGATTCACCAAGAAATACTTGCGGTGTATGGATCAAATGATATGTCCCATCGAGCTGTAGTGAAACAGTGCCAACAGTTCGTCCAAGCCCCCACGGACGTATGCTGATGTGGAAGGAGGCCATCGACCATGAGCACAGGTAGCAAAGTCCAGGTGCTCGAAGAACTGATTCGCAGAAATCGCAGGAAAACAGACTCCCCCATGATGATTTCTACCGTCAGGAAACTGAAAGGCAGGTACAACGTGCCGACCGTATTTTACAGACTTTTTGAATATGTCGAAAAACCGTTCCCAGTCACTCTGAAGTTGAGTGCTATATTCAATAAGCCTTACTTGGTCTGCCATAGTAAAATGTAACTTACAAATGTACTTACTTAAATGAACTTCGAACTAATCTTCTTCCAGTAGCCCTTCAATTAATCTTTCTATTCTTCTATATATATTATTCTGGCGAACATTTTGCTAGCATGAGTTGTCGTATGGGAACAGTCTTTCGTGACAGCACTGTTGTACAAAACATTCTCGGACTTCTTGCTACGACAAGTCAGGTTAAATCCTCGAGCCTTCGACGATTACCTCCATCGTCCTCGGCAGGGGAGACTGACTGTCAAAACTTCTGTTTTGGTGGCCTTATATAGCACATACAGGGCTATGGTCAGACAGAGATTCCGAAATCAGATACTGGATTGTAAGGCGTACCCAGGAGCAGATATAGACTCAGATCACAATATTGTGGTGATGAAGAGTAGGCTGAAGTTCAAGACATTAGTCAGGAAGAATCAATCCGCAAAGTAGTGGGATACGGAAGTTCTAAGGAATGACGAGATACGTTTGAAGTTCTCTAACGATATAGATACAGCAATAAGGAATAGCGCAGTAGGCAGTACAGTTGAAGAGGAATGGACATCTTGTAACGCCGGAAATGCATATCCTCCTATTTCCATCTATTGTACTATTATTTTTTTTCTTGATTTGTTACCTCAAGATATGACATTTCTGCCTCTTTATATATTGTAATTGCTTTACTGTTTGGATATATATATATTTATGCACTTATGTCGATGTATAATTGGTTTGTTTCGTAAATATTATTTGTATTTTTACGCTGGGTCTTGCCTAGGGAAAACTGCTATCGAACGATTACATCGATGGGTCGTGTGAAGAATCAAAGTGTGTAGGATCTTTGGTAGTGTTAACTCTGCCGCGTGGAGCGCGGGCAGGGCAGTGAGAGTCTGGCGGGAGTAGCGAGTGGAGCAGGTGTTGTGTGACGCTCCCGCGAGTTGCCGCGCTTTCGGGGTTTGGCAGCATGTAATTGCGCTCGACTCGCGATGATAGTTTCTGACATGGTGTCGCGGACGGGAAGCATTAGCTGGCGCACATCAAGAGCCCGTTTCGCCTGGTGACCGTGTCGAGAAGAAGGCGCGCCAACATCCAGCTTCTGCAACAGCGACGGCCGACAATGAGTGACTGTCGCCACCTCCTCGATCGACGGCTTCAAACCTTCAATCAACCAACAAGGAAGACTAAAAGCACGTAAAGTTTCAGAACTGTATGGCAGACCTCAGCTTTTCAAATTGTTCCATTTGCCTCGCAAAATTACAGCAACTTAGCATGAACCTTTGTTGCTCATTGTCGCAATTGCATTGCCAAGCAGGGTCCCTTCCTTTTCCGAAATGAACCCGAGTGTCGTTGAAATTCAAACGCCAGCATTAAAATAATATAATTAGATTTCACTGCTTTAATTTCAAAGTTCAGTAGCTGGCTACAATATTTAGGTTACACGAGCACAAATTTAGAGTGCGAGTTTTGTTTGCATATTTTAGCTTACCTGTGACTGCAGCTCAGCTTGGTACGTACTAAATTTTACTATTGTTAATTGTTCAGAATCATTTAATTCAAGTTCAAAGTTAATTCTCTTATTTCTAAATTGCGTAGATTCAAGTAGCTTTTGAAATGATTGTTGAGGTAGTCCAAGACTAACTGTCTTTCGATGTGCTTCAGAAAGAAAGCTCACTATTAACTTCAGTCACTAAATTAACTTTCGATTTTCCGGTTTCATTAATTCTTTTGCTAAATTAAGTGTAGCGAAATTTATTACTTCTGACAAACTTTCAGTGTTCACACTACACGTGTCAACCTTCAGTTGCCACGCTTCTGGTGCTAATTATATGTGTAATTACCTTTCCTTTTTCAGTTACTATAGTAATTGTCCTTAGGACTGGCGACCGTGATTTCCCCCAAATCTCAAATATCTAATTACCGCTAGTTAATTGTTAACGTAACGGCCGCACATTTACTTTCTTTATTAACTTTACCCCTTTTCAAAATTAATTTCCACCAGTTTCATTTGCATTTTTCCTTTCATTTAGATGTAACCCTTTCCTCCCTCTTTACCGATAGATTAACTTCGGTGACGATTGCTTTTCCCAAATTTCCATTAGGTACACGCGGTTTAATTTTTCACTGTCATTAAGGTCGATAAGTGAGGGGGGAGGTTACAATCTCTAAAAAGGGCCATCACAGAAATTGGGAAGGCAAACATAGGTACAAAGAAGGTAGCTGCGAAGAAACCATGGGTAACAGAAGAAATACTTCAGTTGATTGATGAAAGGAGGAAGTACAAACATGTTCCGGGAAAATAAGGAAAACAGAAATACAAGTCGCTGAGGAATGAAATAAATAGGAAGTGCAGGGAAGCTAAGACGAAATGGCTGCAGGAAAAATGTGAAGACATCGAAAAAGATATGATTGTCGGAAGGACAGACTCAGCATACAGGAAAGTCAAAACAACCTTTGGTGACATTAAAAGCAACGGTGGTAATATTAAATGTGCAACGGTAATTCCACTGTTAAATGCAGAGGAGAGAGCAGATAGGTGGAAAGAATACACTGAAAGCCTCTATGAGGGAGAAGATTTGTCTGATGTGATAGAAGAATAAACAGGAGTCGATTTAGAAGAGATAGGGGATCCAGTATTAGAATCGGTATTTAAAAGAGCTTTGGAGGACTTACAGTCAAATAAGGCAGAAGGGATGGATAACATTCCATCAGATTTTCTAAAATCATTGGAGGAAGTGGCAACAAAAGGACTATTCACGATGGTATGTAGAATATATGAGTCTGGCGATATGCCATCTGACTTTCGGAAAAGCATCATCCACACAATTCCGAAGACGGCAAGAGCTGACAAGTGCGAGAATTATCGCACAGTCAGCTTAACAGCTCATGTATCGAAGCTGCTTACAAGAATAATATACAGAAGAATGGAAAAGAAAATTGAGAATGCGCTAGGTGACGATCAGTTTGGCTTTAGGAAAAGTAAAGGGACGAGAGAGGCAATTCTGACGTACGGCTAATAATGGAAGCAAGGATTTGTCCACCTGGAAAAAGCGTTCGACAATATAAAATGGTGCAAGCTGTTCGAGATTCTGAAAAAAGTAGGGGTAAGCTGTAGGGAGAGACGGGTCATATACAATATGTACAACAACCAAGAGGGAATAATAAGAGTGGACGATCAAGAACGAAGTGCTCGTATTAAGTAGGGTGTAACACAAGGCTGTAGCCTTTCGCCCCTACTCTTCAATCTGTACATCGAAGAAGCAATGATGGAAATAAAAGAAAGGTTCAGGAGTTGAATTAAAATACAACGTGAAAGGATATCAATGATACGATTCGCTGATGACATTGCTATCCTGAGTGAAAGTGAAGAAGAATTAAATGATCTGCTGAACGGAATGACCAGTCTAATGAGTACACAGTATGGTTTGAGAGTAAATCGGAGAAAGACGAAGGTAATGAGAAGTAGTAGAAATGAGAACAGCGAGAAACTTAACATCAGGATTGATGGTCACGAAGTCAATGAAGTTAAGGAATTCTGCTACCTAGGCAGTAAAATAACCAATGACGGACGGAGCAAGGAGGACATCAAAAGCAGACTCGCTATGGCAAAAAAGGCATTTCTGGCCAAGAGAAGTCTACTAATATCAAATACCGGCCTTAATTTGAGGAAGAAATTTCCGAGGATGTACGTCTGGAGTACAGCATTGAATGGTGGTGAAACGTGGACTGTGTGAAAACCGGAACAGAAGAGAATCGAAGCATTTGAGATGTGGTGCTATAGACGAATATTGAAAATTAGGTGGACTGATAAGGTAAGGAATGAGGAGGTGGAATGAGGAGGTTCTACACAGAATCGGAGAGGAAAGGAATATGTGGAAAACACTGATAAGGAGAAGGGACAGGATGATAGGTCATCTGCTTAGACATGAGGGAATGACTTCCATGGTACTAGAGGGAGCTGTAGAGGGCAAAAACTGTAGAGGAAGACAGAGATTGGAATACATCAAGCAAATAATTGAGGACGTAGGTTGCAAGTGCTACTCTGAGATGAAGAGGTTAGCACAGGAAAGGAATTCGTGGCGGGCCGCATCAAACCAGTCAGTAGACCGATAACCAAATTAAAAAAAAAAAAAAAAAAAAAAAAAAAAAAAAACAGTGCTTTTGATCGGTTGATAATTACGTGATGTTGTCGCAGATGGTGACAACGTATGCTCTGGGGGTGCCACCACTCCTATAGCAGCGTAAATAGCGCGATGAATATCTCTGTTTCTTCTCTGCATCGAGAGCTAGTTTCAACGTGGGGTTGTCACGGTTGAATTTCTTCTCGCACATTAGTTATCTACAACCTCATTAATGACAGAACTCCAGTATGAAGAAGCTTGATATAAAACTTTTCTTTGCTGAGCACAGCCTGGCAAACAAAGGCAAAACATTTCAATGGGATAGATAAAAAATCTAATTACCTACAGATGGCAGAACCCACACATAAAAGAAGGTTGTAATTAGGCAAATTTTTGGAGCCACACGCTCCTTCTTCAGGCAGAAAGGGTGAAGGAGAAGGAAGAGGGATGGAGTAAAAGGACTGGAGAGGTTTAGGAAAAGGGCTAGCTAGATTTTGGGAAAGTCACCCAGAACCACGGGTGAGTAGAGACTTAGGACACGGGATGAGAGTTAAAGACAAAATATTGTTTGACGAAACAAACGTTTTGTCCCAGGCTGCTACATACTGGGATTCTGTAATTAGAGAAGCTATAGAAACAAGAATGGGCGAGAGAAACGTCAACCATGACAGCGGATATAATCTTCGCGGTGACTAGAAACGACCTTAGGATGCAGAGAAGAGGCACAGATATTCATCGCAATATTTACGTTACTATGGGAGTGGTGGCTCCCCCAGCGCAGACGTGGACACAATTTGGGACATCATTACGTAGTTACTGACCAAACAAAGCAGTCTATTGGTTGTTTAAGGCCGTTGCAACAGTAATATTAACAGTCTCGAAAACTCGAGGTTTTACTCTGAATTGACGTGGCTACACGTCCGAGGATGTCTTATGTTACATGACTTGTCGTACTAATAGACCAATAATTTTTCATTTCAACACCATGTTCCATTACTTGTATATTAGTGGTAATTATACTCCGGAAATTTTCAGACTGGACCTCTAAATTCGTATACCCGTAATAAACAGTTTTGAAGTTCTCGTGAACTGTTATCGGCTCGGTCTATATTGTCACTGCTGACAGTTGTCTTTGCTCTATTCTACGTAAGATGTGAGACTGGTGACGGCAGGCTGACGTCAAATAACAAGTAAACTACTCGTTACATCCGTATGGAATTTTGAGCAAAACTGCTACAAAAACATTGTCTTCCAGCGGTACTGCAGGAAAATTAAATGGCATTGTACTTTTTAGAAAGCTGCTACACATATTCATTTACCTTTGAATACACAGACCGTCCCAAAAGTATCGATACAGATTTCATTCCTGGCATATAAGTGATTTCAGCATAGCAAGTACAGTAGTAGCTTGAATTAATAACTGTAAACAAGAGATGTACTCGTACATTCGACCAGTGTGTTGTGAGGAGGCAGTGATAAGTAGTGAACGTGCGGCTGTAGTGTGTCCCAGTTGTTGTCGCAAATCGCAATACAGCAACGAACTGAACGTCTATAAATCAAGAGTTCCAGACTATTTCCAGATTGTTGTGAACGAGAGAGAGAGGAAAGTGTGTGCAATGTTTTGCACAGTTAGACCCTGAGCAAAAACAAAGACGCGAGTCACCTGTCGCGACTTGGTTGGAAAATAAAGAAAAAAAAAACGTGAAGGGTGATGACACTTGGTGTTATCAATATGAAACGAAAATATCAGAATTGTCTCTGATGTATTGCCAAGACCGCAAGATCGAGAGATTGTGAGGCTCGAGTTGAACAACATCTCAGACAAAGACTTCTATGTTTCTCATGGTTGTATGAATGTTCTGTGCGTTGGAATCAAGTGGGGGAAGACTACTTAGAACACCTAAAGCCTTTTATCAGTCCAGTCGCAAAACTTTTTCCCTGAACACGTTACTAAACGACACTGTGGTACAAAACAGCTGTAACAGTATTCCAGCAGTAAAAAGAGGTATATGCAGAAAATGCTGCAGCATTTTAACATTTGTAACTTGTGACGAAGTGCTGGATTCGCAACAGAGCACACGCCCGCGTTTCTATGGCCGCTGTCAAACGCTCTACGCTGATATCGCACCGCCGCGTCGTTCGTTTCGTCGTTATGATTAACAAATTCTCTATACAGATGATTGTTTTACAACAAATCAACGTAAATGAGCAAACAGAATAATTCTGTTTATCAGAGTGGAAAATTCCGCTATCGCATCTCATACTAAGACAGGTAAACTCATCGAGTTGTGTACACATAACTGTTCAAATAAATGGCCAGTTGTTCCCATTAAGCGTTAATCCATTTACTCTGAATGTCAAACTGTGTGTTTCTGTAATGCCCCTCAACCCCGCAATCGCGTGAACTGATAACTGAATTAATTATTGCTTTGTGTGATAATACTCCCACCCTGATTACTGTTTGATTTCTGCTCTACTACTCTCCGCCAAAACAAATAGTCTCGTTGCGCCCCATCAGCCTAAAAATTATGGAAATGTAGAGATCTCTATAAAATGAAAATTTCATATAATATGCAATTTCCGATGGATCGGTAGCCATCACGTTCCTCTAGAATCTAATGGATACTGCTTGCTCTTAATGTCCAGTGACCAATATTTTGTAGCTCTAGTGACCAATATTTTGTAGCTCTACTTCTCAGTTACTCGTCTCGGCAGCTGTTCTTGATTCGAGTTCTGGAATATTTATTTCGTCTTCTTCGGTGAATGAATTTCGAAAGGCTGTGGTTAGCAATTCTGCTTTCGCAGCACTGTTGTCGGTAGTACCTCCATTGCTATCGCGCAGAGGAGACAGCGACTACGTCTTGCCGCTAGCATACGTTATATACGACTTGAGTCTCTTTGGATTTGCTGCCAGGTCTTAAGTTTCGTTGTGGAAAGTATTATAAGCATCACGCATTGATGCTCGCGCTAAATTTCGACCTTCTGTAAAAGATCGCCAATCTTGGGGACTTTGCGTCTGTTTGAATTTGGCATGTTTGTTTCGTTGTTTCTGCAAGACTGTTCTGACCCGATTTTTGCACCAAGGAGGATCAGCTCCGTCATTTATTAATTTATTTGGTATCAATCTCTCAATTGCTGCCGATACTACTTCTTTGAATTCAAGCCACGTCCGGTCTATACTTACATTGTTAATTTGGAAGGAGTCGAGGCTGTCTCTCAGGAAGGCGTCAAGTGAACTTCTATCTGCTTTTTTGAATAGGCATATTTTTCGTTTATTTTGGGTAGATTTGTGGGTTACAATATTGAGCCTCACTACGATAACCCTGTGTTCATTAATCCCTTTATCCGTTTTGATGCTCAGGATTATTTGTTGCTAAGAGGTTAAGTGTGTTTTCGCAACCGTTTAGTATATGTGTAGGCAAATGAACTAATTGCTCGAAATAATTTACAGAGAGAGCATTTAGCACAATTTCTGATGATGTTTTATGTGTACTTCCGGAACTAAACATGTGTTTTTGTCAACATCTATAGGGTAAATTAAAGTCACGACCAGCTATAATTGTATGGGTCCGGTACAGGTTTTGAAATTAAACTCAAGTTTTCTTTGTACCTTTCAACAGTTGTATCATCTGATTTGGGAGGTCGGTAAAAGGATTCTATTACCATTGTATTTAGGTTGCGAGAAACGACATCCACCCATACTAGCTCAGAGGAACCGCGTGCTTCAATTTCGCCACAAGATAAACTATTTCTAACAGCAACAAACACGCCCCCGCCAACTGTGTTTAGCCTATCCTTTCGGAACACTGTTAGGTTCTTCTCAAAAATTTCGGCTGAACTTACCCCCGGCTTTAGCCAGCTTTCAGTGCATATAACGACGTGGGATTCAGTGCTTGGAGCTCTTGTACTTTCTCAGTAAAAACCATTATACCAGTGGTTTCCATATCTATGTTCTTCCTATGTTCGACATGCACCATTTGAGATTGAAGCCCTTTTTGTATTTCCCGGAGGCCCTCTAACCTAAAAAACCGCCCCGTCCACGCTACTGAGCCTTGCTACCCGTTTAGCTTAGATATGATATTGCAAGAAGAATTTGACAGAGCATTCAAGAATCTATGTCGTAATAAATCGCCTAGAATAGATTGTGTTCCATGGGAATTATAGAAATCTTTGGGAGAGCTAAGATATGTGATAGAAGTAAAATACCCTCCGACTTCAGGAACAATGTAATAATTCTATTGCCAAAGTAGAAAGATGTTGACAGTTGTAAATACTATCGAACTATCAATCTAATAAGGAATGGCGTAAAAATATTGACATGAATTACTTACAGAAGAATGTAAGAACTAAACAGAAGCCGACCTCAAGCAAGAGAAGCTTGGGTACTGGAGAAATATAGGAACACATAAGGCAACACTGGCTCCACGACTTATCTTGAAAAGTTTGTAGTATTTATGCATTTGGAGGAAGCTTTTCACAATGTTGACTGGACTACAGTCTTTGAAATTTTTAAGGTAGCAGAGATACAGGGAACGTAAGGTTATCTGCAACTCGTATAGAAACTAGACTGCAGTTATAAGAATCGAAGAGCATGAAAGGGAAGCAGTTATTGATGAGTGGGGAGGGGTTGCAGTCTGTCAATGATGTTTTTCGTTCTATGCACTGAGCAAGCCTTGAAGAAAAGAAATGATAAATTTGCAGAGGGAATTAAAATTAAGGGACAAAAAATAAAAACTGTGCTGTTTGCCATGGACACTGTTTTTTTGTCAGTGACAGCAAATAATTTGTAACGTTGACCGATGAGTGCACAGTGTTCTAAGATTTGAAGGTCGGTATACCGAAGCAATATAATGCTTCCCCACATCATAACTTCTAACCCATCGAAATGATCATGTTCGAAAATGTTTCCGGTTGCATTATATGTTCTCACTGTTGCCACATAACGGTACGTCCAGAATCACTACTCGGACTAAACCTGCTCTCATCCGAGAAGAGCTCACGAGGTTACTCTTCCTTGGTCCAATACCTATGCTGTTGGAATCAACACAAATGGTGCCGCCGATGCACTGGGTCAGCAGAGCACAACGCACTGGACGTCGGGCGAAGAGGCAATACCATGCAGGCTCCATACTATTGTGGCACTTGAGGCTGCGTGCCTCAAATGTGGTAGTAATTGCACCCGCCGCCTGACGTGGTCACATTCTTCCCTGGTGCACAATGCAGCGGTCATCCACTGCTGTAGTTGCCCGTGGTAGGCCACATCCTTCCCCTCAATTATTAGTACCTGTGATTCGGAACGCTCCCAATTAACCGTGAAGAATGTTATAAGAAATCCCAAACTCCTTGACTACACTGGGCGGACTTCGTCTTTCTTCCCGAAGTCTCCGAGCTACGCTGTAAAGGAGAGCGCCGTGCACCGTAACTGCTGGCAGATAACACACACTCGTGTTTCAGGGTAGTAGCATTCGGATCTGTAGTCGCACTAACCTCACGCTATGTGACGTCCAGCCTTCCGTTCTCGACTGGGAGACCTTTGACAGCGTGCTCCCGCTCTTTCATTCACTTCTCTGTCTCGCCTGTAAGTGTTTTTGGAACAGGGCATAAACATTCCTTGCAAAACAAATACCTCTACCAAAGAATACGTCTCGAAACTAAAACAAACACAGAGATACCAGCAATCCTGTATCTACAAGCTCAAATGCAGCACTTGTGAAAAAATCTACGTTGGTAAAACTTTTGATGCAAGATAGAAAGAGCACATCAGGGCATGGAATTACAGTAAAACCACTTAAAATTTGCTAACTGCCTTAGGAATACGACAGGCCAAACACAATAGAAAAAAATATGAACGACATTAAAATCAACAAAGACTGACTCCTCCTCCATATTCAAGAGAATTTCCATATACATAAATGTTGTTGTTGTTGTGGTCTTCAGTCCTGAGACTGGTTTGATGCAGCTCTCCATGCTACTCTATCCTGTGCAAGCTTTTTCATCTCCCAGTACCTACTGCAACCTACATCCTTCTGAATCTGCTTAGTGTATACATAAATAATTAACGCAAAATAAACAATTACTCAATGATAAGATAAAATGGTTCAAATGGCTCTGAGCACTATGGGACTTAACTTCTGAGGTCATCAGTCCCCTAGAACTTAGAACTACTTAAACCTAACTAACCTAAGGACATCACACACATCCATGCGCGAGGTAGGATTCGAACCTGCGACCGTAGCGGTCGCGCGGTTCCAGATTGTAGCGCCTAGAACCGCTCGGCCACTCTGGCCAGCCAATGATCAGATAAATGGCGAAAATCAGACACGGAGTAAATTAATAGAAAAAAAACGCATAACGAGAAAAAAAGGTTTCTTTTCTATCCTTTGCTCGCTGTCACATTACTTCCCATGTCTTCCCCGCTGCCCTCTCCCCCCTCGCGCACTCCATGGTCCCTTATCATTTCAGCTCTGAATACACTCTCCGTTCCACTACTAATTTCACGTATTTGCCGCCGCCCTGTCTTCCACTAGCCCCGTTCCAACTAAGCGACATTTAGATCCATGACGGGACGTTTCTTTCTATTGCACATAAGATAACTACATAGTAACATAAATAAACAACACAAAACACATATAAAGAATTGTAGAGGAACAGAACATTTTAGATTTTACATCAAAGTTAAATCAGAGATGAAGTGTGTTACACTACACAAGATTCACGCGACGTGCTGTATGCAGCCAGAAAGATACAAAGAGTATTGGTACTACACTGTGGTGTGTTTCTGCTCATGGTTGTGGAAACCAGTAATGGATTAGTTAAGAATCATCATAAAACAGCTACGAGAAATGTGGTCACACAAATAAAGCTTTTAAACAGTATTCCTTTCATATTTCATTCAGTTTCTATACTGATTTCTGGTAATCTTCGTTGTCCTTCAGGGTTCCGTACATCAGTCGGTAAAAACGGAACCCTTATTGAATCACTTTGTTGTCCATTTGCCTGTCTGTCCGTCTGTTCGGCTGTTAAAACTCACGTTCTGCGGAATGATTAGAAGTGTCGAGTTGAAATTTGTGGCCGGCCGGTGTGGCCGTGCGTTTCTAGGCGCTTCAGTCTGGAACCGCGTGACCGCTACGGTCGCAGGTTCGAACTCTACCTCGGGCATGGATGTGTGTGATGTCCTTAGGTTAGTTAGGTTTAAGTAGTTCTAAGTTCTAGGGGACTGATGACCACAGATGTTAAGTCGCATAGTGCTCAGAGCCATTTGAACCATTTTTTGAAATTTGTCACAAACTAAAGTCTTCTCGAAAGTTTTCGAATTTCCGGGACTAATATTGTAAGGAGTGTGTCGGAACTCTCCATTACCATTGAAAACAATATAGTCAACTTAACGCTATTCTGTGTGAGCACTCAAGACATCGATAGTAACAATCTGAGGACGAAACATGGGAGCACGATTCTACGCATTGTTGTGAGACGAGGTCTGTCAGCGAGGGTGGAAGCAGTGGAGTCGGTCGAGAGCTCGGAAACAGAAGACGCGTTCCGCTGCCCTCACGTAGGTGATGGCAGGCCTTACCAAGCTCAAGGTCTGACTTCATGTATATAGCCAGGAGAGATTTAGATGGATTGTACACTTGAAGATAGAATTCAAGATAAAATTCGCAAGCACAGCGCAAAAGGAGTTGTAGGGTTGGGCAAGTCCGAGTTTGCAATAACCCCATGTTTTCCTTATGATTTAAAGACACCTCCTTATCCTCATACTAATAATCATAATTCTCCTCATCTAACTACTAATTAAATGCTGTGGTTATTAAATCTTAATGTAACTTTGAAATTAAAATAAAGTTTTAATCTGGCACTCAGCCATTATTGATACCTATGTCATTGCAGTTGTCATTGTCTATTATTGGTTATGGTTTATAATGATTCTGAAGTATGAAATATACTTAATTTATGAAATACCTTCTCACGAGTTATTTAGCAGTTAAGAGGACTCAAGCAAACTCCTTTTTATTAAATTCATTCTTAGTATCAATAAGCTTTAGTGGGTGCCGCTGCATGCTGCTGCGAATTTCTGTAAACCACATGGAAAAACGCAGTCATCTAAAGAGGTGAGTGCAAAACGTAGGGCCAAAACAGAGACGCTGACACACCACAGCATGTCATGTACTCTAAACCAGTAAATTTCGTTGCACAAGCCAGATTCTGTATCACTTGTACATTCTTGTAGAAAAACGCAGTTAGGTGGCTTAGGTATTCATTGTTACAGGTTTATTTGTTCATGTATTTTTTCATATTTATATACGCAGTCACATAGCTTATCCAAATGTTAATTTTAAGTTTTTCATGTAAAGATCTGTTGAGGGCTTAAATAACAGTGGAACTGACAGTCATATAAAACGCATACAATGTTATGTAGGTTAGATTCCGTTGACTGACAGCTCAAGTTGCTTATCGAGACCATTTTCACTGACGAACATAGGCATATTTGTTGGAGCTACGTTACATGTTGGTTGCATATACGATTCATATGGCGAACCCTGTTACTGGACGACACCATTGGAAATCATAAACACACAGTCAGATCAACATTACACCCACAGTGGCTACAGCTCCGCTGCCTTGTTACTAATTATTTATGCACTCTCTTTTTCAGCAATATTTGTGTATTATGGTCCATCTATGTTAATTATAATTATTTCGTGTGATATATTTCACGACTCATTGTTGAGGACTAAGAGTTAGGAATTTAATTTTTGCGTGTGACATGACTGATACTAAGTGGCAGGCAATTTACCTAGCGTTAGCAGAAACCATTATCTGTGTTTCGTAAGTGATTTTGTAAGGAGATGGATTCGTTAGTGAGGAATTATTTTCCGCCATACTTTTCTGATTATTACTAACTATGGCTCACAATACGTGATCAGCTAGTCTCATTAGGCAGCTCAGAGAACGACCAAATGCAGACACTATTAATGGCGAGATTAACTCTCCAGAACCTTTCCATCCCTCAGAGATTGAAGCTGAAAATGTTCGCACAGATCATGCGACACAATTTTCTACTGCTTCATTGCTAGGGTCAAACAATGTAATGGACTTCCTCAGTGGCAATGAAGAAAGCACTGCTGAATTAACAAATAGTGAAGTATCACAGTGCAGTGACACAGCACGACAAATCTTTTCACAGACAGTAATTTCAGGTTCTGTAAGTCATTCTGAGGGACAAGCAGCACCTCACACGGCTTCACGTAACAGCAAAGTTCAATTTGGTACTAATCACTCATTGCAAACACTGTCAGAAACCATGTTTAACAAGTTCCAACAAGATATAGGAAAGTCCCATCAGCTCCTGCTTACAAAATTCCAACAAGAGACACAAACCATGTTTACCAAGTCTAAACAGGACACACAAACAATGATAGAAGGCTTCCAAATTCTAATCATGCAGATTAATACGTCGCAAACAGATTTACACACTCAAATCACGACGTCGTAAACCGAACATAAAACAATTGTAGAAGGCTTGTAGACTCAAATTGATCAGATTAATAAGTCGCAAACAGAAAATAAAACTATTATGAATGAACAGACCAAAACACTGCATGAACAATTGTTACCTAAAGTGCAGACTTTAGAAACTAAAATTAACAGCGTGGGGCTACGCAAACTCAACAAACAGAAAGAATTTTAAGGACTGAGACAGGTTTCCAAAAGCACAAACAGGTTGTGTCAACTGCCGTTGAAGCAGAAATATCCTGCACTTTGCTCACAGATCTCAAACAGCTCTGCGATTAAAATGCCTGTAAAATCACAGAAATTAGCTCCGAAACAGACTGTAGAAGAAACAGTTCATTCTGTTGTAGGGCATTTAGGAACAATTTCTCAGAAAACTGACAATCTAGCGACAAAAGTTACAGACTTGTCCAACAATTTATATGCAGGCTCTGATATACTGCCCCTGTACACTTCTCCCAATCGGAAGAGTATTTAAATACGAAACGAGCACAGGAAGGGCAAGTGCTCATCAACACTAAAGTAAAAGATGGGTTAAATTCTTTAGAAATAACAACTCTTAATGCTGAAAAAATACCAGCGACTACTGGAGCGCAAACAGATTGTAAAATTACGCAACAATCGGATTGCGTCAGACGTCAGATACCCGTCGACCGCACAGGCGATAATATTAGAGGACAGCCTCATTCAGAACGCATTTCTAATAGTGTCCATCAACCTGAATATTACCATAGGCAACAACCAGACCAATCGATGAGATTCTATCCCCACAAATTTGAACCAATAAGGGGCGATAGGAACGATTACAAACCCTTCCTTCAGGTACGAAAATTTAAAATATTTCGTAATGCTAGTAAAGAAATACACGCAAGGGCCTTACATTATTCTCTACCCCCAGAATGGCCGATTGCAAACAAGATGGAATTCATGTGCTCTTATTTGGAAAATGAGCCGGCTTCTATAATGCGTTCAATAGTACAACAATGCCAATCATTGGCAGAATTTCAGCACGCCTTTCTGACGGCATGCTAGTCTCCCACAACGCTGTCACGCGTGAAAACCAGCATATCAAACCGTTCGAAAGATCAGAATTTACCACCGAATCCATGTACTTTGAGGACATGGTGCGTAGAAACCAGTATTTAGACAATCCGCACAGTCCAGCAGAACTTACCGGTATTTGCATAACAAAATTGCCTGCTTACATAAAACATGCATTCTAGCTAGTAGATGCAAAGACGACACTGACGAGTTCAAAGATCTTTTGCAAGAACTGTATGATGATGCTGACATTCCTCTCAGTAAACAGGGCTCTAATAATAACAAAAGGAGAAACAATAGGCAAATGTAAGCTTCTGTGAACCAGTATGTTAATGAAAGCCATTCAGATGATCATCATAGCTACGAATATCATGCATACCATCATAACTATTCGCAACAATTTGCAAAGAACCCACAGTCTGCGCAGAACAGTCACACTATGCAAGATTTTAACAGTTGTCCTAACAACTGTTACAATTACGATCAACAAGACATCAGCAAACACATTATGATCAGGGTAGTGTGCCTAATCAGCAATTCATCGGCAACTCTGGTAATTTCCAAAGAAACAGATGCAATGGAAATTTCCAGAACAGACACTGTAATGGTAAGAAAAATTTTCGAAACAAGGGTAGTAGAAGAAACAATTATTATAACAGTGACAGTTTCCAGGGAAACAATGCTCTCCAGAACATGCATTACAATAACGAAAATCAGTATAGTTTTGACAATGGTGGTAACCATCCACCATATAGCTACAACAATCAATGTGATTTGGCATCTAATAGCCATGGCAACGCCAATCAAGGTTGGGCAACTTCTACTCAGAGTAATAGTCATAATCATGCTGCTCCCAATTTTCACGGTAGACATCCGCAAACTTCAGCTCCGGATTGGCAGCCCGATGATGATGTAAAGCAGAAAAATCAGCGTGAATTTGTTGAAAGAAGGTCACCAGATCCTCGAAACACTTTCTGAGAAATATCACTGTGACTGGCACAGCAAGTAACAAAAGCACATTGTAGTACAAACGACTATGACACTACAACACTAAATTTTGTACAGACACAATAAATTTTCTATTACAGAAAATGGAAAATGATAGGAACGCTATTGTCCATTTAATTATATCGATTTCAGTTGGTGATACCACGTTTTCAGCATTTTTAGATCCAGGTGTTGATGTTGCCATTGTAAGTCACATCATGTTTAGTCAATGTTGTAAAATCACAGACTGTCCAATCCTTCCCTTGCAAAAGATACGAATTAAGGGTGGCATTGCCAGGAAGAGTGTGGATGTGAGGCAACAAACAAACATAGATTTTAAGTGCCAGTGTCATAGTCTCTCGGCAAACATCGTGATTGTGCCCCTCCTGTCCACACAAATAATCTTAGGGGTAGACTTTTTAAGTGCACGTAAAGCAGTGTTAAACTTCACCGAAGGACAGGTAGAACTAGAAATAGGGGGCAAACGTATTTGCTACAATTTGAGGAATCGATCTTTCTTCAAGAAGAAGATGCTAATTGTCTGTGTTTTCTAAGAGAAACAATTCTGCACTCCTCACAGATCAGCATCTGTGAAGAATTAAATTTAGAACATGAGTCATGGCTGAACATTAATAAGGTCACAGATACAGATTGTATAATCCATGACAAAGTAGAAAGAGCACATCAGTACCCATAGGATGACAGAAAAGACCTTGCGAACATATTGCTTAATCATGCTGAAGTCTTACCTATCGTCCTGGCACCATCGAAGGTCAAACCTCACCATAAATTTAGAGTGCCAGCATGTGTAAATCCTGCACGCTATAGAGAAGGTACAAGCACAAATTCAAACCATGTTACAACACAGAATCATTGAGACAGCAGTAAGCTCCTACAATAGTCTGTTACACATTGTTCAGAAGGAAGATGGCTCGATCTGTTTGTTCTTGGTTTCGACGAGACTAATTAATACCATTATAGTACCAGGTCTCAAACTATTGAGGAAGTCCTCCAAAATTTCTATGGAGTTCAAGTCCTGTCTTCAGTGGACCTCTGGTTTAGTTTTTGGCAAATTGAACTTTATCCAGAGTGCCAGTAATACACAGCATTCTTGTGTTTCGTTACATGTTACCAATTCTGCAAGCTCCCCCTTGGGCTCAACATTTCTACAGCACCATTTATGTGTAAGCTAAATACTATTCTGAACTATTTGAAAAACCGTATTATTATGGCTTATGTCGATGACATTCTTATAGCAGAAAGGTCTTGGCAACAACATAACAGAGTTCTAAACTCTATGCAGCTACTCTTTCTTGTATCAGGCATTACTGTAAATCTGCAGAAATCCGCATTTGGAAAATCTAAGATAAATTTTTTAGGCCATGTCATTTCATCCGCAGGCGTAGAACCGGATACTGACAAATTGGAATGCATAAGGTTGATCCCTTCAAATGACCATTATCCCCATCCCTGATGAGGAGAATATTGTTGCAGCTATACTGTTTTGTGCACCCATTGGACTAACTAGATATAACAAGGGAGTATGGAATGACATTAACGAAAAGTGGCAGTACAAAGCCAACACAGAAATTAGTGATTATTACCTGGTCAACAACAATATCCTCTTTAAATGTAGTTCTGTTAACTATTCTTTTTGGATGGTATGTATAAAAGATAAGCTATGCACATTATGGTGCATGGAAGTGCTTCGATAATCTTCACGTAATATGCTACTTTCAAAATATGGCAAAGAGAATTAAAAATGTCCTCAGCAGGTGTAAGCTTCGTCAGAAAGCAAAGCCATCTGCTGTGTCACTTCAAGTCCCATTGTTCCTTATTATCTCTGTAAAACAGAGGCATTTAGCAGCAGTTGATTTGTTAGGACCTCTTGTAAGGTCAAAAAATGTGTTGGCTTACATTTTTGTAGCAGTTGAGTATACGTCAAAATACATTTTCCTCACTCCCTTGGGAAAAGCTGCTGCAAGGACAGTTACTGCAGTTTTCTTAAGAAATTTCCTAAAAGAAGTAGGCCACATTGAGAGGGTTATATCTGATAATGGCTCCCAGTTCCATTCACATACTTCGGTATGCACTCAATGTCGACAGAAAATAAACCTGTTTTTACTTCCCTATATTGGCTCAAATGGCTCTGAGCACTATAGGAATTAACATCTGAGGTCATCAGTCCCCTAGACTTAGAACTACTTACACCTAACTAACCTAAGGGTACCACATATATCCAAGCCCGAGGCAGGTTTCGAACCTGCGATCGTAGCAGGAGTGCGGTTCCTGACTGAAGCGCCTAGAACCGCTCGGCCACACCTTCTGGCTTTTCCCTGTATTGGCCAGCATATAATCTGGAGTAACGTAGCATGAAAGAAATCAATAAATTGTGCATACTGTACTGTCACAGTAAACACAGAACATCGGACATAATAAACGAGTTACTGCATGACTCCACCTCATTGCCTCACATCCTAGTTCTCAAAAATGAACAACCACCGGATAGGTTCATGGAAGTGGCACCCCTTCCAACAACAAGGTAGTTAAGGTACAGAGAAGTTGTAAATCTTGCACGCCACAAACTAAGAGAGGCAGCAGAATGAAGAATTAAATCTCTCTCTAGATAGATCAGAGTAATAAAATTTGCCATTAATCAGAAGGTACCACCGCCTCTCCAATAAAAGTAAAAATCTTGGGAAGAAATTTTTCCTGATGTACAATGGACCATACAATATTCGTCACATTGTGCACAAAAACGCGGATTTACTGGCAACTTTATGTACTCTATCATATTTCACACACAAAGCCATTCATTTAATAAGCTGTGTACTTTCAAGTGTATTCTTCTATGTATATTTTCTATGTTATGTGTTAGTTGAAAGACATATTTTCTTCATTATGTTAGCAATAAGTGTCCATTCAAGGTAAGAAAAGACCACCTGTCAATAAGCTTTCGAGAGACAGTGAAGCGAGAGTGAAGCATTTTATATTCTCCTCTAGTTGGACACAGCTGGCCATAAGGTAGATCAAGGCCAAAAGCATTAGCGGGAGTTCGTCACCCAGCTTAGGACGCTGTTGCCAGTTCAACTCTTCTTTTTTGTGTGTACCTCTTGCGGACAGGCCGTAAAAATACGTCACAGCCCTCGCTGAAGTGTTCCTTTTAAGAGAGAAACAGATTTACTACCTCGTGACAGGAAGTGGTCGCCGTTGCCTCCACAGAAAATATTTCCTCTGTTCTTCCATTGTTAAATAATAAACGAGACCCATAGTTATATCATTAGCTTAATAAAAGAATCCAGCGCTAACTAAGTGATGAAATGATTACTCTCACAGAATACGACGAGACTTGTTACACACAGAAAATTTCACTTGCTAAAGCGTAATGTTAGTTTTCATAACACTCCAGAAGTTGATGCGTAATAACACTTATCAATTGTGTGACCTGTCAGTAGGAACAGATGGTGAAAGCACAATCAAAACAACAAGATGACACCAACCCCAGAAAAGGATTAGTGTTAAGTAATACAAGAGGATTCAAAGGAATTCCTCCATATTAAAGTAAGTAAATGAAGGTAAGATACCTTGTGGGTCCATTTAGACACTTCCAATACTAAATATTTTGTAAGAAGATCTGTCGAAAACACTATGATTATTATATTATTAACAGATCGTCATTGTTACGATTATTATAGGTTAACCACATGATTTTCTCACAGAAAATAGTTCAGAACATAGAGAACGGTGGAAATGCTAACAATGCAAATTATAGAGAAAGGTAAAGCTAAAACCGTGGAACAAGATAACATTCAAGTTTGTCTCGAATACTTTTTCACTGTCACAAGTGAACAGAGACAAATACAGCGCTGCAGAACTTGTAAGTAGGCTGTTTATGTTTTCTTATTGGCAACGTTACGTAGCGCTCAATATGAAAATCACTGGCTGTGCTGTGTGCAGTCTGTGGCTGCTTTGCATTGTTGTAATACTCGCCATTGTAGTGTTAGGCAGCTGGTTGTGAACAGCGCGTAGCGTTGCGCAGTTGGAGGTGAGCCGCCAGCAGTGGTGGATGTGGGGAGAGAGATGGCGGAGATTTGTAATTTGTCATGAACTGCTATATTTATATATGATGATATCAAGGTAAATACATTGTTTGTTCTCTACTAATATCTTTCATTTGCTAACTATCCCTATCACAGTTTGAATCTTTTATTTAGCTGGCAGTAGTGGCGCTCGCTGTATTGCAGTAGCTTGAGTAGCGAAGATTTTTGTGAGGTAAGTGATTTGTGAAAGGTATAGTTTAATGTTAGTGAGGGCCATTCTTTTGTAGGGATTTTTGAAAGTCAGATTGCGTTGCGCTAAAAAAAAAAAAAATGTGTATCAGTTTAAGCACAGTCTTGTATAAATTGTTCAAAGGGGACGTTTCATATGTCGACCCTTAGCCTAGGATACCTCACTGGAATCTTCTGATTTTTTTCTTGTAGTTTGTGTAATTAGTGTAGCTATTGTTTATTGCTAGCGCGTAATTATAGAGAGAATTTCCTTTGTAGTTGTAGTTTTTCATTGTTGTACAGTAAAACAGTTGTGGCATGCATGTAGATTTGCACCAAGTATTTCGCAGCTGCGCTGGCAATTAAGTAGACATTATTTCCATTGCTATGTTATTTTATTTTGCTCTACAAATTGCGCTTTTCTGTGTTATCGTGTGAAATACTGTGACAATAATGGTGTGTGAAAAACGTAATACTAGGGTCCAAAGTAAACTGAGAAATGACAGTGAAGACGAAAGCAGTGTGTTAGCACCGCAGAGTAATGAATTAACTAATGTTCAAAGTAGTAATTTGGTAATTGCGGATAGGGAAAAGGAGCGGGCGGCAAACAATGGTGTAGACAGTGAAACAGGTAGTGACCAGGGAAGCGTTATCGATCGATTGGTCGGCAACAGCTCGCCTCAGGAATCGGGAATGACAGAACACAATATTGCAAATACTGCAGACTCAGGTTTTGGGTTCCCACCGTATTCTCAAGTGAGTCAAGACACATTTTCCACTTGTCAAAATGTGAAGGTTGCCGGTGCAACTTCACTGCCGAAAAGCACTGAGGAACATATTTCAGACACCAGTGCATTGTTATTACAATTAATGCAACAAATGGGACAAAAGCTTGAAAAGTTAGACACAATGGAACAACATCAGAGACAAACACAGCAACAGACACAATGGAACAAAATCAGAAACAAACACAGCAAAAGCTTCAAAAGTTAGACACAGTGGAACAAAATCTTAAAAAGTTAGACTCATTGGAACAAACACTTGAACAAACACGTGAAGATTTAACTACTGAGTTACATAACATTGAATCGAAATGTCAAAAAGTCTGTAATGACGTAAAAACACAAATTTGTGAGCATTTTCAACCTATTTTTTCGCGGCATGAAAATGCATTACAGAATCACGAAGCAGCCATAAAAGAACTGTAAATTATTGTTCATGAAAATCATGAGACCTTGCAAGCTAAATTTGGCTCAGTTGCATCTACCGATTCGGTTACGCAACTTGCAAAAACTCAGGAAAACTTTAAGGACACAGTAGATACTCTGAAACTTGGTTCAGAAAAACACACTGAAGAAATAAGTACACTATCGGAGAAAGTAGCCGAACTTTCGGATCAGGTCACTAACTTATCTACAAAGGTAGATGATGATCTGAATGACACAAGACCTGTAGCCTTCACTGACACAGAAGAGTATGAACAAATAAGAAAATTCAAACAAAATCAGAATCAAATTAATACACAACACCAAAGAGAAATCCGGGAAGTACAAGATCAGCTGACACAGGTAATACAAGAATTACGTATTTCAGAGGACACTCGCGCTCCAACACGGGAAGAGGGACTTAGAAACACGGAAAAGCCGCAAAATAATAACACAGGGCATTTCGGAGGTTATGAAAGAAATTGGCAATGTGCACCGAATTTTGAGATGGAACGGCCGACACGACCTAACAATGACCGATATGCGACTCGCCGTCATGATGATTTTGACTATAAGCTGTTCATTACTACACGTAAATTCAAAACATTTAAGAATTCTGGCAACGACATTCATCCACAAGCATGGCTCCATCAATTCTCTCATTGTTTTCCTCCCAACTGGTCGTTGGAACACAGATTAGAATTTATGTGTGGCTACTTAGAGAATGAACCAGCTGTAAGAATGCGATCGGTCATTCACGATTGCCACAGTGAAGGAGAATTTTACCATGCCTTCCTCTCAGCATATTGGTCTCAAGCCACACAAGACCGAGTAAAACATGGTATCATAATGATGAAACATTTCGAACAATCTGAATTCTCCAGTCTTGTGAAATATTTTGAAGACATGTTGCACAAGAATCAGTACCTGTCAAACCCATTCAGCCCCTCAGAACTCATCCGCATTTGCTTAATCAAATTACCTGAACATTTACGGCATATTATTTTAGCAGGACGTTGCAAAGACGACATTGAAGCTTTTCAGGGACTGTTACAAGAACTAGAAATTGACACTGATAATCGCGGAACGCGAAAACAAGGACACAACAATTACAGGTCACATCCGTCACAATTCCGTGACGACAGAAACAATAACCGGACACAACTGGTCTATTCTTACAACGCAAATCGTGACCAAAATAGACACCACCCGTACGACAACCGTTGGCAGAGTAATAATAGTTACAGAGAAAGATCGCATTTCCGTAGTAATGACTATCACGGAGACAATCAGAGAAACAGACAATATGGGAACCAAAACAAGAATTATCAAGGGAGGCAGAATAACTTCAGACGCAACAGTTCGGCGCAGAGTTACGATTCAGGGAGAAATTCTCCACCACATGACCGACAAACAAGAAACTATGTAAACTACCGACAAAACGACAGACGTGAATTTCATCAGAACTGGCGGGATTCTAACAGAGCTGGGCCCTCTCGGCAAGGCGAATTTGTAGAAGTTAGGTCTCCTAATCCCCATAACGACGCGCGCCAATAAAGGGACA
Organism: Schistocerca americana; assembly: GCF_021461395.2. Lineage (NCBI taxonomy): Eukaryota > Metazoa > Arthropoda > Insecta > Orthoptera > Acrididae > Schistocerca > Schistocerca americana. Next base: position 206,749,991 of record NC_060123.1, on the reverse strand, counting down.
GACAATGACTCGCGCCGCAGGCACCCACGTGCGCCGGCTGGCTCAGAGAAAAATAACATAGACGCTAACCTTGAGAAAAATTCCAGTATTCATTGCCGACGTATAACGCATGACAATTGCATTCAAGTTCAAACTCTGAGTACTATGAAGAGTAAAGGTTTACACCAGGTTTCACATGTAAAACCATTTATTGAAAGATAATCTGCTTTTTAACTTTGTCTTTGCCATATAACTTTTCCCTTTACATTACTAGTATGCTGTGTCAGACTTAAGAAACTGTTAACATACAACAATGTTTGAAGTTAAATATCCAGTCAAGAACCAAGAGAACTTATTTAAACAGAAATTACGAATGCATTGTTATAATGAACAGATGACACAGTGTTGTTAGTTGTACATTCTTGCTTGTTAGTTGCACGATTACGTAACGACTATCAGGCTTACATACTTAGGACACATACTGGTACTGCTAATGAGATTTTAGTGCAACATTTTGGTTTACTTGAAAATACATTCTGGGTTTAATGTACTTTCTGTGAGATACCAGACGACACAGTGGTTAGTTTAAGTGACAACTATACGGTTTTATCACGACGCTACTAATGAGTGACAATTTACAATGTTGCTTTTGCAGTGTTTCTGTTTTATATCTGCACAGTTTTCTGTTTTATTCTGGAAAGAAAAACATGTTTTAGTAGTAACTTTTGTGGTATAGCAACAATGAGACAGCCTTTTTCGTGGCATAACAATACGTTACTGTACAGTACTTTCTTCATCACGCCAATAAGCATAATAACTACGATATCTATACGCAAAGCATTTCACTTTTGTTTATCATGTGGGAAGTACGTTGACTTCTGCAGAACTTAGCTTTCGGAGGACGATAACTACGACACTTCCTCACAGATTATGTTGCAACAAGACGCACATTTAGCGCTACAGTACACGTATTTGAGTGATTAATTTTGTACTTGAAACATTTATTTTTAAAGATTTTTGAATTACAAAGAAAGTTTTCCGTGATACATTTCATTCCATTGCTGTAATCTGTAACACCTGAGGGTATAATTACATTAATCCTCAGGGGGGTACATGCTTACTTTGTGTACCATGTGTGTGGCAACCACAAGGAACCCTAGCTAATATGGTATTTGCTTACACACAAATTACACAGCTATCTGATCATTTAACTGAGAGATAAACATGTTTTTTACTACGTCAGTGACACATGTTTACGTAATTACACCGTTGGATAACTTCACACTTACGAAATTGTATTTTGTCTGTACTGTGTGAACTCTTCATACTTTTTTCGGAATCATTGTGATACTATGAGAGCTTTGAATGATGTATTTGGTATGGATTCATGATTTTTAAAGTACGTTTGTGGCAGATGACACTTTTGACATGAGCAGAGAATTTTTTTAATTATTGGAGGAAGCTACCACGATTTTGAGATTTGACTGAGGTGTTATGATGTTATTATTACGACGACCATGTGTACTATGCTGTTGAGATATGTTTATGATCAATAAGATGATGCTACCGTATATGAGGAATAAGAAGTGTGTTGGAAACCAAGAATCGTACTTTAGGAGTTATGAAATGTGCGTAAATTCGTGACTGTATCACAATGCTGACGAATATTTTATTTGGACACTTATATTTATAGGATTTTCTTTCTACAGATTTGCAACGCTAATTCTTGACCTGTGAAATATTTTTATGTGAGACTGTCACTGTAGCGGAAATTGCTGTCGTAAATATTTCCGTAAGAAAGTTAAGTGACCACCTGCACGTAATGCGTCGCGGGCACCCACCTGGGCGACGGCCGCCCGAAAAGAAAAAAGCCATTAGCCTTTCAGAGGCGCAGGTGGAGAAAAAAAAGGAGAGACCATTAACCTCGCTATTGACGTTCCTTTGTGGAAAGCATCGCAAATAAGACACGCTCATTACTAGGAAACATATGATTATATTGTGGAGCGCCTACTTTCTGCTACTTACTGAAATGCTTATAAACTGACGGGAAATATTCTTACATCTGCAAACCTGATTATGACAAGTGTCTTTCTACGAGAGTTGAGAGCTACTGACTTATGAAATGTCACATGACTACTGAATGATATTTTTATGCTTTGCTTTTCGTAGTTGCTTATTTCACTTGATATCTGGTTTCCAGCTGTGTTGCAGCATTGGTTTCATAAAATAAAATTAAATGCATTTGCTAATGTGAACACTTTCTGTCAACAGATCTATTAAATGATAATTTTGTAATCCACATTCTTTAAAAAAAAGGAGCACTTGGAAAGGAAAGAACAATAAGAAGGGACTAGTAACAGTAACACATAATTTTCTTTTCAAGTACATGGTAATATTTCCTTTTACAATCAGTTGTTGTGGTGCACCACTTTAATTACTTAGACATTAAGATGTGATTATACATTTCCCTTATCTGCATTGTTATCTTTAGTGTACTATTTTTTCTGCTTGAGCTATGTCATGTTTAGATATAAGCTGCTGTTTGCCAGGCATAGTGTTACTGAATTTGACTACTGATTTACTACTGATTTATTTTTATTGTTTGCAGCACATTGCCTTATATTAGTTGTAATATTGCAGTTGCTCTGATAATTTATGCTGCTTGCTTTGGCATTTGTATTTTTTTATCATTGCTGTTTGTGTTAATTGTTTTGTGCTGCTGCATTGCCTCGTCCCTTAGTTTAATATCTGAGCTCAGTAGATTTAAGTTAGCTTAAGAGGGGGTAGCCTCTAAGAGAATGAGTTGCGATGAATTGGAAGAAATGCATTCAGAAGTTATACGAAAAAAAGTACAGAAAACAGGTTTAGGTAGGATTTTCTTGGAAATAAATGTTGAGGTAAGAAATGTGTGAACATATAAATACAGAAAGCATGCTTAGATAGAATTTTTTTGGTGGAAACAAAGGATGAAATAAGAGGAAAGATATATGAAGTTTTGGGTTGGACTGCAGTACCACATGTTACACTGAAAACGAACCCTGTCCTTTCCTATTGGTGTTATCCCACTATGTGTTTGTGTACCCTTGTGTATTTGTTTTCTTCCTGTCTCTGTGTAGTTTCATAGAATTTTTTCTTCTTTTAATATTAAGCTACATTCACTATGATGAGGAATACTGTTATCCTCAAATATAATTGGCATTAATAATACGTTATTTACCTTATAAATATGCTTACACATTATTTATTCTGTTTTGTTTTAATGCTCATGTGTGAAGTTGATGTTTCAAAAGTTATTGTGATCTTTTATGTATGTACTCATGTCATAATTCCACTGATGTATATGTTAGTTCGATTCTTTTGTAAAGCCTGTACTACAAATGTTATCTGTATTATTATGTTTTTAATGATGTATTTTGTACCTTTGTTATTGTATTCTTATGTTATAAAATTGTAATTGACACCAGTTCATGATATTATTAACTTGTTAGTTACATTTCACTGCACACGTTTCTGTTGGTCATAGTATATGGACAATATGTGAGAAGTAGGGACTGATAGTGTTTGCACGTGTGTTACTAATTCAGCAAGGGACTGGATAACAGCATTGCTGGTTCTAAGGACAATTTCAAAAACTTTGTGAGTGCACAAGTGGTGGTTTATGGACTTGCTATATTGTCCGCAAGACTCTTCGATGGTGATTGTGCACCTGCACAGTCGCAACAGATGGCTGCTGGCCCTCTCTACAAGGACTACAGTGGGTCTACACCTTTGATGATCCAGCAATACCATAATCTCTACAAGGACTACAGTGGGTCTACATCTTTGATGATCCATCAATACCATTATTTCTACAAGGACTGCAGTGGGTCTGCACCTCTGGTAGCCCACCAATACCGTAATCTCTACCAGGACTACAGTGGGTCTGCTCTGTGATGACCTACCCACCAATATTCTTCAAAACTTCGACTGACTCCGCTGTGGGTTTGCTCCATTGTGGCCCATTACCTGTATGCATGTCAAGAGTCAGCACTGTCTTTCCGTTGGAAGGACAACACTACCTCTTCAAGACTGCATGGAAATCCACTACTTCTGTGTGCATTTTCTTTTACTGCTCAGACTTTGAGAAAAACACTGCAATTTTACTGTGACGAATGATGAGGACTGTCTTTATGGATTGTGAGAAAATTTGAGCTTTTGACCAACGTTGTATCAATAAGTGTGTGCATTTGATATCTTTGTTATTGTAATTATGAAAAATTTTTTCAAATCTGTATTGGGCACTGCCCAAACCAATTTGTAAAATTTTTTGTGGGGAGCATGGGGGCTATGTAAGTAGGCTGTTTATGTTTTCTTATTGGCAACGTTACGTAGCGCTCAATATGAAAATCACTGGCTGTGCTGTGTGCAGTCTGTGGCTGCTTTGCATTGTTGTAATACTCGCCATTGTAGTGTTAGGCAGCTGGTTGTGAACAGCGCGTAGCGTTGCGCAGTTGGAGGTGAGCCGCCAGCAGTGGTGGATGTGGGGAGAGAGATGGCGGAGATTTGTAATTTGTCATGAACTGCTATATTTATATATGATGATATCAAGGTAAATACATTGTTTGTTCTCTACTAATATCTTTCATTTGCTAACTATCCCTATCAGTAGTTAGTGCCTTCCATAGTTTGAATCTTTTATTTAGCTGGCAGTAGTGGCGCTCGCTGTATTGCAGTAGCTTGAGTAGCGAAGATTTTTGTGAGGTAAGTGATTTGTGAAAGGTATAGTTTAATGTTAGTGAGGGCCATTCTTTTGTAGGGATTTTTGAAAGTCAGATTGCGTTGCGCTAAAAAAAAAATGTTGTGTATCAGTTTAAGCACAGTCTTGTATAAATTGTTCAAAGGGGACGTTTCAAACTTATAATACATATGTGTATGCCACTAATGAAACCTCTTCAGATTATAATGGAAATCAAAGAAGAAAGGAAAGGACCAGAGATGGAAGTAAATCCTAGTAAAATGAAAGCAAGGGAACCACAAAGGGTTAGTTAAATAATATCAAATGTCTTATCTACTAACAATCATTCTGCAGGTGGCAGAGGAAATTGAACTTGACATCCACTCCAGAAAGAAGAAAACTTATTACTTGCTACCTTAGACACTAACGAATTTCTTTCTTTAGAAAGCAAAATGACGACAATAAACATCCCAACACCCATTGCAATGTAAACCATGAGTATGAAAATAGGATTTAATAACAATTTTTCCAAATAACTTTAGCTGATGATCTCCAAGAGAAGAAAGAATTTTATGTAAAATTTATACTACTGTTAATATAAGGACTAATCAAGTTATTTCAGGTGAAAAGACAAGAGAGAACATGTATTGCACAGTATTCCCCATTGAATGCAACAATGAAATAGCTAACTATCCCAATCACCTTTACTAGAATCTACATCCTGAAGAAAGATGGATTCAGTTTATGTTTAGTACAGATTCCTGTGTGTGTTGTGGTATTTAGGGTGATGGTAGGAGAGTACCTCCATTCCCCACCTTAAGTGCACTTCTGATCATATAAATCACTGTTAGAACAGAACAACAATAATCATTGTATGATTATTAAGACGTTAAGATTACTTAAGCAAAACACTGATATATGTCATTGATAAGATTTTTAATCGATATGCACCAAATACTGCCTGTGCAGAACAACTTTTATAGCTGCTTCAAGCAGCATATCCTATGTCCATATATACAAAGTACTTTTATGGAACATAAATTTTGTATCATTTTGTGTATGACACTGAAATATGCCAAGCATTTCTTAGGCAATTTTTTTTTTGTCATTTCGTATGTAACACTGTACAACGCAGCACACTTTGTTTGATTTTTATTTTATAAAAGGACACAGCCCATGCAGAATTACTTAATATTTGATTTATACTTTATATGGTTGCTTTAATAAACGTCATGAGCAGATATCTTAATTAGTAACCAAACAGTTCTCATAATGCCACGCATACAAGTTTTATGTACAATACTTTCAGATTCATGTTAACACATCTGTGTCCAAATGAAATTATCTACAAGCTTTCATTCATATAAACTACACGTCCAGTTACTTACTTAACTAAGTAAGTGAAACTTATGTTTACAGGAATATGTAAAAATATTTGTAAAGTTGTTACAATAAGTGTTTTTTGTCCAAAGAGTACAAAGTAACTGGGATGTGCCAGACCACCAACAAATTACAAGATGGACATTCACACATGATGTCTGCAACAGTCATGTCATTCATGAAGTAGGCAGCAACCATGGAGGTCTGTCACAATGAAGGATGCCTGCAATAAATACTTGTTCTTGAATGGCAACCAGTGAACAATGTTGAGCTTTGCCTTCGAGGGCAACAATTACACAGTGCAGTTTCAATGAAACGACACTGACAATACAAGCGACTGTGTCAAAAATGCTGAACTTTGCCTTCCAGAGACACAATAACACAGTGCTGCCTCAGTGAAAGGACACTGACAATGCAAGCCACTGTATCACAAATACGCATTTTCTCCAAGTAAAGGTGGCAATGAGATAGACACTGTACACAGCACCGTATGGTTCTACTACAATTAACGTTGAGGTGTTAGTGATATAGGCACTAAACACACTTCTACACACAGTTTACGATGTTGCTTATCCTCTCGTATTTCTAAAAAGTGTGCAAAGTGCAAAACAATAGAAAACTTCCTGTGCAGTGAACATTCACTTTTTAGACAACACTAACAGTTACATGTTTTTCTTGTTATTTTCCTAAATCTTAAAGGCTGAAATTTTTCATGTATTAAAATGTGCCTAATTAATTATTTTAAAATGCTCCCAAAACTGTCTGAAGATAATTGAGAGAAAAATGAACAATTCTTCTAACATTAATATAACACCTACATCTTCATGTATTTTGTTTAAATATTTGAATGTTTTTAATAAGCAAGGTATGCTTCTCTCTATTCTTTGTAAAACAATACTATCTAACGTTTATTTTAGCTCCTTTTGATCTATTTGTATATAAGTCCCGTTCAGATTCTTAAAGAATCGACAATGAGGTTATGTAAAGTGTATGTCAGAACCTTCCATCTCACTAAAAACAATATAGTCAACTTAAAGCTATTCTTTGCATTTTTTAAGTACTCATGCATCGACAGAAACAATCTGTGGGCGAAACATAGGAGCGCAGTTGTAAGCATTGTTGTGAGACAGAGACGGATTATTTACGTGCGTGCTATGCGACGCACCAATTGCGACGGATTATACGTTGCTGCTGCAATGCAATTTCTTTTATAATTTTTCTTCACCTACCTCTTTACAGCGGTAGATCTTCACACGTAAACTCCTGACAGCATCTACTTACGAGATCACAGAAAAGCAGTGTTGAGGAAACTGTAACCTCATAGCTACACGCCGGAGGCCGCAATAAGTAAAATTTACTGAAAATTGTCTATGTACTTTAAAGAAATCATTCGGAAAGGGGATGTCACTCGTACTTTAAACATGAAATTCAAATTTAAACCTTCAATGGATCTTTATTGCCGTGAAGCAAGATCATCAGCCCACATTTACGAAAATTACTGAAGTTTCTGCTCACAGTTATCACCATACCTAAAACAGCCAGAACTTTTACCTTCCCAAATTCCGAAACCAATTACTTGTAACACAGTCAACGATCGGCCAATTAGTTCTGCACACGATATTCAGTGGTTGTCTGTAGTTAAAGTCTATGCTCGCCATAAAATACTCAGTAAGAATATACTCAGTACCGCCACGCTAGCCGGCCGGAGTGGCCGTGCGGTTCTAGGCGCTGCAGTCCGGAGCCGAGCGACCGTTACGGTCACAGGTTCGAACCATGCCGCGGGCATGGATGTGTGTGATGTCCTTAGGTTAGTTAGGTTTATTAGTTCTAAGTTCTAGGCGACTGATGACTTCCGAAGTTAAGTCGCATAGTGCTCAGAGCCATTTGATCCATTTTTGAACCGCCACGCTATATAATTCAAAGTTCACTTGCGATTTTCGTCAGAACGAATTATCACAACACTCTAAAGTTTTCATAAACTGTTTCTGGTCACTACCAGATACCATTCACATTGGACCATAACGTGGAAGTCATCCCGAGACTTCATCTTATACATAATGTGAAGAGTCACATTCAGTATAACCGCCTCCAATCAAAGCTAGCTCCGACTCTCTCTCACTCTGCCACTACTCAAAACTATATCTCCTCGCTAGGCTGCCAACCGTCTCGCTTCTCATTGGCTGTCAGCACTTACGACCAATGAGAACTCACTTCTAGGGCGCGGCTCGCGCCAAATTCTAGCAAGCACCAACCACTTCTCTAGGCTCATTGACGTCATCAAATTAAGTAACACAAAATTCTCTAATTAAACAAAAACAAAATGAACTATAAGCTTTACTCTACATCTGGAAATTTATTATGTAGTCGCGAATGTTGTGGCTGTCTTATACATAAGCACACATACTGGGACATCCGACATTCACTAGTAGGGGAACCGCTAGTGGATTCGTTCCCACGTTACAGAGTTGGAACACTTGCCAGTTCCTGTAGAGAATTACATGAATGGTTTTTAATAATGCCGAACGTCCCACATACTCTTACGCACGCATTCTCATTCACACCCACCCTAACAAAAATGGTTCAAATGGCTCTGAGCACTATGGGACTCAACTGCTGAGGTCATTAGTCCCCTAGAACTTAGAACTAGTTAAACCTGACTAACCTAAGGACATCACAAACATCCATGCCCGAGGCAGGATTCGAACCTGCGACCGTAGCGGTCTTGCGGTTCCAGACTGCAGCGCCTTTAACCCACCCTAACACACAATACACATGTTTACTTAGAATTCTTGAAATTATTATAATAGAAAGGTTACAGAGGTTTCCTGAAACTAAAAACTGTCCAAATTTATGTATGAACACTGAAAGTGTTATCAGATCATCGTACATAGTCAGTGAAGGTGAACTATTACATCACTGTATTTATTTAAATTCTTGACTGTCGGAAAATTACGTTTCTTCTATGTAATTTTACTAACTTCCAAAATACCACTATTTTTGATTTCAGACTTTGACATATTGTTTGTTTTCACGACAGAAGGTTGTACATCAAATATGACGTTCCTCAGGTTATTCCCTTATTAGTTATTAATATTTTTGGTTTCGTATAATGTAAGTGGCCTGCCAGCGCTACTCCACTTCTTTCACACGCGCAGCTGCAAGATGGTCGTGACGGCAGTCTGCAGCACACAACTCGTCCGTTACTGACCGTATAATACTCTACCGGCTTACATTGCAGCTCACATACATTCTGAAGTAAAGCTTTTAATAGACAAATGGGCGATCGCACACTAGTTGCGACGCCACAAGACGACGTCTGTCTGCAAGAGTGGAAATAGTTGAGTCGGTCGAGAGTTCGCAGACGGAAGACGTGCCCCACGTTGGTGATGGCAGATCTTACCAAACTCAAGGCCTGATTTCACTTATATAGCCAGGAGATTTTTACATGTCTTAACTACGCTTGAAGATAGAATTCAATGTAAAATTCACAAGCGCAGCGCAAAAGCAATTGCGCGGTTACGCTTATGACTGTTAGTCCAAGTCTGCAATAATCCCAATTTTTTTGTCAGTTAAAGAAACCAACTTATCATCCAAATATACGTAATGATAATTATTTTCCACCTCTAATTAATAAATAAATGCTGTGGTTATTAAATGTTAACATAATTTTGAAATTGGAGTAATTTTTTAATCTGCTGTTTTTTAATCTGGTACTCAGCCATTGTTGATACCTATGTCATCCTAATTGCCATTGTCTATTATTGGTTATGAGTTATGATGATTCTGAATTTTTAATTAGACTTATTTTATGAAACTCCTTCTCACAAGTTATTTAGTAGTTAACAGGACCCAAGCAAACTCCTTTTCGTTAAATTAATTCTTAGTAACAATAAACTTTAGCCGCTGCTACTGCATGCTGCTGCGAATTGCCGTAAATCACATGGAAAAAGGCAGTCATCTAAAGAGGTGAGTGCAAAACTTAAGGTTAAAACAGAGGCACTGACACACCACTACATGGCGTTCTCGCGTCCGTCGGCCGTCGTAATTTAATATATTATTATTGTTATTATTATTTTTTGATTGTTGCCGACTTACGTGGCGGGCCTTCATAAAAATGATATTTAAGTTGAACAATGTAATAAACTTTTCATATACATTTCCTCGGCTAGTCAGTTGACGTTAAAGCAAAAGATCTTTAGTTATTAATTACAATTGCGGCCCACACACGCGCGAGAGTATTTTTCTTACCTCCGTTAACCATTGTATTGTAGTCAGAGTCCTGGCTCTGGGTCTCGGCTATGCTACTGAAAATAAGAATCTTAAAGCTAAGTATTTCTGCAACTTCGTGCGGCTGTGGAGAAAAATTAATATTATGCTAATAGCGGGCGAGTTTTCCGCTTTCGCTAATTTTTCATAAGTTAATATCGCCAAGTAATGGCGTCGTTGGCTGCATCGGCCGCTGCGATTGTTGAACTGTAAATTACTTGAATGCAGGTTAATTCAAGGAAGGCGGACATGAAATCGGGATCACCTCTTACAAATTAAAAGTGCACAATAATATTCAATTAATATATTATCTGCTTAACTCATACAAATATGCTTACATTTGTCAGCACACGCAAGATGTCCCTCTAGACACATTCAAGACAAGCGAAGAAGTGAAGGTCGACTAAAAAATTAACAAAAGAGTGTAACTTGTCGCCTCTTTAGATCATTCTGTCATAAATTATTTCTTTGCAATCTAAACCTACACAGAGAAATTATTATTTTACGGCTACATGAAAAAAAAAATCTCTTACAAATTATGAATGTCTTCTTTATAAATATTGTCTTTTCGTAATATGGCACTGGGGACGCTATATTGCCCCGAAATGTTTATGTCATAAAAAATGTTCGTGTTTTTTGACATAAATATTTCCACTTTCATGTCCACAGTGTCCACACGCAGATTTTTCTTTCACAGTTTACATATGTCACATCGTATGTTGTAATTATTGAGGTGCGTTGAACACAAAGTGTAATACAGATGAGGTTCAAGGTATACAACCACGAGTTAGTCCGGAATATTTGAAGTCCCAGGGGTGTCAACTGTTCGCTCCCCATTTGGCGCGGCCGTAGGGAAACCTGGGGAAAACCTCGGCGGAGCGACAGACTAACTGCTTTGGTCACTTTCACTTAATTGTTTCTGGAATGTCATTGGAGTACAGGATGTGCATACAAATATTTTTGTTGCACTATGCAAAAAATGAGGTCATTAAAACAATTGATTGCGGTGTCGTTGATGATCTACGCCGCGACGTTTGGCTCGCGACGGCGTCGGTTGGTGTGTTCGGTGCTCGGCGTTCGCGGCGACTGCGGAGAGGTCAACGCCCGCTCGACGCCAGCGTGTGTCTCGCCGTCGCGGAACGTCAGAATCAGCTGATCGGCTGCACCGTTGGCGATGCGCTTCTGTCTCGGCCGGGCGTGGCGGAGTGGGATGATATCCGCCCCCCGCTCTTGTTGGCAGGAGTCAGCTCTGCTACGCATCTCCGACGTAGTACATGAAACACACACACAACCAACGTAATATTTGTTTCCCGCTGCAGATGGTTACGCTAGTGGGAAAGGAGCATTTATTAGTGCGGCAGTTGTTGTTAAGTTTTCGCCAGTTTCCGAGTGTCAAGCTAGCACTGTCTTGCAGAAAACATGACATGGACCTTCTCCCGTGAATGCAGTTTTGATGCAATACTGTTTCCATTACACGTCAGTTTTTGTCTTGATAAAATTATTTATGTTTTCGCCGCACTCGCAGGTACTGGTGAGTGTCCCAATACGAGCTTAGCACAAACATTCGCCGTTTCTGCGGTCGCTGTTTTGCAACAGTCCACGCATCGCATTCCAATCTCGCATTATTGTGCTCACTGAAACTACAGTCTGTCCCAAAAATATTGACTGTGGGTTCACTTCACGTTAACAGTACACATTTATAGGCAAATTCACAGTTTTTCGTGCGTAATATTGGCGTTTGGCGTCCTCACCGCTGTTGAACGTTCAATACTAGCACCTCACTGTCCATATCACAGTTTCACCTTCACAGTTTTTCACACTGCTTAAAGTAACTGTTTCGATTAGTTCACAAACACTAATGTATTTCATTCAGTCTGAACTGGATTTTGGCCAGTGCTGGATTTCACCAGTCTCTCGCACTAATTATCTCTTTTTATTTTCCACTTAGAGTCGTACTTGCCTTCAGATTTTTTGACTATACAATTGTATTTCCCTCTCATCTGAGGCAAGTCCCCATGTCATGTCTGCCCACTCATTGCGTACTTGCCCTCCAGAGCCAGGCTCGACTTTACAAAACTTTGCCTCTCGCATTATTGTACACATTTTATAATCTAGGCCTAGCGTGCAAGTTCCTAGATTAGTGTTAGATTTGTGACTTTTGTTTACACTACAAATTCGTGCAAATCTCTGCCTTAGCAGATGGCAATATATTTTAACAGTGCTTAGCGGTAGTCGCGTTTACTGATTTGCTTTGTACTTTGTCCACAACACATGAGGTACCTTGGGTGATGTACACCCTGCACTCACATTGTTAAGTAAATTATGCTTGAGCATATTTCAAGATCGGTATAGACATAAATACATGAAACGACTTATACACTATAATTTTGAATTTCATAAGTTGCATTACTACTACAGTTCAAAAATATTCATGACACACTAATGAAAAATTCTTTCATCGTTACATGCTGTTGACTTTTTTTTTTTAAACATTTTTTTAAAGCATTTTTAAACATGACATTTGTAAAATATTCTTAAACCTACGTTCATTTTTTTTTCAAAATGCAATTGCTTAAAAGTACTATTAATCCTTAACGTCTACAAAATTGAATCGCACTAATCTTGTGTGCCTCATTGTCTTTAAATGTTACACTAAAATCTTAACATTTACACACAGAAAAAAATACACTCTAAACTTAACCTACTACACATATGTAAACGTTGCTCTACTGAGCGAACTTCTTTAAGTCTTTGTATGGATAGAGTCCTTTAATCTCTCCCGATTCTACGTCACCCAACAAATAGCTACATCCATGTGGTATGTCTATGATTTTGTAGGGCCCGGCATACACCAGTTGCCATTTTTTATTCTTTTTCGCTAACAGAGATGACTTGGGATGAGTCCTTATTAGAACCAAGTCACCTGGTTGATACACTGTTACCTTCTTTATTTTCTTGTCATGCTTTTCCTTTCGGCGCTCCGCGCACCTCGTTAAGTTATTTAGAGTCTCAGCTATAATTTGTTCGTGAGGTACAACTTGTCGTGGTACAGTTGGTAATGGTGACAGCCAGCTGTCGGTTTCATTCTTTCCAAACATGACTTCTAGTGGAGTATAACCGGTGGCTGAATGTGGCAATCTATTATGGAGTTCCTCAAAAGTCGAAACGTATTCTGCCCACTTGGTGTGGCGATTCGGAATGTAAGTTCTCATGAACCTGTTCAACTCTTTAAAGGTACGCTCTACAAGACTGCTCTCCGGGTGAAATCGAGCTACAAAAATGTGTTTAACACCTTGCTCTTGTAGAAACGTTTTCCATTTGAGACCAGTAAAATAGGTGGCATTATCGGATAATATGATCTGTGGTTTGCCAACATTAACAAAATAATCTGTTCGTAATTTCTGAATGAGGGGTGTGGCCGTTGAAGCTTTTACAGGATACAATTTTAGAAATTTGGAAAAGGCATCATATACAGCAAATACATATTTCACACCACCTCTGCCAGTGGGCAGTGGCCCTAGAATGTCAACAGAAACTAGTCGTAATGGTTTGTTAGGAACAACAGGATGCAATTCACTTACAGTGGGCAGATTTGTAGGTTTCGTCCTTTGACAAACTACACATGTCCTTACAACATTCTGAATTATTCTTTTCATATTCTTAAAATGACATTGTCTTGCGAGAAGTGCTCTACATTTTTCAATACCCACGTGTCCCCACGAAAGGTGCACGTGCCAGATAAAATCACTGATACATACTTCCGGTACACAGATACACCACAAGTCCTTGTTAACATCCTTCCGGTAATATAATACCCCATTTTGCACAGAATAATGGCTACCTATCTGATTTCCACCCGAAGATAGGAGTTCTCGTTTGACTTTTCCCCAAGCTGTATCTTCGTCCTGCAAACTAGGCAGTTGCTGGCACGTCTGCAGGAACTTTTTTCGACAAGTAGGGTCTTTCATAACTAAAATTTTGTACTCTGTTGCCTGTTCTAGTATTGTTGTTAACTCAGGCAGACCTTGCGGCAACCGTGACAAAGCATCAGGCACTACGTTGTCACCACCTTTTATATACATTATTTGAAATTGATATTCCTGCAGAGCAAGCACCCACCTAGTCAACCTGTCGTGCATTAACTTGCATGTCAGCAAAAAACTTAAGGCCTGATGGTCACAGAAAATTTTTACATTTTTTCCGTACACATAGTATCTGAACTTCTTCATGGCCCATACTACTGCTAGTGTTTCGAGTTCGGTGACTGTATATGATCGTTCACAACTTGACAACACTCGGCTTGCGAAACCGATTATTCTTACGCTCTTGTTTCCACCATCCTCATCGATTTGAAATAAACACGCGCCTAGTCCGACAGTGGAGGCGTCTGTAGCAAGGCAAAATTCCTTTGACATGTCAGGATGTGACAGTAGATTAGCATTTAGAAGGGCTTGTCGTATTTGCTCAAATGACTGCTGGCACAGTTCATTCCATATCCAGGGTGTATTCTTTCTCAACAAGTTTAACAGGGTATTATCATTTAAAAGCTGGTCAGGTATGAATCGTCTGAAAAATGACACTAGACCCAGAAATGCCTTCAACTGTTTCTTGGTTCTAGGAGGAGGGAAGTTCTCAATTGCTGCCATTTTCTTCGGATCGGGCACAATACCTGTAGGTGATATTACATGACCAAGAAATTTTATTCTCTCCCTGCCAAATTTGGATTTTGCGAGGTTTGCTGTTACGCCTACCGCAGAAAATCTTTTTAGTACGCATCTCAGCGTGTCCATGTGGCTTTCCCAATCGGGAGTAGCTATTAATAAGTCATCGACATACAACGTTACTCGGTCCAACAAATCTGGTCCTAATACTTTATCGAGCGCTGCAATGAAGACACCTGCACTAACATTTAATCCAAATGGTAAAACTTTAAATTGGTAACTTCTGCCGGCAAACACAAAGGCAGTGTACTTTCTTGATGATTCAGTTAGTGGGATTTGCCAATACGACGAACGCATATCGACAGAGGTCAGATATTTAACTCCATAAAACTTCTGTATCTGTTCATCCAGGTTTTCTGGTCGCGTTCTGACAGGTACAATTATTTTGTTAATGTCGCGCGCATCAAGCACGAGACGTATACTGCCGTCCGCTTTCGCTACGGCCACGAGCGGACTGCTGTACGGGGACAGAGATGGTTCAATTATCCCCCAATCAAGCATTTTTCTTATTTCCTTCGTAACTGCCTCCCTCTTTGACCACGGGATGGTGTAGTTTGCGTGACAGAAAGTATCATGAGGTACCACTTCGATGTTATAGGTGTAGCCCTCGATAACACCGGGTTTTTCCGAAAACACATTCTCATAATCTGTAAGTAGCTGAGTCAATTCGTTTTGTTGTGCTTCAGTCAAATGTTCTGACTCCCTAACTTTCATAGCTATCAGTTTCCTTTTTTCCTCTCTGTCTTCAGTAATAAACTCTTTATAACATGCTTGTCTTGTACTTAAGCCAGAATATAAATTCATTACCTGTATTCCTTCGAATCTCGTTTGAAAGCTCCGGCAATATTTACCGTGCACTTCCCGTGTCCTCAACAACGGCAAAATTACACGTCTATCCTCATTCATAAGGCTTACTTCCCCGCACAAGAGGTCGATTTTTGCGTCCCTCTGGCGTAAAAATTCCATCCCCAGGATGCAAGCAACACCTAATCCCTTAACTACTAGGAACGAGCTTTTCATTGCTTCATTCCCTACCGTAAACTCGACTTGCACCTGGTGCTTTATGATATGAGATTGTGCACCTATTGCACCTGTAACACGACAATTCTTCACTGGCAATACTGGTATTCTATTATTTTGACTCAAGTACTTGTAAAAATTTGCGCTCATGACACTGGTTGACGCACCGGTATCGACTATTATGTGTATTGGTGCTCCATACATATCTGCTTGCAATATAGCCTGCACAACACTTTTGTCGGTTCGGTTACATGTCTGCGGTATGTCTACAAGTTCCTTTTCTATTTTTGTTCCTTCATTGTATCTCAGCATACAAAGTTTATGGCTGTCATCCGTGAATGTGCCCTCACTACACCATTCTGCAGCCAACAACGGAGAGCGTATTGTGGCTGTCTTTAGTTTAACGGATGAGCATTAGTGGGTTGACAGTTGTCTGTCACTTCCACTAACCTCACATTGTGGTTCTGGTTGTTGTTGTTGCTACTGTTGGGTTGGCCGCCCTGCCTCCCCGATGGTGTATTTTGATATTGTGTATGGCTCTGGTTTTGCGGTGGTCGGTTGTAACTTCCTGACATGTTCTGTGATGGACCTGGGTTGGCGTTCCATTGTGGCGCTGTGTTTTGTTGCCACTGTGGTGTCGGTTCGTTACGACCACGCCACTGGTTTCGGTTGTTCCGCCATTGCGGATTGCCGTTACCATTATATCCATTACTCATGCGTCCATCATGATGTCTCTTTCGATTTTCACGATTATAACCGTTGCCGTTATAACCATTGCCATTGTTTGTGCCTCGATTCTGTTGCCGGTGCTCTTGCCTATTCCCGTTACCATTTGGTACTAAGCTACTACCGTTACTGTGGCTGCTATTGTAATCGGCTTTGTGTTGATTATAGCCTGCATGGTTCCACTTGTTTTCGGTTTTCATATCTTCGATCAATAGGTCAACAGAATCCACTATTTCCATGAATTGTTCTATATCGTATTCCGGCACATTGATGAAATATCTTTTAATTTCACTGGGCAACTTCATTTTTATTAATCTGATTATGTCACGATCGGACATTGGCTCGTCCCAGTACCTGGTTTTGTTTATATACTTTTCGAAATATTTGCGTAACGTTCCCATCTTAGGATTGTACATTTCTGGACTGTACAACTCCTTTCGTAGTCTTTCTTGGACGCTATCGGACCAGAATTTTTGCAAGAATGCACCTTCAAACTGTTGCATCGTTAGACATTTTTCGGACACGTCGGTGGGCCACAGTGCCGCGTCACCTTGAATAAAGGAGACCACGAACTGTATTCTTTGTCTTTCCGTCCATGTCCTGGGAAACACATTCCTGAAGCTCTTAATAAATACAACAGGGTGGACATTTCGTTTTTCGCTATTGAAGGGTTGGAATGTCCTGTGTTTTATTACATTGTCCTCTTTTTTGCACATCTGATTGCTACATTCTGGGACATTCATCACTTCGTGATGTGCGCTGCACGGTATCGCGTGTTGCTCGTGCTCATAATTCGCATTAGGTTGCGGTTGCGCACTCGCACCCTGGCTACCGTCAGCGTTATTATAGTAATCAGTACGCGGAGTCTGATTCATGATCTGTCCGCCACTGTTTACATTGCTTTCCAACGCAGACAGTCTCCGCGCGACCTCCTGTTGCCAATTTGGCAACTCCGCAGTCACACGGGACTTAATCTGTGTTAATTCGCCATGTAGTGCGGCAGCGCTGGCGTCAATATTTACACTCGCGGCCGCAGTCGCTTGTTCTACAGCTGTTTTTACGTCGCTTTCAATCTTTGCAGATATCTCGCGATCCTTTACTTCTAGCCATTCATTCAATTCTTTTTCTACTTTTTGAGCTTGCACTTCCAAATATGCGTCAATACTTTTCCGTGCATCTATCTCCACATTATCCACGCGGTTGGTTAAAGTCTGGACATTGTCTTCAAGCCTAGCCTGCGATATCTGTAATTTTTGCATCTCTCCGGCTAAGCTTTGCACAAGATCGGGGATCTCTTTGCACGCATCCCGCATCTCGGCTAGTTCGCTTTGGATCCTATCTAGTTTCGCTTCATTGCGCTGCTCTTGCTCACGTAGCATCTGAGCCAGTTTTTCGTCTCTTTGTTTTTCCCTCTGTTCTGACATTCTTTCTTTTTCCCTTTCTTTCAGTTCTCTTTGTTGCTCTTGCTCATGGAGCATCTGAGCCAGTTTCTGATCTCTTTCCCTATCTCTTTCTTCTAACCTGCGCAGAAATTCTGCAAATGGGTCTGCAATCGGTGAGCATACTGGTGCCCCGCTTAATCTAGCACTCGATTGGCCCCCCTGCCCAGGCAGTGGAGTTGTTACTCTATTCCCATTCTGCTGTGGAGCGTCATTCACCGACCACAGATCCTCGCCCCCCACTCCGGAAATTATGTTATCCGAGGCGGTGGCTTGGGATTCGTTTACGTATTGCAAATGATCCTCACTTTTCATATTAACAGAATTTTGTTCTTCTGGTACGGATGCTTTAGGTTGTCCTATCTTACCCATATTAAATTCACTTTAAGCCACTGACAAATCTTTAACACTGATACACACACGATTAATTATCCCCTCCAAAAATAAACATATAAATACACAAAACGAATAATTATCCCCTCCAAAAATAAACACATAAATACACAAAACACCGAAGGTATCTCATGTGCACATGGGTTCGATATTCCGCACAGAGCTACACAGGATGCTTGCACAATAGGCCTTACCTTACTTATTTTTCTTTCTCGCAATCCTTTTTCTTTTCTACACTTTTTCCTCTCCAGATCTCCTCAGGGTGTGGTTTTGTTGTTGTACATGTAAAAGAATTCATACAAGCATTAATATTTTACAACAATTAGACACATACATAATTACATTCATTACGATAGAGTCAGATTTCGTAACTTTCGTATTTTCTTTAATCGGGCCCCAAAGTTGCGGCGCCAATCTCGCGTCCGTCGGCCGTCGTAATTTAATATATTATTATTGTTATTATTATTTTTTGATTGTTGCCGACTTACGTGGCGGGCCTTCATAAAAATGATATTTAAGTTGAACAATGTAATAAACTTTTCATATAAATTTCCTCGGCTAGTCAGTTGACGTTAAAGCAAAAGATCTTTAGTTATTAATTACAATTGCGGCCCACACACGCGCGAGAGTATTTTTCTTACCTCCGTTAACCATTGTATTGTAGTCAGAGTCCTGGCTCTGGGTCTCGGCTATGCTACTGAAAATAAGAATCTTAAAGCTAAGTGTTTCTGCAACTTCGTGCGGCTGTGGAGAAAAATTAATATTATGCTAATAGCGGGCGAGTTTTCCGCTTTCGCTAATTTTTCATAAGTTAATATCGCCAAGTAATGGCGTCGTTGGCTGCATCGGCCGCTGCGATTGTTGAACTGTAAATTACTTGAATGCAGGTTAATTCAAGGAAGGCGGACATGAAATCGGGATCACCTCTTACAAATTAAAAGTGCACAATAATATTCAATTAATATATTATCTGCTTAACTCATACAAATATGCTTACATTTGTCAGCACACGCAAGATGTCCCTCTAGACACATTCAAGACAAGCGAAGAAGTGAAGGTCGACTAAAAAATTAACAAAAGAGTGTAACTTGTCGCCTCTTTAGATCATTCTGTCATAAATTATTTCTTTGCAATCTAAACCTACACAGAGAAATTATTATTTTACGGCTACATGAAAAAAAAAATCTCTTACAAATTATGAATGTCTTCTTTATAAATATTGTCTTTTCGTAATATGGCACTGGGGACGCTATAGCGTGTACTCTAATCCAATAAATTCCATTGCACAAGCCGATTCTGGACCACTTGTAAATTATTGCTCAAAAACGCAGTCAGATGACTTAGGTATTCATTGGTACAGGTTCATTTGTTCCTGTAGTTTTTCATATTCAAATATGCAGTCAGATAGCTTATCCACATGTTAGTTTTAAGTTTTTCATGTAGCAATCAGGTCAGGTCTTAAATGACTGTGGCACTGACACTCATACAACACGCACACAGTGTTATGCACGTCAGATTCCGTTTACTGATGTCTCAGATGGCTTATCGAGTCCATTTCCACAGACGATCAAATTCACATTTTTGTTGTAGGTATGTTACATAATTGTTGCATATGTGTTACAATATCTTGTCAGTATCAACACCTAGAGTAGCTAAAAATCGCCGATACTCTTGATTCCCTTGATGAATTACCTATGTACATAATTAACCTGGTATGGTATCTTCGGTGCCTGAGTCGTGCCTGCACTTCTCCAGAATTTTTAGAAATAATAGCAATATGATCCCCAAAGAGAAGCACATTCAGACACTCGTCATTAGTTTTGTTAATCCTTCTGTTTCCTTTACATTAAATTAACGAAAAATGAAGTTAATATAAATATTAAAAAGGGCAGGTGACTGTCCACGCCCTTGTTTTTCTTCTGTGTTAGAAATTACGATGTGTAACACAATCAAAGGGTCACTTTTTCGAAATCTCCACGCCCTTGTTTTTCTTCTGTGTTAGAAATTACGATGTGCAACACAATTAAAGGGTCACTTTTTCGAAATCTCATAATAACTCATTGCGATGCTGACGTTTGTAATTTGGCTCAAAAGTGCATACAACCTTGCTCTCGGGCTCAACGACTCTTCGGAGAGCAATGTGTGGGTACTTGCGAAAATAAAGGTCACAGTCAGAAGTTGATGAGAAGTATAACGTATGTTAATGGTGTCACATTGGCACCAAATTTCACCACAACCCTGCCCAACGCCATCGTAGACGTGTCACACACTCAGGAATTCGTCACACCCTTTTCACCCAAATCAAATGCGTTCTTTTGACAACCGTGCAGTGGAGGTTGGAACCGCGACACACAGTGTTGAACTCATGTAGTGCGATGGGCAACAGGAAGACGTTCTTCAGAATCGTTGACGCTCCTGACACCCTTGGGCGTCTCAAACCTTCCCTAACAGAGCGTCTATAGGTTCTTCATAGGATCGTTTCATGACCTCATCACGAGATTTTCGTTACCTCTTCAGTTGTCTTCATGAGCCGTATGAAGCTGAAAACTGGATGAAATGAAATGGAGGCTAAATGCAATAATTCTTGTTTCACTTAAAGTGTGTAACTATGAATGACTTGCAGTACACCATTTAATGTATGTAATAAAAACGTTTAATTCTACACATAGGATGGGGTATGACTATTTTCAGATATCATCACCTTGATTAACATACGAAGTGTTTCAAGATAGTAATGTAGTGAAAACTTACATTGTCGTTATGACAATACAACAATTATGAGGATGCAAAATATATGTCAATTGTTAAACTTCACAGTAAAAGATTCAGTGTTTAAGTTTCTTAGCAAAAATTTAAATTTAAACATCTACAAAATCAGCTTCTTCTTTTTTTGCCTTTTTTGTAACCATTTTTTTAGCTCTTTTATTTCTTGAACTGCTCTTCTTTTAAGACTGGCCCCATCATTTTCATCAGATTTTTTTTCTTTTTTAAGGGCTCTACTCTTTGATGAAGCAGTCTTCACAGCTAGTATCATTGACTTTGTAATGTCCACATGCAGTTGTTTCTCACTACTAAGTAAAACATCTGACGATTGTCTTTCTGTGACAGTTGTATCAACTTAAGTTTTCAAGTAAATCTTCCTCGTCAACAGAAAAGCCTGTTTCAATTGCAGCCTTTCCATGAAACATCTGTAACTGCTTCTGCATGAACGTGGTGATGTAATGGTTCGCACTTTTCAGTAAATTCATTAGAAAGAGATCAGGTTTGTCCTTTTAGGATTGAACTGATTAAGTCGTTTTTCAGAGTATTTACAAAATTTATGTGCTGTGTTGGGGCTTACGGGCGCTCAACATCGAGGTCATCAGCGCCCTGACACACATTAAAAGGAACGAATGTGGACAGACCTAAGAAAACTAAAGCACACACTCAAAGAAAGCAGGAAAAGAAGGAAAATGCTACATAAGAAAGTAAAACCTAAGGAAAGGGGAAACATAGCAACAAGAATGTCACAGGAAATTGTTATTGGCTGGCCACTTACATAAAATATGGGCGAGCTTGTCACACAGTGAGCAAATTAAAATCCTCTCCCTAAAATCTTTGTAAAAACATTTGACAGGGCACAGAACTTTAAAACTTTAACCACATTCGTCCGAGTGTTGCCTAAAAGAGACGGCAGGTCCGCTGGCAAGTCAGCCGCGACCCGCTGGTCAGAAAATAAAACGCAATCCAATAAAACGTGGCGCACAGTGACCCGGACGCCACAAGCACCACACATTGGAGGGTCCTCTCGCCGGAGCAGGAAGCCATGCGTCATAGGGCTGTGGCCTATCCGAAGCCGAGTGAGGAGAACCTCGTCCCTTCGACGGGGCTGAAAGGAAGTACGCCACACACGCGTTGTGGGCTTGACTATACGGAGCTTATTGTCAGTCACTTCCAGCCACTCATCCTCCCACCGACGCATGACCCGTGAACTCAACAGCGAGGTGAGTGCGTGCAAGGGGATAGCACACTGAGATACTTGTGGGGCAAGACACGCCTCCTTGGCTGCGAGATCTGCCCTTTCATTCCCAGCAATGCCTGCGTGCCCCGGAACCCAGCAGACAACCACCACCTTCCCCATTCGTTGTAGCTGGAGGAGGGCATCCAGGATGTTCTGGACTATTTTATCTGCTGGATACAAACGTTACAAAGAGTGAAGGGCACTTAGCGAATCGGAGCAGACAAGAAATTTAGGACAGGAATAATGTCTCATCTGCTCCAGTGCCCGCAAGATCGCAGACAATTCTGCATCAAAGACAGTAAAAGTCTGAGGCAGTCGGACCTTGAGGACACGATCCGGAAAAACAACAGAGCAACCAACGGAATCCCCTTGTTTCGACCCATGCGTAAAAACAGCTACATCGTCGTGGTGCTCAGATAAAATGGCAGAAAATGCTGCATTAAAAACGGTGGCAGGAGTGCAATCTCTCATGTACAAAATTTAAAGTATTCTCTGTTCACTATGTCAACCGTTGATGGAGTAATATTTTTTTTCCACACAAATTCTTCCGGTACAGTTACCAGTTGAAAATTTCTCAAAATGAAGCTCTGCCGCCTTTGAATATCTCTAACTTCAGAAGGACTCATCTCAGCAGTTTTTAGATACGAACTTTGTAAAGTTCTTCTGCAATTATTTCTGAAAATAAGGATATCCATTTCCACGAAGTAGTTGTTAGCAGCAGTGGCACCAAATCCAATATCTATGAAAGGGCTTGTTTATGATGACATGCTTTGGTAAAATTAATAGCAAATAGTTTGATGAAATTTGTCGCCATTTCCATAAGGGTTTCCTCTATAAACCGAGAAGTACTGGTACGCATTAAACCGCACAAACTTCGTAAAAAATGAGGAGGCGAGAGCCCTTTAACTGACACCAGTTGAAAGACCTCATGTTCAGTTGATAATGATATACGAAACTCAAGTGCACTGTGCACTCTCCTTGCTGCTCTCACTCGACAGATCCCAAGTTGTGGTCCGCAAATTGTTCTAATATGGCGCGGGAAACGTTCTGGCTAGTGAGAAAATGATTTCACTCTGATCGTCCTTAACACCTTTACTTCAAATGGCTCTGAGCACTATGGGACTTAACTTCTGAGGTCATCAGTCCCCTAGAACTTGGAACTACTTAAACCTAACTAACCTAAGGACAACACACACATCCATGCCCGAGGCAGGATTCGAACCTGCGACCGTAGCGGTCGCGAAGTTCCAGACTGCAGCGCCTAGAACCGCTCGGCTACACCCGGCCGGTCCTTAACACCTTTAAAACGAGATTAAGATTAGAGTAGTTTAATATCAGTTATTAAAAGCCTATAAGCAAATGTCTTTCCCCAAAAATATGTGAATGAAACAGATTTAAACAGGAGTGGGAAAGGACAGAATTAAGACAACAGCTATTCTACCTGATACTCCTCCAGCAAGACACGAGATGGACGCATTGTTATGGTTTTTGCCACAATTTATACATCGTTTCCACAAAGTGAACACACCACATGTAGCTCAACGAAATCCCACCTCCATATTTCTCCATCCGCACCTGCTCCTCAAGGTTGCAAACCACACTAGCACATGCTTTTCTAACATGGCTTGCACAGACGGACACACAAGTCCACTGCAGAAAATAAGGTTTTTTAAGACATATTTTCTTTATGAAATGGATTGCTGGATACAATTTTTTGGGGGGGTTGGGGGGGGGGGGGGGGAGCGCTACTTTGCTTCTCCCGTCCTGAACCTCACCTGACTCACTCATAAAGCAATTTTATGACCACCCACTCCATTTAACTTTTCATTACTTTCATAATACCCTGTTCATTTTCATTACTTTTTCAGGTCTTTTATGAGCTTTAGATATCCCGTCTGTGGAGCTACATCCTCATCAAATGTGATCGCACCCGTTTGGAGCGCAGAAGTTTAAAAGCGGGCCTGTAGAGACATCCTGTGACGTTCTAGCCCGTTGCAGACAGGAAACCCCTTTAACACTCTCCTATTCCGGATGGCCTACTGTCAGGTGCAAGAGCAGAATTATAGCCAGCCTGGAGGAGACTTACTCTCTTCACAGGTTCTGTTTGTATTCATGCATTTTAAAAATTGTCGGTAATGTGCCACCAAGAGTTTCGTCCAACTGAGGAGTGGGGTTCTCAGAGAAACCCATTGTCGTTCCGTTTTAATCAAGCTTGTGCCAATATCGTATCTCCCAGTGATCATGCCGCAGGACACAAAGTAGGAGCTGTAAAAAAGCATAAGAATCCTTAGCTGCATCGGATCACTTTCAAATTTCACCGAATGGTTTTGGACGGTTCCTACTGGTTCCTGCACACGAGAGCAAAAATCCCTGTCGCGCTACTCCACAAACGGCTGCGATCATGTTCGATGGGGATGCAGTCTCACAATGTTTTCAGAGAAGAGCTTAATCGCCCGGGGGTGTCAGCAGTGTCAAAGCTTATGAAGAATATCTCCCTGTAGTACACCGCACTACGTATTGTTGTTTCCTAACGTGACATGTGTGCAGTCAACGCCCCAGGGAAAGAGTTGGTATCAAGGACGACCTGTATGCCAGCCCCTGCGGCCTTTTCGTACTGATTCACAGCGGCGGTGTGTGTGGAATAGTTTCCGCCGTCATACTAAAACCACGTGATTTCACCACTGGTCGTCGCGGTTCTAGCCTCTATCGCAGAGGAGTCTGAAGGATTCGTGAATTATGGCTAAGAGAGGGTGTGACGGCCTTCCGATCGTGTGACAAGTGCACGGTGGCATTGGTCAGAATTGAGGGGAAATGTGCTGCCAATGCGACATCATACACCTTAGACGCTGTATTAACTTCTGTGCGGTATCTTTTTTTTTTCGGAAGTGTCGACTCTTTGCTATTTGAAGCGCCATCGAGTCCGAGGATGACGTCGCAGAGTGTCAAGCTGTTGCACCATTAGAGAAGAAGGCTGTACGCACTTTTGAGTCAAAATTCAAACTTCCGTGTCGCAATGGGAGACAATTACAATGTCGCGAAAAAGTGATCCTTTAACTCTGTTGCGAAGTGTATTTCTTCTAATTAATTTCTACCTGCGTTTATTACAAAGCGTGCAGGTTTGTAAAGCCTTTCCTTTTTGGTGATAACTAGGCAAAGATGTCCACATTCAGACATCTGCCATAGGCTTCACAGCTAGATGGGTCGAAACCTTTCTCAAAATCGATAAAGCCCAGATGAGTCGTAAGCTTACTGTAATATCGCTATCCATCCTATGGCGGTATCGAAAGCGGATAGTCGTGGTTCAATTTCCGTGAAGCATTCCACTTGCGTTCGGCAACTAAATGCTGGTTACGGTATTTCGAAGAATTAGTTAATAACCTTTACCACGGAAGTTGTATATTTAATATTAATACTAACAGCAAGATCGATTTCCTTCCACATATCTCCGTATCCGAGGCTGTGCTCCATCTTTAATGACGTCGTTGTCTTCGGGAAGTTAAGTCCTACTCTCCTTTCCTTCCCCATTTCTAATTTGTTTTCTTCAAACTTCCAAGAGAGCTTTTCATCCGTCTTTGGTCCTAAGAATTTAAGATCCTCAACATTAGTGAATATCTCTTCAACCTTTGACAAAAATGCATTTTTATATTATTAGTATTAAACATTGGAGCCAGCGGTTGTGAAGATAATCGTGTTGTATTCTAAATAACGATAACGAACAAAATTTATATTTTAAAGGAATACAGAATAACAAAGTGTGCGCACTGTGTTTTGTTAGTGTTATCACACACATTACTTCGACGACTTTCATAGTGACACGGGATGGGTAGCTAACGTTTAGCTACTAATTAACCAAGAGGGTAACTTATGGACAGTGACGAAAACGCTTCTGATTTCAAATGCATATGTGTTCTTATGATTTCTGATTTTTACACTTTCCCCCAACTATTCTCCATGAACTGTGAGTTTTTTCTCTGTCCTTTTTCCACTCTCTGTCTTTGTGAATTTTGTATAAAGCAGTACTTGGCCACAAGCGTTATTGGAACTTGCAGTATAAGAATGTTCACTTTTAGAGCATATACAGACATGTGTACACAGAATACGTACCCGCTCGTATGGATTCACTTTCTTCAGACCACGAATTCCCATGGCGTGATGTTCTTCGCAGAACGAATCTTTCACTCGGGGGGAGTGCAGCTCGTATAAATAAAATCTGCGAGGCTCCCCGCAGGACCGAGAAAGACACGGGGGAGCAGCACAGCTTCAAAGAGGCGATGGCGATGGCGTCTTGGGAGGGTACCTGACTGTTCTGGCGAGTGTCTGAGTGCTTCTAGACAACGCTTTCACTTGCGCGAGGGCTTTTACCTGAATCTCGGCTGAAATTCCAAGAGAATGAGAGCATCAGAAGTAAAATTAACCATAGATATTTAATAACATTTCGACTGATGTCACGTGCAGCCGCTGGGATGAGGTATTGGAGAAAGAATGACGTAATGTTGCAATTTTGAACGAAGTATTCTGGTCAATCTCGCGTGATTTCCTGTCGTCCTTCACTCGGATTTAACGTGACCATCAAATTTACACTCAATCTTCTCCACGTTTTGCTGAAATTTTTCGTCACTGCTGCTTCTGACCGGGGGTATATTAAGTTTAAATTCAGGAGTACTGTGCAGAACAAGATATGAGCCGAGCAAAGTTGTGAGGGATGGGATTGACCTGTCGTGGTCCGAAAGCCGTATTAGACAACTGCGCCGAAAGCAAATAGAGTTTCCTATCCCATTTAAAAATAGTCATAGCCCAGCAGTCAAAACTGAAAGAGGCCATATTTGGTGCAAGGAGTACTAAGCGTTAAACATTCCACGAGCTGGAAAGTAGAATTCTATCTGCAGATCTGACTGAAAATTAGATGTACTTTTCGTCTTGCACCAGTACGCACATTAAAACCATCTGACAAGCACTCTTTGACCATAATGGCAACGAAACGGAGAATGGCAAAGTAAAAATCGAAATACTACGGTTCCGTTTCTCTAAATTCGTTTCACTTCATGGATCTAACTGTGGTTCATCCTTTCATGACGAGGAGAATGACAGGGCAGCAGCGATGACGCAGGGACAGGTTGCAGCTCCCGCGTCCGTCATGGTTATGTATGAGTCAGCCTCTGCCGCCACCCAATAAACGTCGCTCATCATTTGCTGTTCTTATTAGGCCTGACAGCTTAGCAAGGCCCTCGTCGACGCCACGGAAAACACACGCAGCGTTCCACCTGACACTGACGGATGTGGCTGCAAGATCTAGTTCAAGCGCCATTGTACAGGTATTCCTGTATTAGCTAAATAACTGGAAAGGCACTTATCAGCAGTCGGGGACAACGTCTTAATTTTTTAATAAAGCCACGAGAAACAGACACTGAAGGCTTCAAGTGTAGGGAATCACTCTCAATGTGCCAACGTCGTTGTCAAAGAGGACAGAGGTTCAGCTCAGCCTCTTGCCTTTGAGGTGGAAAATTGCCCCTAAATGCGAAAAAATCAGCAATGATCAAAATCATGAAGATACGTATGTAATTGCAATTTTAATCACTGAAGGACTCTCTGGGTCGGTGATCTGTTATTTACAAAGAGTTTTGATCTCTCCGTTGGCTAAGGATTATGGATTAGCCCCTCCAACCCTTCATCTCCAATCCCTTGAACGGGGATACCAAAGGAGAGAGGAACCGTGAAGTTAGGCGAAAGAGGAAATTTTACTAACGACAGCATGGAATTTCAGAAGTCTTAAGACGGTAAGGAAGAATAGACCCCAGAAAAGGAAATCGCAAAGGATTGTCTACAGGTTGTGCCCGAAATCCATTGACAAAGTTCCTGAGGTTGCTCAGGGATATTTTTTCTGAGTATTTTGGTATGAGGAATCCAGTTTCTTTGATGCTTCGTTACAGACTAATGAAGTAATTATGATTTATTGTCTGTCTTGTTAATATGGTTTCACACAAGCAAGAAAGGCATGTACTATGCAATCACGAAAACGTACATCACCAAAGACAGAGTATTGCAACAACACTCAAATGCACATACACTGTGATGTGGTTGCCATCGCATACTACTCATAAGGTCGGGTTCTTTTCTCACCAACACAGTAGAAACCCAGTGTGTGGTTCTGTGGACTTGCCCCACTGACATCGCTATCCGCCGTAGAGCAGCGGCGTACTTGCTGAAGAAGGCCAGACACAACAAGCTTCAAGAAAAGACATGGGGAACATTATACACAGGCAACAGACAAACAGCTGGCGCTAGAAACATAATCGTGGCAGTGCGACACGACCGACAAAGTCTCCACATTGGCCCTCCGCCTCATGCGGCGGGAATGCGTTACCACTCGCTCGCCACTCGCCCTGCTGTGTGGGTGGATCAACTGCGTCAGGTACACTAGGATAAACTCGGGAGCCGGCCGGTGTGGCCGAGAGGTTCTAGGCGCCTCAGTCTGGAACCGCGCCACCGCGACGGTCGCAGATTCGAATCCTGCCTCGGGCATGGATGCGTGTGGTGCCCTCAGGTTAGTTAGGTTCAAGTAGTTCCAAGTTCTGGGGACTGATGACCTCCCATAGTGCTCAGAGGCATTTGAACCATTTTTTAATAACCTCGGAAGCGGACCTACAGTGTTCCATGTGACGAACCAGATGCTTCGCCACCGCTATATTCCGAGGCCATAGCCTGAAGGTGATAGACCATAGCCAAAAATGCATTGAACTGTTCGCCAACTGCGACCAGCTCCTCCTGCATCCGCACGCAGCATGCACACATCCTAACCATCCAAGCAAGTATAACTGAAGAAGCAGACTATAAAAGCACTAAGAAATCTAGGAATGCAACTTGATACCCTCCTGATGTTTCACCAAAGGACTTTGATGCGTTAATGAGCTATGTAGCTAGCTGTTCAACGAGCAACTATTGCGCTACAGGCTGAACAAATTCACCCTTACAAAGATGTGAGATAACGTCTTAAACAGAGAACACGAATGAAATTTTTTATAAATGTACTACGAGGAAAGCACAGAAAAAGATAAACACTTACTTGCTCTCTGTAGATGCGTATCAGCTGAGATCTGGAGCCTGACTGGCTTACTAAACGAACAGACTATTGCCTTAAAAAGAAAACAAATGAAGAACTGCTGCGCTACAGACAGACGTAATTTACACTTATAGACTTATATATAACATATAATAACATATAATAACATATATAACATATAATATATATAACATAAAAGACAGCTAGTTGCCCATTCAGATCCGAAAAATGTCGATACAGAGAGTGAATGACTGTTACCCTGGCCAGAGCGCTGTCCTGATCTCACATGAACTGGGTGCATTTGGTCAAGGGTTGCAGACTAATTGCCGGCCGCTGTGGCCGAGCGGTTCTAGCCCCTTCAGTCCGAACCGCGCTACTGCCACGGTCGCAGGATCGAATCCTACCTCGGGCATGGATGTGTGTGATGTCCTTAAGTTAGTTAGGTTTAAGTAGTTCTAAGATGTAGGGTACTGATGACCTCAGATGTTAAGTCCCATAGTGCTTAGAGGCATTTGAACCATTTTTTGCAGACTAATTGCACGCTCTCATTCTCCTGTTTCATTTGACTTAAAGGAAGGAATGGCGTATTCCTGTTATCGAAGTTCAGTGCGATTCGACACCCAGGCTGGTTAGAGCTATTGGAGCTGTTTCATGTGGCAGGACGTAGTGGTACATTTTTCGCCTTGTGCAGTCACAATGGACCTACTTAATTATTAATTATTAACATTTTATAAGTAGACAGCCAAGCCACTATGAGGAAGCCGAAAGGCACGCGTTTAAGCTCACGCAGGCTGGCGTGAGGTCTGGAACAGGTAAAGTAATTATAATAGCCAATAACGTACGTAGCTGCTGGAATACTTAACTTTAATCCACAATTGGTGAACATCGCTTGTGACGGTACATGTTTTACAGCATCAATAGTAACTGGTAATGGCGCCTTGCTAGGTCGTAGCAAATGACGTAGCTGAAGGTTATGCTAACTATCGTCTCGGCAAATGAGAGCGTAATTTGTCAGTGAACCATCGCTAGCAAAGTCGGCTGTACAACTGGGGCGAGTGCTAGGAAGTCTCTCTAGACCTGCCGTGTGGCGGCGCTCGGTCTGCAATCACTGATAGTGGCGACACGCGGGTCCGACGTATACTAACGGACCGCGGCCGATTTAAAGGCTACCACCTAGCAAGTGTGGTGTCTGGCGGTGACACCACACTTTTAATATGTCCTCATTTTCTTTTCAGAACAGTCAGACACTGAGTTTCAACAATTAGTTTAGGTTTACGTTCTGTACATGCAGTTTCAGAGTATCCTCACCGGATTTGTTTGTGCACAAGATTACTAGATCCTTTTTGTATTTGACATTCGATTCTACCAGTTAAGCTTTAGCTACCTGTCTTATGTGTATCACACACTAATATTACAGTTTAAAAAACGGCTATTTGCAGCGAACACATTTCTTATATCGCAGGACTGCTCCACCCAACTCACCTGTTTTGATCTAGGTATTCAGTCACTTGTCGCCTCTTTCTGCTACATCTACGTGTACATACATAGAACGCAAGCAACGATGCAATGTGTGGCAGAGGGTACCTTGTACCACTACTAGTCATTTCCTTTCCTGACCCAATCGCAAACAGAGCGAGGAGAAAACGATTACCTGTATGCTTCCGTTTGAGCCCTAACTCCTCTCACCTTATCTTCGTGGTTCTTAAGCAAAATGTGCTTTGGCGGTAATAGATATGTTCTGTAGTCAGCTTGAAACGCCGAATCTCAAAAATGGTCTCAATAGTGTTTCTCGAAAAGAACGTGGCCTTCCCTCCAGGGGATCCCATTTGAATTCCCGAAGTATCTCCGTAATACTTGACTGTTGATTGAATATACTGGTTGCAAGTTCATCAGTCCGCCTCTGATTTTCTTTGTTGTCTTCCTTTAATCAATCCTATTGGATCACAAACACTCGAGCAGTCTCAAAAATGAGACACACTAGTGTTCTATACGGGGTCTTCTTTACAGATGAACTACACTTCTGTAAAATTCTCCCAATAAATCGATGTCGACCAGTCACCTCCGCTACTACAATCTATACATGCTCGTTTCATCTCATACCACTTCGCGATATTACACAAAGAAATTTAGCCGACATGACAGTGTCAAGCAGCACACTACTCATCTCCACTAAATTACAACGGCTTACAACTCAACGACGACACCTCGCCGTGCACGACAACATCATCAGCAACAGCAGCAGATTGCTGCTCGCTCTGGCCATGAGATCTTATTTTTCTGTTTTTGAGTCATTAGTTTTCTGACTGATTTGAAGCAACCCGCCACGAATACCTCTCCTGTGCCAAACTTTTCATCTCAGAGATAGCACTTCAACCTGTGTCCTCAATTATTTGCTTGATGTACTCCACTCTCTGTTTTCCTCTACAGTTTTTACTTTTCACAGCTCCCTCTAATACTGTGGAAGCTATTTCGAGGTGTCTTGACAGATGCCCCTTCTTATTTTCAGTGTTTGCTATATATTCCTTTCCTCGCCGATTCTCCAGAGAACCTCCTGATACCAAACGTTATCAGTCCACCTAATTTTCAATATTTTTCTGTAACGCTACATTTCAAAAGCTTCTATTCCCTTCTGTTCCGGTTTTCCCACAATACATGTCTCACTGCCATAAAATGCAGTGCTCCAAATGTTCATTCTAAGAAATTTGATACTAGTAGACCTTTCTTGGTCAGGAATGCCCTTTCTGGCAATGTGAGTCTGCTTTTGATGGCCTCCTATCTCCGTCTGTCATGGTTTATTTTGCTGCGTAGCTAGTAGAATTCCTTAACTTCATCTACTTGGTGTTCACCTATTATGGTGTTAAGCTTTTCGTTGTTTTCATTTCTTCTGCTTCTCATTACATTCATCTTCCTTCGGTTTACTCTCTGTGCATATTCTGTTTTCATTGGATTGACCACTGCGTTCAACAGATCTCTGTAATTTTTCTTCACTTTCACTGAGGATAGTTATGTCATCAGCGAATCTTAACATTGATATCCTTTCATACTGATCGTAATCCCACTCTTGAACTTTTCCTTTATTTCTATAATTGCTTCTTCGACGTATAAATTCAACAGCAGGAGCAAAGATGAAAGACTGCATCCCTGTCTTACACCCTTTTTAATCATAGCACTTAGTTGTATTTCGCTCTTACGTCTATAGAGAATAAGACTGATGTTATCACGCTTCTCTATGTCACTCCTGACGATACCCTAGTTACTGATGATTACTCGCTGTCGAGGATAACATGTTGGGTGTGGCGACCGAAGAGCGAGATGTTAAGGCAAGGTTGATGCTTCATGACAAAATGACAAGCAAACATAGTCGCTGCCAGAAGCAACAGCGAATGAGAGACAGTGGCGGAGACACGCTACCACACGAGATAGCTTACTTACGGTAGAATGCAGTATCGATGAGTCCAGTCCGTAATCATCACACATAGACGACAGCATCGTCTCTCTACCGAACCAGCATTGCTATGATTGTATTACACAGAGCTCTGCATAAAGCTCTTGTTCTGTATCAAATGTTACGTTAATGTTCAGTGATAGTAATAAATACTCACGTTATTTCCGGGGACATGGACTGTTATAAAGTTTAGTATTCATCTCGCTCAAGTTGTAATAAAGTGATCTAATATTTTATATGGTGTAATGTCACCAGGGCTCCCACGAGGAGTAAAAAACACCATCGAACGTTATTTCCTCCGGTCGAACAAATGACGTCGAGTCCGGTTGTTACATACAGGGTGGTCCACTGGTAGTAACCAGGCCAAATATCTCACGAAATAAGCATCAAACGGAAAAACTTTAAAGAACGAAACTCGTCTAGCTGCAAGGGGGACACCAGATGACGCTATGGTTGGCCAGCTAGATGGCGCTGCGATAGGTCAAACGGATATCAACTGCGTGTTTGTACATAGGAACCCGCATTTTTAGTACATATTCGCGTTACACGTAAGGAAACATGATTTTTTTAGTTGGACCACTTTTTCCGCTTTGTGATAGATGGCGCTGTAATAGTCACAAACGTATAAGTACGTGGTGTCACGTAACATTCCGCCAGTGCGGACGGTATCTGCCTCGTGATACATTACCCGTGTTAAGATGGACCGTTTATCAATTGCGGAAATCGTCGATATCGTGTTGATGTATGGCTATTGTGATCATGTATGCTGCTCGGTATCGTGAACGACATCATCCAAGTGTCCGTACCGTTCGCCAGATAGTTACGTTATTTAAGAAAACAGGATGTGTTCAGCCACATGTGAAACGTCAACCACGACCTGCAACAAATGATGATGCCCAAGTAGGTGTTCTAGCTGCTGTCGCGGCTAATCCGCACATGAGTAGCAGACAAACTGCGCAAGAATCCGGAATCTCAAAAACGTCGATGTTGAGAATGCTACATCAACATCGATTGCACCCGTACCATATTTCTATGCACCAGGAATTGCATGGCGACGACTTTGAACGTCGTGTACAGTTCTGCCGCTGGGCACAAGAGAAATTACGGGACAATGACAGATTTTTTGCACTCGTTGTATTTAGCGACAAATCGTCATCCACCAACAGCGGGAACGTAAACCGGCATAATATGCACTATTTAGCAACGGAAAATCAACGTGACTGCGACAAATGCAACATCAGCGACCTTGGCGGGTTAATGTGTGCTGCGACATTATGGGAGGAAGGGTAATTGGCCCCCATTTTATCGATGGTGCTAAATGGTGCAATGTACGCTGATTTCCTACGTAATGTTCTACCGATGTTACTACAAGATGTTTCACTGCATGACAGAATGATGATGTACTTCCAACATGATGGATGTCCGGCACGTAGCTCGCATGTGGTTGAAGCGGTATTGAATAGCACAATTCATGACAGGTGGATTGGTCGTCGAAGCATGGCCCGCACGTTCACCGGATCTGACGTACCCGGATTTCTTTTTGCGGGGAAAGTTGAAGGATATTTGCCATCGTGATCCACCGACAACGCCTGACAACATGCGTCAGCGCATTGTCAATGCATGTGTGAACATTAGGGAAGGCGAACTACTCGCTGTTGATAGGAATGTCGTTACATGTATTGCCAAATGCATTGAGGTTGACAGACATCATTTTGAGCATTTATTGCATTAATGTGGTATTTACAGGTAATCACGCTGTAACAGCATCCGTTCTCAGAAATGATAATTTCACAAAGGTACATGTATCACAATGGAAAAACCGAAATAAAATGTTCAAACGTACCTACGGGCTATGTATTTTAATTTAAAAAACCTACCTTGTTACCAACTGTTCGTCTAAAATTGTGAACCATATATTTGTGACTATTACAGCGCCATCTATCACAAAGCCAAAAAAGTGGTCCAACCAGAACATTCATATTTATATACGTACTGCACGAATATGTAACAAGAAATGTGGGTTCCTATTGAAAAAAAGGCAGTTAATATCCGTTTGACCTATGGCAGCGCTATCTAGCGGGCCAACCATAGCGCAATCTGGTTTCCCCCCTTCAAGCTAGACAAGTTTCGTACTTTGTATTTTTTCCGTTTTACGCTTATTCAGTGAGATATTTGGCCCGGTCACGAACGATGGACCACCCTGTATACTTTACTCGCCTCATTAGAAATTGGGCAACGATGCGTGTACGTTGTTTCCGTGCATTGTCCGCTGTGTGTTTGCCTTGTGCCTTGTGATTTGTCTATTATGTAAAGTGTTTGACCGTATCTGAGCCGCCACTGGATATGTCTCTAAGCGAATTTCTTCAGTTTCCGGGGTAGTAGATAGAGCGACTGCTGCTCATTGTCCAACAGACAACAATTACTATCAAAGCAAGCAGCACCACCACTCAAGTTTCGCTCATTCATTGGTAACGAAGAGGACTGATCAGAATATTAGGTGCAGATGGAGGCCCATTCCGCTGCCAAGAACGTTACGAGTACGGCACCCAATGCTTTTTGTTCTTTTGAAGGACGGGGCCACAGTGTATCATCTGTTTTTCAAACTGTTCTTCGATTCTCGTCCAGGTACTGTCAGTTACGACGAATTTTTTAGGGTAATCATTGGACATTATGGAGCTCAGGTGCATGTCGGTGCAGCAAGGTACAAATTTTTCTGTGTCATGAAGCAGCCTGTGCAAGCTTCAGAACCGTGGATTGTCGAACTTAGATGGCTTACAAGACAATGCAGGTTCATCTGCACCTGTGAAATCAAGTAAAATGATAACATGTTACGAGATGCAGTCATGCAATATAAGTCAGATGCACGTGTTCACGTTGCTTTTCGCAAACTATCAGACCCCGTTCTGAAAACAGTTATGTCTGTTGTGGAATCTCAAGCAATTATGAACACAACTGAAGTTCATTTTGAGGCTCCGAGTGTTTCTATTACTACAAATGCACATTACACTCAATCTAATGTTCAAACTAATGCTACAGTGAGTAAAATCAGGGCTCAGATTAACACGAAGAGGCAAAAACTGTCAGTCTCGTGGTACAGAAGGCGTACTACAGAATACAGTGAGGAAAATCTTTTCCTCAGTGGTTTTCAAATCATGACAGAAAAGTTTGTCCTTGTCGTGATGTAGAATGTTTCCATTACAGTTGGCTGGGTCATTTTCAGACTGCGCTTATACGGCTTGTTGGGTCGGCACAGCCAGTACAAGCGAAGGCCCCATTTACGTGTCGTAGAAGTGTTCTGCCCTAGGGCGCAGACAGGAGAACCAGTTTTTATCCATTTAAAACTGGCTCAAGATAGAATTAAATTTCGGTTAGACAAAGGTGCTTATGTGCCCCTTATGAAGAAAGACATATGAAAGGATTGGCAGCCCAAAGTTACAGAAGCCTGCTTCTGTTTTACCTGCACATAAACGACACGAAATACCAGTATTAGGCGCGTGCAGTTAAAAGCAACATTTCCTGAGGTAACCTACTTAGTAGACAGTGCCCTCGCCATACTGTTCCTGGCTTGTTTAATAAGTACAGTAAACCGTACGAACCAGGACAGGGACGGAAATTAGTAGCTATGATTTTTTTTGTGGAAGGCATGTTCCTCATGCAATACGTGAGAAAGTTCCTCAGGAACTGCAAAGATGGACAGAGAGTGAGGTTATACAAACCGTTTCTGCTAGTCAGT
The DNA here is from genome assembly GCF_021461395.2 of Schistocerca americana. Taxonomy (NCBI): domain Eukaryota; kingdom Metazoa; phylum Arthropoda; class Insecta; order Orthoptera; family Acrididae; genus Schistocerca; species Schistocerca americana. The sequence continues at coordinate 206,713,118 of NC_060123.1, read as the reverse complement.
AGACATCAGGAAGTTTAACTGTGTGTGATTGTTCAAAGTAACAGCAAACCCACTAGCTGTCGTGGCTTCCTCTCCCTTGACCAGAGGATTTAACGCACAGAATGGGACAGAGCAAGTACTAACAAATTCACTTATTTGAGGTATAATTACAGCTGCTGCCGGACGAGTAGTCTAGGCAATATTTTATGATCAGCGCTCACCTGGATTTGCTCCATTTAAAAAAATACGGTTTAGAACTGCTTCTGCTCTTGTTATTTTTCACTGATTCCTGGAACAATTAACAGAAAGAAATCTCTTCATGTAAAAACTATTCAGAGAATATTGTTATGGCGGCTTGTAAACGTCCTGAACGTTTAGCAATTTTACGTTGCTTGTTTCAAGTTCTTTGGGTGTCTGGATTAAAGTGCAACAAGAAAAAGTGCCCCTTCTTCCAAGATGAACTTGAATATTTAGGGCATGTTACAAATGCACAGTGTATCCATGGTGATAATTCGCACTTGTCTGCAATTAAAGATCTGCCGACACACCGTAACATTAAGGAGCTGCGAGCTGTCGTGAGGAAGATTACGTATTATTTCAGATTCATTGCAAAAGTGTGCGGCTGGTCCCGGCGGAGGTTCGAGTCCTCCCTCGGACATGGGTGTGTATGTGTTTGTCCTTAGGATAATTTAGCTTAAGTAGTCTGTAAGCTTAGGGACTGATGACATTATCAATTAGGTGCCGTAAGATTTCACACCCATTTGAACATTTTTTTGCAAAAGCTTCGCAAATGGCTGCTCTGTTGAATAGGCTGTGTCGGAAAGGTGTTCCGTTTTGAGGTCCCACAAATGTCAGGACGCATTTCAGCAATTAAGGGACGCATATTTGTTGTTGTTTCATTCATTTTGTTCCAGCTAGGCCTGTCCTGTTAGCTAGGGATGCTTCTTCACACAGGATAGCAGCTGTGCTCTGTTCTGTTGATAGGCATATTACTTTTGCTTCAGTAACTCTGAACAAAGCGCAGTCTAATTATAGTCTCCTTGGAAAAGAAGCACATTATGCTGTTACTGAGCTACAACAGCGCTTGTATAATAGGAGGTTCTATTTCCTTACAGATCATCGGCCTTTAATGAACTTGTTCAAACCTTCCAAGCCTATCCCAGCATGGACAGGGCAAAAATACCAAAGTAGATCTCTGATAATGTAGAATTATCAGGATGAGTTGTTGTACAGACTCACTGCACAACATTCGGAAACTGACTTCTTATCTAAATTACCCTTTCGTACTGACACTGCGTTTAATTAATTTGAGGAATCATTTATCCTCAGTGCTTTAAAACTCTTCAAAATTATTCTCTCGATTTTCGGTGTATTGCCCCAGCAATTGTCCCAATCCAGCTGTGCAGGTTGTTTCGCAACACGTGTGCCGTGGGTGCCCGTGTAGTTTGAAAGACGTTCCCCACTCAGTTACATGTCCTCGCTGGCAGGTGTTCTGCTGCTGTGTACAGAGAATGACGATGCAAGGACTACGATTCCTCACTGATTCCAGCGAAAAGTTTTGTTTTTGTTGCAACAAGGTAACTGTGTTGCATCAGGGTCACTTGGGCATAGTTCGCACAAGGCAACTCGCCTAATGTCATTGTTCTTAGCGTGGAATACATGCACAGACAGAATAAATGACAATCAGCTTTCTTGAACGGCAACGACCGTACGGACCACGCAAAGCATCCATATTGATTTCGATCAATTCTAGAACATGTGATTGATAAATACAAAAAATTTTCTTTTCTTGTCCCCATTACATCCAGCGCTATGCAACTACAGCATAAACTTTTTGCAAGTACGGATCTATTTGTCTTCTATTTTTTATCTTGAAGGTCTTCAAATGGTTCAAATGGTTCTAAGCACTCTGGGACTTAACATCTGAGGTCATCAGTCCCCTAGACTTAGAACTACTTAAACCTAACGACACCACACACAACCATGCCCGAGGCAGGATTCGAACCTGCGACCACAGCAGCAGCGCGGTTTCGGACTGAAGCGCCTAGAACCGCTCGGCCACAGTGGCTGGCAGAAGGTCATCCCGGGGTCCCTTGTCTCGGGCAACAGACTGCAATCAATGTCCACCGATTGAAACAGTTTCGTGCTAGCAACGGCATATATCATATGGCCAGTGGTCCTAGCTCAATGGTTTGTTCGAACGTTCAAAGGACACACGGAGAAACTCTGATTCTCCCAAACAAGTCACAAACCCTTTGGCGAAAGACAGTGTTGAGAGTATGATATCCTACGTAGTACAAGGTTTCGTTGGGCTGCTTCGGCCTCGCCATAAACAGATGAGGTGCTCTTATCTGTATGCCAGTCATTCTGTGTCATAAAGTTTGCCCACAAACCCAGCACACCGTCGGTGTCCCCAACGAAGTTCACCCCAGGCTCTCCACCACCTGTAACAGCCCCAACGCAGAGTAATGTCCATGGAGATCAGCTGCGTCCAACACAGTCCTGAGCGGTGCCCATGGAGATCTACGCTGCACCGCTGTAGCCGCCCCCACCGCAACAGCAGCTGTTGGCGAACTCTGCCGATGTCAGAGCTCCTGCAGCTTCCGCCCATGTCCGTGGAGTTGCCGCCAGCCATACAGCCATCACGTCGCCTCAGAAGACCTCCTTGCTGTTTGACTAACCGCAGGCGTCTGTGTCGGATGCGGGCGACACCCTATGGCCTCCATCACTCGCCCCTGCCGCCATTGCCACATTACAGGCCGGTACACGACGATGGTACGGAAGATTCGGGGGAACGTGTATTGCTCGTAGAGAGAGATATCAAAGCGAGGCTGGTGCCCGACGGAACCACAAGTAAACATGGTCACTGCCGGAAATGACAACGAATGAGAAGCGATGGCGGAGTCACGCCCAAAGAGTCTCCATACGCACGCTTTCTTGCAGGAGAGCGGAGTGCCCCAGAGCATAGTCAGCAATCATCGCTGAAGAGGACACAGCATCGTCTTACTACCGAAGCAGCACTGCGATAATAGTATCTGATAGAACTCTCCATAAAAGTTCACAGTCTATTGAACAGGGTGAGAAGAGACTCGTGTCTTGTTCTGAATCAAGTAATACTAAAATGATCAGTGGTACTAATAAATGCTCACGACATTTCCGGGGACATGTATTGGATTGCAAAAAAGTTAAGCATTTCATCTTGTCCAGTTTTCAATGAATTGATCCAATATTTTGTGTGTTGTATCAACTCGACACCTTCCAGGAATAAAGTTAAGAACCCACATCATAACGACGAGTGTCACTTCGTCCGGAACATCACTGGGTTCTATTCCAGTAGAAGTCATCGAGCCACACACGTATCAGGAAATCTGTTCATTATGCTCGTACCTTGGTTAACACTCTGCAGTTCGTCACCATGTGAAACGCTTTCCAGGAGTCCAGTACGAAATATCGTTGACAAATCAAGACAGTGCTGGACTCTTAGCTTAAACCAAGGAATTTGACCGGCTTCGGCCAGTTGAAAACACAATGCGGTAGAATTCTTATTGTTTCTGCCACTTTCTTCGTATTCATCTTCTGGGAAAGAACTACTTCGTCCTAGCTCGTTGCCCAAAGCAGTATGGTAAGCAATTAGTCTTGGGATTTGGTAAGACAGCAACTAGTCTGCAGCAAGCCTTGCAATTGCGTTCAGTGAATTAGGAACCTGAATGACATTTTTACTCTGCAGCGGAGTGCGTGCTGATATGAAACTTCCTGGCAGATTAAAACTGTGTGCCGGACCGAGAGTCGAACTCGGGTCCCGAGTTCGAGTCTCGGTCCGGCACACAGTTTTAATCTGCGAGGAAGTTTCAATTAGGAACCTTATTAAAATTTACGTTGTGTACGGTCGTACAGTTTCCGTGAGCTTGTGTGTGCAAATCTCACAAGCAAATTATCATGACTATGTCTACATTGAGCTTGAATCCAAACAAGTGGTTATCTGAGGCCGTTTTCGTAAGCTCAGATGATTTGCAAGTCACATTTCATACGAATGTCATAATTTTCATGGGATTTGTAACGATATTTCTTTTGTGAATTAGATATGTGGCTTCGGACGGAGTGTTACTTGTTATTAGTTTATATTTTTTCATTGCTACTGTTGCAAAAGTGTACTGTTCGTCTGGAGAATTATACGATTTAGATTCGTAGATTCATTAACTGCTATCTTTTACTGGTATTACCAATTTCAAGGATATGTATTCGCACCTACATCGAAATTTTTATGCATTCTTATGGGGCAGTTTGCTTTTTGCTTATTTTTCAACTTGCATTCGGGGTTAAATTTCTTTATGGAGCTCTTACGTGAATACCAATTTTCAGTAAACTACGTAAGCTGTAGTCGATGTTGCTCCGAGATCTTCGAAATCCGACACTACATTACTGCGGATCACTGTATTCTCCATACTGAGTGTTACAGGTCGTTAGGTAAAGTAGGTAACAGTCAATGAAGACATTTCTCCCTGCGCGAATGAATGACATAGACCTAGATCTTCGATGTAGCGTATCAGATTCAGTTACTTAATACAGGCAGTGCCTCCGGTCCAGATTGTATACCAGTTAGAATCTTTTCAGAGTATGCCGATACAAGATCTCCTTACCCTTCGAAAGATGTGTACCTAAGGGATGGAAAGTTGCACGGGTCTCACCAACACAAGAAAAAGGAAATAGGAGTAATCCGCTGAATTACAGACCCATATCACTAACGTCGGTTTATACTAGGATTTTGCAATATACTTCGTTCAAACATTATGAATTAACTAAAAACAATTATTGACAAACAACCACCGCGGATTCAGAAAACATCGTTCTTGTGAAACATAACTAGAACTTTAATCCAATGAAATAATGAGTGCTATTGACAGGAGATGGCAAATTGATTCATATTTTTAGATTTCACGAAAGCTTTTGACGCCATTCGTGACACACGAATTCTAATAAAATTGCGTGCCTATGAAGTACCGTTTCAGTTGTGCGATTACATTCGTGATTTTCTGTCAGAAAGGTCCCAGTTTGTAGAATCTGACGAAAACAGAATTAATATCCGGCGTTACCCAACGAAATATTATAGGCCTTCTGCTGTACTGATCGACATAAACGATTTAAGAAGCAATCGGAGCAGCCCTCTTGGATCTTTTGCAGATGATGCCGTCATTTCACGCCTAGTAAAGTCATCAGATGATCAGAGCCAATTGCAAAAGGACGTAGACAAGATATCTGCATGATGCGAAAAGTGGCAGTTGATTGTAAGTAATAAAAAGCGTGAACTCATCAACAAGAGCACTAAAAGGAATTCTCTTAATTTCGGTTACTCGATGAATCACACGAATCGAAAGGCAGAAAATTCAACTAAATACTTAGAGAATGCAATGAAGAATAACTTCAAGTGGTATAATCACATTGTTAATGATGTGAGGTAAGGGACCAAAGATTGTAATGTACTATAAAGATACTTACAAAATGCAAGTAGTTTACTAGACAAACTGGCCTCACTATGCTTCTTCGTCTTTTTCCGCGGCATTGATATGGAGTATGGGATTCGTATCACATTGTGTTGAAAGAGGTTATCGAAAAAGCTCAGAGGAGGGCCACAGCTTTCGTGTTACCTCGACATATGGGAGAGAGTGCTACCGATATGAATCGCGGATTGGGATGGAAAGGCATTTTTCGTTGCGGAAGGATCATTTCACGAAATTTCGGTCACCAACTTTCTCCTCTGAGTGCCAAAATAGCTTATTAGCTTCCACCTACAAAGGGAGAAATGATCGACGTTATAAAATAAGAGCTCGCACAGGAAGATTAAGTGTTCGTTTCTCCATCGTGCTTTTCGAGATTGGAGCGGTAGAGAAATACATTTAAGGTGGTTAGATGAACACTATGCCAGGCACTTTAGGCGTTTAGATGTGGAATGAGACCTATGAGGTGATGGTGTCGTAGGTGTTAATCAATTTCATGCACGTGCTAAATCTTCCGTTGTGTGACTTCTGAATAACCTTTCCCTTGTCGTTGCGGTTTCTGTGAGCTCGTTCCTTCTATAGTTAATGAGAAATTCATTTTCATTTCCTGAGCGTGAATCTCAAGATATAAACTACTGGCCATTAAAACTGCTACACCAACAAGAAATGCAAATGATAAACGGGTATTAATTCGACAAATATATTACACCAGAACTGAAATATGATTACACTTTCACGCACTTTGGGTGCGTAGATCCTGAGAAATCAGTACCCAGAACAACCACTTCTGGCCGTAATAACGGCCTTGATACGCCTGGGCCCACATTTCAAGAATAGTGACTGGTGTATTGTGACGAGCCAGTTGCTCGGCCACCATTGACCAGACGTTTTCAGTTGGTGAGAGATCTGGAGAATGTGCTGGCCAGGTTCGGCGTTGAGTACACCATCGCAGGCGCTCCTCTCTGTGATGCAGCGTCAAGGGTAACCGCAGCCATGGTTTCCGTGCTGATAGTCCATGCTGCTGCAAACGTTGTCGAACTGTTCGTGCAGATGGTTGTTGTCTTGCAAACGTCCCCATCTGTTGACTCAGGGATCGAGACGTGGCTGCACGCTCCGTTACAGCAATGCGGATAAGACGCTTGTCATATCGACTGCGAGTGATACGAGGCCGTTGGGATCCACCACGGCGTTCGTATTACCCTCCTGAACCCACCGATTCCATATTCTGCCACAGTCATTGGATCTCGACCAACGAGAGTAGCAATGTCGCGATACGATAAACCGCAATAACGATAGGGTACAATCTGACCTTTGTAAAAGTCGGAAACGAGATGGTTTGATGAATATATATATAATATTTATTATGTAAAAATGAATGGATGAAAATATTTTCGCAAATGGCCTAATCGTTGAGAATACGGCTCTGGATTATATACCTCTTTCCGTAATCTCTCCTGAATACATGTTGACCAATATTTGGCCAAGAATGCCTTTTCAAATTGCTCATATGTGTCGCAACTGTCAGCTGCTTCGGTTGCCCATAATGCAGCATCTCCTTGTATGTAAGACATAACGTACTGTATTTCCTGTGTATGACTCCAAACACTAGGCAAAATGTGTTAAATCCCTTGATAAATACTACAGGGTGAACAGATTTCTTCTCCGTTGTAAAGATCTGAAACTGTCGGTTTTTAATCAGGCTTTCTTCAATCACTATTTTGGACGGACATTTGATTGTTTCGCTAACATTGGTTGCCTGTTCTGTCTCTTAGTCGCAATTTTTCACTGCTGTATTTATATGGCTATCATTGTTGGACCTGTCTAGCGTCACACACGCCTGTGCGTCGCCGTGCAACAAGCTGTTTTCCAGCTCCGCAAGACGACGGTTGATATTCCGCTGCCACAGCGGAATGTCAGTGTGCACCGCTCTTCTTAGGTGCCGCACTCGAGCCCAAGTGCTTGGCCTCAATCGCGGCGTGCACCTTCTCGTCTATTGTTTGATTAGGGTCGGTGTCTTTTGCCTCTAACCAGTTCGTAAATTCCTTTTTAATTTTGTTCGCCTGTTCGGACATTTTCTGCTCTATTGCTTGACTTGTGTCAATTTCTAATTTTTCCATCCTGTTAGCCAGTACACTGATTTCATCTACGATACTGGCGTTAGCCACCTGGATATTATCTTTCGCTCAGTTCTTGCACCGCTTTGGGTATGGTTTCATAGTTTTGGCTCAAACTAACAATCTCATTTTGCATAGCTTTCAAAGATTGCATTAACTGCAAGTCTCTCTCATGCTGGCATCGATCACGCTCTGCTTGTTTAGCATCACGTTCCGTTTCTCGTTCTGCTTGCATACGTGCAAATTCAGCTACCAATCTCTGGTCACGCTCTGCTTGTTCATGCACAAACGTAGCTTGGACATTGAGCACGCGCTCGAACATAACTCTTAATGATTGCACTTCTGACACCTCACCACTCTCTGGTCCGTGTCTAGTGCTTGTGGGTGGCACAGTATTTCTACTTTCAACTGAATCACTGGCTGGCAGTGGCAACATTTCTTGCCCTTCTGCCCCCAGATTCTCACATTGTACTTCCTGAGCTACGCCACTGACATTGCTTTGTGCCCCACTTTCTAACTCGGTATCACTGCTTGCTAACTGTTGTTCATTATCCATGTTTATATTTTTCTGATTACGCAATCTAACCATAGTCAACAAAAGAAACAAAATCTGAACTAAATATCCTAACACTCAGGTTTCACTGACATAATCACACAAGAAATGGTCATTTGTTAAAACACACTTATTATATACTACGATGACTAACTACTCAAATGTCCTGTTATTTAAAAAAAAAGCACTAACAACAAGCACACCACTAATGATCCGAGAACACCGCACTGAGGCTACTTTACTACCCACAGGACAACTACACTGTAGCTTTACCTTTTGGTGATATATCTTGGGTGCAGCTGCCCCCTGGTATTGTGGTAGCTTCTTCAGCTTGCCTCTGGGTATATAGTGTTCTCATGCAAAAATCATATACAGGTATTACCACACAATATTGGTTAGGCAATACATACAATACATGAAAAAATTATTAATTGTTCTCCAACAAAGTTCGACTACATTAATTCCCTAATTATCTCATGGGTATTTTGTGGCCACTGCTTATTCGGGCCCCACGTTGGGCGCCAGTTTAATGAAAATATATATATATATATATATATATATATATATATATATATATATAATATGATTTTTGCATGAGAACACTGTATACCCAGAGGCAAGCTGAAGAAGAGAGCTCATTATATCAAAAAATTAATTACCTACCACTATACCAGGGGGCAGCTGCACCCAAGATAGATCACCAAAAGGTAAAGCTACAGTGTAGTTGTCCTGTGGGTAGTAAAGTAGCCTCAGTGCGGTGTTCTCGGATCATTAGTGGTGTGCTTGTTGTTAGTGTTTTTTTTTTAAATAACAGGACATTTGAGTAGTTAGTCATCGTAGTATATAATAAGTGTGTTTTAACAAATGACCATTTCTTGTGTGATTATAACAGTGAAACCTGAGTGTTAGGATATTTAGTTCAGATTTTGTTTCTTTTGTTGACTATGGTTAGATTGCGTAGTCAGAAAAATATAAACATGGATAATGAACAACAGTTAGCAAGCAGTGATACCGAGTTAGAAAGTGGGGCACAAAGTAATGTCAGTGGCGTAGTTCAGGAAGTACAATGTGAGAATATATATATATATATATATATATATATATATATATATATATATGTATATATATATATATATATGATGTAAAAAAGAATGGCTAAAAATGGGGAAGAAATGACTTTAAATATTTTTGTTATTTACTCTTTCAGTACGAACTTTGTTGTAGAACCCCTTTTTTTACGTGTGGTAATAAAAATTCATTTAGACAGAATTAAGCACATTTAAAATTACGTGAACCTTAGCAACCCTCTCATGCTGATAAATTCAAACTAACTGATTAATAACATTTATGACTTTGAAAATTATTATTTTTATGTATTTTGGCCTTGCCACATATTTTCTAGATGCAGTGGGTTTTTAAATATTTACTGAATTCTTTCCCGGCGCTAGCTATGAAACACAAGACTGTCTCTGTTAGCATAAAATGGTTAAATATTGCCAACCCGACCTGAACGTTTAATTATCATTGACAAAACACACTTCACTATACGTTTAAGTTATTTGCTTTAGAAATTGAAAGAACCAACAGATTAACAACTTCAACGTTAATTATCCGCCTGCTAATTTTACCTGCTCCCGATTTACGGGTTTGGTTAATTTTATAGCGGAACAATTTTTTAAATGTGCCGCCGCTGCAAATCGTTCGGCCGCGGCATAGCCCAGCAACACCAACGATAATCGCTAAAAGTGCTGAAAATTCTTTAAAGAAATATTATAGATGACATGGGCAGCTAATTTACATTAGTAATGCAAAATTTTGATAAATTATAATGTATTTAGGCCATAACAATAATTAAAATTACACACCTTTATAATTTCTCCTCTAATGGTGGCTAAAGATAGATACAGACAAAAGAAGTCTACTCATTCATATAATGCTACGTCACAGGTTCCTCTCTCTCTCAGCTCTCGAGGAAAACGACAAAGAATGCACATTATTTAGTGCTTTTTATACTACTGCTGATTTTGAATATTTCTTTGTAATCTTACAACATTATTTTCCTCTGTGGCTATATTTAAATTTTTTCATCGCAGATATTATAATATTTCGTAATTACATTATGAGTATAGAAATATTACAATCATAAATACATCGAGAATATTATTACAGAAAATATTACAATAATAACCAACGTCCTTTATACAAAATTAAATAATATTTTTTGTTAAACAATTACAGTACATACGAATTGCTTCGTAGCGGCGTACATGGTACAATTAAATGTCATTTCAGTTGATTAATAGTGTATGTGCTGCCAGGGAACGTTACAATGGTGTGCATTTCTCCTCCTTACACGAGGCATCACAACAACGTTTCACCAGGCAACGCCGGTGAACAGCTGTTTGTGTAAGAGAAATCGGTCAGAACTTTCCTCATGTCAGTACGTTGTAGGTGTCGCCACCGGCGCCAACCCTGTGTGAATGCTCTGAAAAGCTAATCATTTGCATATCACAGCATCTTCTTCCTGACGGTTAAATGTCACGTCTGCAGCACGTCATCTTTGTGGTGCATCAATTTTAATGGCTAGTAGTGTAAAATGTATTCCTAACTTTGCATGATACCTGTAATTGCTCATGATTTGAGGGAGGCTTACAAGATCGTCGTTTCTTTGTGTATGTCCTTGTTTGTAACTACGACCGTTGCGTTTTCCAGACAGTGAGTGATCGTATACCGACTGTCGCGACCTTTACGGTGTGGAAGTGCATCACATCCGCCCCTTCCCAGCTCACCGCTCTAGCTGAGATACTACCTCACGCTTCGCCAAGCAACGCATCCCGCGGACCGCCCCCATACTGTTGCTACGGATTCGCAACCATCCGGCCGAAACGCCCGCGAAACACGGCACCGAGTTCGGGAATTCAATCACTGGTATATGCGTCGGGCCGTAAAACCGGAGTTTGTCATAAAAGTACTCGTATATTCCCATTTGTTCGGCAATCCGCTGGCGCGGCGCCTGCCGGTAGGTGCGGAATGGGAACACAGGGGCCGCGCGAGCTGATAAAAAAGTCCGCACGGCAGCCCAGGGAGCCGTAGAGGCAGGCAGAGCGCCTGGGGGGCTGCATGCCGCACGGCGCCGCTTTAATTCAGTTACCACGTCTCTCCTCTCCCCGTGCAGCAACACGGGTTCGTTTGCAGGCCTGATTAAAAAAGACCAGAAAATTTACTTCGCCGTTGACTGTTCGCAGCAGCGACTTTTTTATTACCACATATCGAAACTCACCACATCGTGGGCAAAGGGAGCAGAAAAGTTGACAACATAACGTGTCATATTTTGCCCCTGAAATGAGATGTATCCTGGGATGAAGTTCTCAGATCCACAAATTAGACACTCATATCTGCAGATAAGCCACACTTGAGGATTATGATGAACCTGTGACTGCACATCCCGCAATGAGCCACAATCGCTAACCATGTATGGGAATGGGACAGACGCCCTAATCTCCTTGTCCGTCCTCTTTCTGTCCGTCTCCTCCTTCCTCCTCTCTTTTGTCCACCTCCATTTACTCCCACTTATTTCCGTCCATCAGCTACTCCCCCCTCTCCTGGCCCACCTCCTGTTACCCACTCTCTCTCCATCTCCTGCTTCCCCATTACTCTCTCCACCTCCTCCTGCCACCTATGTCTCCCCTCCCGACTCTGTCAACCACTCCCCCTCCACTCGGTCTCTCTGATACTGAGCCTTGTTTATTGTTATTGCAAATGAAATCCTGATTGGGAATTCAAATCGTTTTAATTAATGAGTAAGTCAGTTGTGGTCATTACTATACGGAGGATGAGAGAGACCTCCCAAGTTTCTGGGTCTGTGAGGATAGTAGCTCCAAATGCAACATTTCATAAATTGTATTTTTTACCTGCAAACGAGTTGGAAATGCGGCTTTCCTGTTTTCTGTTATAAGCAAATTCGAGGAAGAAAAAACAGTTTATCGTTATATATAGAATGTTTTGTGTAAAACTGTATAGAGGCAGAAAGACTATAAAGGGGGGAAGACACTTGTCTACTGGTTTATATGCCCTATAATCGCAGTTAAAACTATTAGAAAGAAAACGAAATCGCACATTTTCATGGCACGGCATAGCCTTTTATTTCGTAACAAAGAATCTGTACGTAGTTGGGAAACAAAAAGAAGGCAGAAAAACAGAAAAGTCCAAGATTTTTGTCACATATTACATAGATTAATATATATATATATATATATATATATATATATATATATATATATATATATATATATATATATATTGTCCATCTAAATATTTCTTGGAGATTCGTGTAAAAATTCGAAGTAAATTGGTGAAGAAAATCTCGACATTTTTAGTAGCAACGTTGAGCAAAGACTTGTCTTTATATCAAACAACGAAAAATCCAGGATGAAACAATGGTAATATTATCAAAAGAATAGATTGCTACTCCCATCACATACGTGGTGACCCACGAAGATACGCAAATATTTTAATGTGTTATTCTACAAGTAAAACTAAATATAAAAGTCCATATAAACATAGGTCCGCAAATATTTAGTTAAGGAGTTACGGCTAGTAAAAGATTCTGCCTGAAATTTAGCAACTTCGCTAGTATGAAGCCATCGCAAAATTGTACGAGGTTAAAGTAAAGCAAGATGTCCATTTTATGACATATAGGGAAACTTAACCTAAATTGCTTTGGATGTAGGTTCCTCCGCTAGGAAAGAGAATCCTCGGTCTTACTGCAGCTGGTCTTCCTATATGTGTATGTTGCAATAATAAACTGCAGAATTATTGTGTCATCGACGTTTATTCACGAAAAATAGAAAACATTTTCATTGTCCAATTGTTCCATCAACACCAGCTACGTGCATTCAACTGCCGTTCCACCTTCCCTCCAAAACACAGTTCTCCAAAAGAACAAACAATTTACAAAACATTAACATCTTTGGAAATGGAAGATTAATGATTTAACCTTTAAAATTAATATCAATAATTCCGTCTCACTAGAAAATGCATAATTGAGATTAGATTAACAATTGGCATAATACCGAAAGATAATAATGGCTCTGAGCACTATGGGACTCAACTGCTGTGGTCATAAGTCCCCTAGAACTTAGAACTACTTAAACCTAACTAACCTAAGGACAGCATACAACACCCAGCCATCACGAGGCAGAGAAAATCCCTGACCCCGCCGGGAATCGAACCCGGGAACCCGGCCGTGGGAAGCGAGAACGCTACCGCACGACCACGAGATGCGGGCAATACCGAAAGTACACACCAAGATCTGCACATAGTAAAATGCGTAATTAAGATCTGTACATAAGTTGCATAAAAATGAAAGTAGACACTAAGATCTGCACATAGTAATGAGAAGGATAGAAATGGGAAGGTGGTTCCATTTCACAATATTCCAGTACCCAAGTATCCCACTAGGTACGCAAGAAAATAAAATATTTTTGTTTCTTTTCCTTACAGCGGACGACTCCAGAAGATATTAATTGCTGAAAGTTTTTCAGGCATTTCTTTTTGGTAAGTCAGGAGCGTCTGTCTGACTTCTGTAGTAGTGTGGGGTGGAAATTGCTTCTTGCAGTAGCCAAAGGGTACTTGTCAGATCAATCCGTTACGCAACTCGTCAACATAATACCCACACACTGACACACTCACTAACAAAAATAACCAGATAGAAAAATGCAACGAAGTGCGGTACACTCATCACCACAAGTTCCACCCAATGTTAATAAATATCATAGATCCAGAATTAATCGAGAAAGAAACGCAGCTAGTAGAAAAAGGGTTCAAACAGACCAGTACAAAACAGACAATCACTACATAGAAAACCTGACTGTAGGAGCAGCAAGCATTCTGACAGAGGAAGAGAAACAAGAAAATAAAACTATAAACGTTGGACTAGCACGAGGACTAGTAAAGAGAGAAATGAACAACATAATCACCATGTCGAAGAAGGGGCAAAACATGAAATTTCAAACAGAAAACAGTACCACTCAGAAATTACACTGAAGCGCCAGTAACCTGTTATAGGCATGCGTATCCAAATACAGAGATATGTAAACGGGTAGACTACGACGCTGCAGTAGGCAATGTTGTAGGGGAAACCAACGGCTGCGATTCATTGCCAGAACACTTGGAAGGTGCAACAGGTCTACGACAGAGACTCTTACACCACGCTTGTCCGCCCTGTTCTGGTGTACTGCTGTGCGGTGTGGGATCCGCATCAGATGGGGCTGACGGATGACATCGAGAAAGTTCAAAGAAGGGCGGCTCGTGTTGTACTATCGCGAAATAGGGGAGATAGTACCACAGACATGATACGTGAATTGGAGTGGCAATCATTAAAACAATGGCGTATTTCGTTGCGACGGGATTATATCATGAAATTTCAATTACCATAAAATAAGGGAAATCAGAGCTCACAAAGAAAAAATTTAATCTTGCTTTATCCCGCGCGCAGTTCGAGAGTGGAACGGTAGAGAGACAGCTTTAAGATGGTTCACTCAACTCTCTGCCAAACCCTTTATTGTGAATGGCGGAGTAATCACGTAGCTGCAGATGTAGATAAGACAAACAACTGTCTTGCACAGTTGATAGATCGGTTGCTGCTGCTACAATGGTAAGTTATCAAGATTTGAGTGAGTTTGGACGTGGTATTATAGTCAGCTCACGGGCGAAGGGGGGACAGAATTTCCGAGGTAGCGATGTAGTGGGGATTTTCCCGTACGACCGTTTCGAGAATGTACAGTGAATATCAGGAATTCGGTAAAACATCAAATATTTGAACATTGCTGCTGCCGGGAAAAGTTCCTACAAGAATGGGACAAACGACGACAGAAGAGAATCGTTCAACGTGACAGAAGTGTAACCCTTCCGCAGATTGCTGCAGATATCAATGCCGGGCCATCAACGAGTGTCAGTGTGCGAATCCTTCACCGAAACATCATCGATACGGGCTTTCGGAGCCGAAGGCCCGTCATATACCCTTGATCACTGCACGAAAAGCTTTACGCCTCGCCTCGGTCCTCAACACCGACATTGGACTGTTGATGACTGGAAACATGATACCCGGTTGGACGAGTCTCGATTCAAATCGTATCGAGCGTATGGACGCGTACGGGTATGGAGACAACCTCACGAATCCATGGGCCCTGCATATCAACAGGGCACTTTCAAGCTGATGGGGGCTGTGTAATGGTGTGGGGCGTGTTCAGCTGGAATGATACGGGACCCCTAATACGTCTAGATACGACTCTGAAAGGTGGTATCTACATAAGCATCCTGTCTGATCACCTGTAGCCATTCATATCCACTGTGCATTCCGACGGACTTGGGCAATTCCAGCACCACAAGGCGACACTCTGCACGTCAATTGCTAAAGAGTGCATTCAGGAACACTCTTATGAGTTTAAAGACTTCCGCTGGCCACGAAAGTCCCCAGACATGAACATTATTGAGCATATCTGGGATGCCTTGCAACGTGTTGTTCAGAACAGTTCAAATGCTTCAAATGACTCTGAGCACTATGCGACTTAACTTATGAGGTCATCAGTCGCCTAGAACTTAGAACTAATTAAACCTGACTAACCTAAGGACATCACACACATCCATGCCCGAGGCAGGATTCGAACCTACGACCGTAGCGGTCGCCCGGCTCCAGATTGCAGCGCCAAGAACCGCACGGCCACTCCGACCGGATCAAAACAGTTCTCCACTCCCTCGTACTCTTACGGATTTATGGACAGCCCTGCAGAATTCATGGTGCCAGTTCCTTCCTTTAGACATTAGTCGAGTCTGTGCCACGTCGTGTTGTGGCACTTCTGCTTGCTCGCAGGGGCCCTACTCGATATTAGGCAGGTTTGGCAGTTTCTTTGGCTCTTCAGTTTAAAGGAAAAAATCCACTCTAGTAACATCATAGTCACAGAAACTGATCGCATGCGAGGTAGTACAGGAAGAAACAGGATGTACTTGACACACTATTGTGTCACCACTGTTTCCTCAGTAGTTACACCCATGAACAAGTCATACCCGATGGCTC
Source organism: Schistocerca americana (assembly GCF_021461395.2). NCBI lineage: Eukaryota > Metazoa > Arthropoda > Insecta > Orthoptera > Acrididae > Schistocerca > Schistocerca americana. The sequence goes on along the minus strand of NC_060123.1, from coordinate 206,696,906 downwards.
CCCACAACACGTCGCGAGGAATAATACCGCAGCACTTCTGCAAAAATCGGGAAGTCGTCGCCATTCTTGCCAACAATGGTCACGCGAGGTTGTGCAGAACCGCAGTTCATCGCTGAACACAGTGCTGCTCATGCTTCCCGGTTATGTCACCACGGCCGGACCTGAAAAGCAGTTGTCTACACACTGGATGATGATTCCCATTCCCGCTGCTGCAAGTCTCCGTCTAACTTCCCAGGATATCACAGAATGTTGCGGGGAGTTCATTATTTGCCCTCTGACTGCGGCGAAGATTGAGGAGGTTACGATGTGCTTGATGCATAACATAACACTCATTTGTAGTGGTCGAACATGGTTGACCAGAAGCTGGACGTAAAATCTCGTCTGAGGCCTGCGATCATTTTTATATTAATAATTGGCAAGCAATGCTGTACAGTCGCAATAAAGCCATGAGATTTTCAATTGACTCTTTTATTAGAACATGCTACGCGTTTCGGGATTACAGCCATCTTCAGACATCACAAACTTCAACTCCTTTCGCCTAGTTGTTTAGGAAGGAGTTGAAGTTTGTGATGTCTGAAGATGGGTGTAATCCCGAAACGCGTAACATGTTCTAATAAAAGAGTCATTTGAACATCTCATGACTTTATTGCGATTGTACAGCATTGGTTGCCAATTTTTGACTAGAAGCTAAACGACGAGTATGCCTACCTTAACGTTCCCAGGCAGTTTAACATCGCGCCAGTGTCACAACCGAATGCCACACAAATCGACTAGCTGGACGAACAGAGACTCACAATGTAGCCCCCTTCAAACTCTGTCACGTGCTGATAATGTTCTCACACGAGTATGCAGCACCTGTGTGCTTCAGACTGTTCACTGTATATATGACTCTGCTTACGCCACTTGAATACCCTATCGGATCTGGTAACAACACAAAACACGTATAACACTACTGCACTCTGGTGGTCTTTAAATCTATCAGAGAACTGTAAATATGATCACTTACACACTCGCCGACTGCGTGTATGTCTACGAGCATCTGGCCAAGTCTTCTAGATGCTTCACTGCTTTGTCAGGCAATGTAAATTGATATTACGAATGATTTTATGAGCTAATTAATTAAGAATAGGCACTCCCGTAAAACACGTTGACTCAGGCCTAGGTTACTTTAAAATCATGATTTTACATACATCATACATGGTAGTTAATAAATGTTTATAAACTAATCAATAGCTTTATTATTATCTCAGCGTAAGAAAAGACCTACAGTGGTTGACGACTACATCTAACTTACCCACCAACTAAACGTTCGTGCTCTACTCCGTACATGGCACTATCGCATATCTGCTCGTCGAGAAGTACTTGTCTTATTGTTAAAAACCATTCAAAAGCCAAGATCACACAAAACACTTTTTACTCAAGACGACCGGTTTCAACAATTTATATGTCATCTTCAGGCTTTAACTTTTGTTGTGTGTGTGTAGCAAAAGGTGTTAATTTTACGTTGACCTCTGCACATGTGGACATGGCCTTTTGTAAAACATGCTGCCTGGTTTTAAATGTTTTGACAATGACAAACGTTTATAATGTGCTGAGTTTTATCCACTTGACAGCTTGTGCGTGTCAGCGTAAAATGAATACGATGTACTAAACAAAAAGATTTTAAGAGCTGAAGATGACAGCTAAGGCTGTTGCAACCGGTTGTCTTGAATAGAAAAATATTTTGTGCGATCTTGGCTCTGAATGGCTTTTAACAATTAAAACGGATCGCCCTTCAGTACTCTCATAATAAAAAAATTCAATAATTACCTTATGTCACTCATCTATGGGTATCTAAGAAAGAAATCAGCGTCATCTTCAACAGAGCTCGATCTGTAGGGGATCAACAAGTGGATATCCGTCGCTCCTTCTCACTGCCCTGAAAAAAGAGAACTAAGACATCACACAGCCGGCCGCTGTGACCGGGCGGTTCTAGGCGCTTCAGTCTGGAACCGTGCGACTGCTACGTTCGCAGGTTCGAATCCTGCCTCGGGCATGGATGTGTGTGATGTCCTTAGGTTAGTTAGGTTTAAGTAGTTCTAAGTTCTAGGGGAATGATGACATCAGATGTTAAGTCCCATAGTGCTCAGAGCCATTCTTTTTAAGACATAATACACTTAAATGACTCCCCCCCCCCCCCCCCCCCCCCCCGCTTTCATTAGGTGGAATCCAGAAGTCTCATTATTTTCTACTCTGTGGGCTGCTTACTCTCCTGTTACGGATAATTCTCCTGGCTCCCGCAAACTTGAAAACCAATGAACACGTTGACCGCCACACGAGGTCGCCGGGGGCTGCAGCAGAGCTTCACCCACGCGTCATCAGTCACTCCCACTTACACAGCACTTCAAAGACTCTGAACTGCAATTACTGCTTATTGTGTTCATACCTTCTACATTAACATACACAAATTCAGTCTCATACCTCGAAGGCACTTGTAAGTATTTTATTGATCTTTTCAACACTGAAATGAGATCCTTACGTCTACCATTGACGCACTAATACTGGCTACGCCAGTAATGTTCTTTTTGTAAATGAAATTTTCCCGTCACAAGGTACGCTATTACAGGTTGCACAACAATAACATACTCACAACGTTTCAATACCATATATTTTTTGTCTTGAGTCTTTAGTCTTCTGACTGATTTGAAGCGGCCCTCCAAGAATTCCTCTACTGTGCCAATCTTTCCATTTCAGAGTAGCACTTGCAACCTAGTACCTCAATTATTTGCTGCGTGTACTCCAATCTCTGTCTTCCTCTACAGTTTTTACCCTCTACTGCTTCCTCCAGTACCATGAAGTCATTCCCTCATGTCTTAACAGGTGTCCTATCATGCTATCCCTTCCTTTGGTCACAGTTTTTCGTATATCACATTCCTCATCGTCTCTGCAGGAAGCTCCTCATTCCTTATTTAATCAGTCTCCGTAATTTTCAGTGTTCTTCTATAGCACCACATTTCAAACGCTACGATTCTGTTCTGTTCTGGTTTTCCAACAGTCCATGTATCACTACCATACAAAGCTGTCCTCCAATATTACGTTCTCAGACATTTCTTCCTGAAATTAAGACCTATGCTTGATACTACTTCTTATGGCGAGGAAAGCCAGTTTTGCAAGCTGTAGTCCGGATTATGTCCTCCATCCTCCGTCCGTCTAGGGTTATTTTTCTTCCTAGGCAGCAGAACCCCTTAACTCTGTCTACTTCGTGATCGCATGATGTGAAGTTTCTCGTTGTTTTTATTTCTGCTTCTTCTGAATACCTTCGTCTTTCTTCGACATGCTCTCAGTCCATATTCTGTACCCACTATTTATTCTGTCCAACAGATCTTGAAATTATTTTTCACTTTCACTGAGGATAGCAATGCCTTAAATGAATCTGATCACTGATTTCGTTTCGCCTTTAATTTTAATTTCCGTCATTGCTTATTCGATGTATAAATTGAACAGTAGGGATGAAAGACTACACACCTGTCTTACCTCCCCCTAATAATCAGAGTACTTCGTTTCTGATATTCCGGCGTTATTGTTTCGTCTTGGTTCTTGCACAGATTGAATATTACGCGTCTTAACCCATAACTGGCCCGTTTTTCACAGATCAACATTTACGGCAATCAGGCTTCTTCTAAACAACACCGACGAAGCGCTACAAAAGAAACAAATGTTCTGTAGAGTGTTCATAGACTTTACCAAAGCCTTTGACCTACTGGATAGAGATCTCATAGTCCAAAATCTAAAAAACAAAATAGGAGAAGATAGTGTATGGGCAAGAATCAATAATCACAATATCGGACATCCTCTCTTTTTCGAACCTCATTCTGCAATCGAACGAAGTCTTGCAGGGTGACCCAACGAGCCCTTTGCTGTACATTCTTGCCGCTGAAGAAGTACTGCGAATTGGAGAAAATGAAGAAGATGTACACATTTATGCATACGCTGGCAACATAGCCGTAGGATCAACAGATATACAGAGGCTGCAGAAAATCATTGAGAAAATAGATAAATGGTGCAGTGAACACATACTGCACATAAATATAACAAAGACAGAAACGATGATTTTCAGAAAAGGAGGTAAAGCATCGAAGAATGCGGAAATCAACATCAGAGGACAAAAAATGAAAATCTCATCAGACTTCAAATACCTAGGGGTGTCATTGCAACCAACAGCTAAATGCTTCACAAAACATACAACAGAACGAGCAGCCAAAGCAATAGTAGCAATACAGGACACCAAAACCATCCGGCTACTCAGTCTAGAAATGGCATGAAATTATTCAACGCAAAAATCTTGCCAATCCTAGCCTATGGGATGGAGTTATATGGAACCACCTGACAGAAAAAAATCTAGAAACACTAGAAAAGGTAACATCGACTTATCTAAAAAGAGCAGTAGGTCTCTCAAAGACAACAAGATCTAGACCAGTGTACCTGCTAGCGAGAAGACATTCCTAACTGAAGACATCAAATTTCGATACATGATGCCACACATCAGGGCTTCCAGAAATCAACTGATGATCATGGTGGATGAACGAGAAAAAGTATGGCCGGAGATTTATGGCACCGAAGCAGTGAGGAACAGCTCATGGACAGCACCAAACTTCGAACTGCGACAAGTCGTAACTCGAACATCTGTTCACGGCTTTCATAATCTAATTTGCAAAAACAAAACTTATCACGACCCAACCACAACATGTGTGTGTGAACTGCGTAACGAAGCCTGTGAACGATATCACATAGAACTGTGTAGTAAAAGAGTGAAATCCATAAATGAATATGTAAAAATGTAAAATGTAAATGTAAAATGTTAAGCCGAGTAACTGTATATGGCTATCTGGCTGGAATTTTATTAAATAAAATAATTTTTTTTAAGAATTTCGTATGACATTATCGAAAGCTTTCTCCTAGTTTACAAATCCTACGATAGTGTCTTGATGTGTATTCCGTCTTGAAACGTCAGAACTGCCTCTCTGATGCCTTTACCTTTTCTGAAGCCAAACTGATCGTCAGCTTACAGATCTTCAGTTTTCTTTTGTATATTTAACTTGTCAGTAACTCAGCTGCATGGACTGTTACGCTCATTATACGATAATTCTCGCACTTCTCAGTTATTACAGTCTTCGGAACTGCACCTTTGATTTTCTTTCCATCTTCTGTGATTGCCCTTTTTAGAGATGTCCATTGTTCTTCACCTGAAGTGCCTAATGGGAAATTCATTAGCACAGTATCTATAACCTCAGAGAACTGTAAGAGTATCTCTTCATTCCTTAGTAATTACGTATCGGACTATTATGCATACTGATTCCTCCTGACTACTCTCTTGAACTTGTCTACTCTTCATCGTTACCAAATTGTGGTCTATGTCCGTTCCTGGGTACGCCTTACAATATAATATCTGATTTCGGAATCTAAGCTAAAGTATATTCTTTCTGTACCTTACGGCCTTTTCCAAATACACTCCACCTCCTCTTACGATTCTGAAACAAAGTATTGGATGTTATTAGATGAAATTTAATGCAGAACTTAATTAGTCGTTCTTCTTGTTCACTTTCCCTACCAACCTCATATTCTCCTTCTACTCCCTCCCCTAGAACAGTATTCCAATCCCAGATGGTTAGATGTTCGTCTCCCTTTACATACTGAATAACTGAATTAATGGCTCAAAATCCTCGTATATTTCTCTATCCCTTCATCTACTGATACCGACATCGGCACGTATAATGAGGCAACAAAATTCACAGGACACCGCGTAATATCGTGTCTGCCCTCCTTTTTCCCAGTGCAACGCATTAACTCGACGTGGAACGGACTCAGCAAGTCATCGGAAGTTCTCTGCAGAAATAATGAGCCACGTTGCCTCTACAGCCGTCCGCAATTGCGAAAGTGCTGTCGGTGGAGAATTTTGTGCACGGATTGACCTCTCGATATTGTCCCGTAAATGTTTGATGCGACGTGGGGCCATCTTGATGGCCAAATCATTCGCTCAAATTGTCCAGAATGTTTCTTAAAACCAATGGCGAAAAGTCGTGGCCCTGTGACAAGGTGTATTATCGTCCATGAAAGTTCCATCGTTGAATGGCTGCAAATGCTCTCCAAGTAGACAAACATAACCATTTGTAGTCAATGACCGGTTCAGATGAACCAGAGGACCCAGTCCATTCCATGTAAACACAGCCCATATTTTTATGGAGCCACCACCATCTTGCACAGCGTTTCGTCGGCAGTCTGAGTTCACGGCCTGGTAGGGTCTGCGCCACACTCGAACCCTACCATCGTCACTTACCAAATGGAATCGAGATTCCTCTGACTAAGCCACGGTTTTCCAATCGTCCAGGGTACAGCCGATATGGCATCGAGCCAAGGACAGGCGTTGCAGGCGATGTCATATCGTTAGCAAAGGCACTCGCGTCTGCCGTCTGCAGCCATAGCCCTTTAACGCAACATTTCATCGCACTGCCCTAACGATTACGTTCGCCGTCCTCCCACATTTACTTCTGCCGTAATTTAACGCATTGTTGCTTTCCTATCAGCACTGACAACTCTATGCAAACTCAGCTGCTCTCAGTCGTTAAGTGAAGGCCATCGGCTACTGCGTTGCCTTAGTCAGAGGCATTGCCCGAAATTTGGTATTCTCGTCACACACATGACACTGTGGATCTCGGAATACTGAATTCCCTAACGATTTCCGAAATGGAGTGTCCCATACGTGCAGCTCCAACTACCATCCCGCGCTTTTCACATGAATCACCTAAATAAGAGTGACAACTCCGCCAATGCACTGCTATTTTATATCTTATGTACGGGATACTAGCACCATCTGTGTACATGTGCACGTCGCTATCCCATGACTTCTGGCGCCTCAGCATATACCTGGACTATTGTTATATACAATTGCAAACTTAAACAATCCCCTTGCATCTGACTCATTTTCAACAATGAAATTAACATGTATGTTCTCACATTAAGTAGAAATCATAGTGCATTATCCATACACTCGATAGAAAATGACAAAGAACTTCAGCTCTCCGAAGAAAAATGGCCGCAGTCGAAAGTAAAGATACACATGCATATATTATTCCGTCAGAGACACAAAACTACCGTAAGAAATACACGGAACAATTAATTAATTTCACGACTGATACCACCAAACAACTGTCCTAACCTAATCACAAGCTCATATTTTAAGCCGTATTCTTACACATGAAAGTGGGAATGCCTGTTACCCTGTCCGTTCTAGTACTATCTCGTACACCTACGAACCAGTTCCCTCACATATGTAAAAATACAAGGGTACATAGACTGTAAAAAAAGAACTCTATTTTAGTCATATATCATGGCCGCCCTGCTCCTTGAAATGCTTCTTTATTTAAAGAACCACAATTTCTACTTCACTGTAGCGGGAAGCTATAGTTATTCGAAACGAATAGGCGCGCAGTCCGGAACCGCGCGACTGCTACGGTCGCAGGTTCGAATCCTGCCTCGGGCATGGATGTGTGTGATGTCCTTCGGTTAGTTAGGTTTAATTAGTTCTAAGTTCTAGGGGACTGATGACCACAGCTGTTAAGTCCCATAGTGCTGAGAGCCATTTTTCTAAACGAATAAAGGCAATAACAAAAAGCTTATGTCTGAGGGACCTGTGTTTGTGTGAGAGCTGATGTGGCTTAACAAAATACCCTCTTTCTACCTGAACGTTTTGGGAAATGATCCTTTAAACCTTGCCGGCCGGAGTGGCCGAGAGGCTCTAGGCGCTTCAGTCTGGAATCGCGAGACCGCTACTGTCGCAGGTTCGAATCCTGCCTCGGGCAAGGATGTGTGTGATGTCCTTAGGTTGGTTAGGTTTAAGTAGTTCGAAGTTCTAGGGGACTGATGACCTCCGCTGTTAAGTTCCATAGTGATCAGAGCCATTTGAACCATTTCTTTAAACCTAACTTTACCATCGCCCCGCATTGTTTCGCAAGTGGTGGAAGGCAAATTCTACAATCTAATCGTGCCTCAATTTTCGGCAAGGTACTGACTCTTTTATTCGATCTGGTGACTGTTTTCTTTTTTAATACAGGTACCAGGGAAAGTGTTATTGAATCATGCAATTCGTTCAAAGTGTCCTGAAAGTCGTTGAGGAAAACGTCTTACGTTCGATGTTGCTTTCAGTAATATAGCCAACACAATGCCTAAAGTTCTTTTGTACTCTCTATGATGTGAAAACCACGACTGAAACTGAGGACCACTTTGGGAAATTAATTTTGTAAGCGTCTCTGTTAAATAAAAAACGAGTTTCGTGAAGGTATTTGCTGTAGATTTGCTTATATGAGGAAGTGCAGATAAGTTTTGTAATGTGAAAACTCTTAACGCATTCTGAATAAAACAAACGTTATTAACTTTTCACATATTTGTTTTTCATATCTTCATATTTGCTGGCCTCTGCCGGTAGAGGGCTCGAAACAGAACTGTGTAACGTGGCTGAGTGTAAAGTAAATATTTTTGTGTTTGAAGAGCAGAACGCTGTAATCGAGTTTCGAATTCGAAGAGTTCGTCCACACATGGAGCATCCTTTCCTTCAGCACAACAGTGACAGATCATCTACATCTACATCTACATGGATAATCCGCAAATCACGTTTAAGTGCCTGGCAGAGGGTTCATCGAACCACCTTCACAATTCTTTATTATTCGAATCTCGTATAGCGCGCGAAAAGATTGAACACCTACATCTTTCCGTACGAGCTCTGATTTCCCTTATTTTATCGTGGTGATCGTTCCGCCCCATGTAGCTCGGTGTCAACAAAATATTTTCGCATTCGGAGGAGAAAGCTAGTGATTGCAATTTCGTGAGAAGATTCCGTCGCAACGAAAAACGCCTTTCTTCTTCTAATGATTTCCAGCCCAAATCTCGTATCATTTCTATGACACTCTCTCCCATATTTCGCGATAATACAAAACGTGCTGCCTTTCTTTGAACACATAAGCCCTGAGACATGTGTAACAGAAGGGTTCAAATGGCTCTGAGCACTATGGGACTTAACATCTGAGGTTCCAGACTGAAGCGCCTAGAAACGCTCGGTCACAACGGCCGGCCATGTGCAACAATTCGAAGTTCTGGGTTCGCTGTCACCGATCATCCTCTTCGGTAACGACGTGGCCAAACCCGATTTTCTCCCTTTTTATAAACCTAAGGAACACCTTCGAGAACTTCACTTTGATAGTAATGAAGTGATGAGGCTGTGGCTCTGTCAACAAGGTAAAATAATCTACGGTGACGGTATGAACAAATTGGTCTCTTCATGGGAGACATGTTTGTTGCCAGGGTGACTCAGTTGAGAAATAAAAATGTAGACATAAAGAATAACGATTCAGAAAGTTAAGATGGTTGGTTTAATTTAAAAAGTTTTTTAAGACTGTTCTCAGAAAATATTTCAAGGCATTAAGTTTCAGCAAGCCTTGGTAATTTCTTTGAGGGAGTCAGGGTCGCAGATTTAGATGTCAGTTCCACTGCTGCAAAGACATAGTTAAATAAATGCTTGATTAGCTCTGTGTAAGGGGCCAGAAATGTCCACGGCATCTAGTTCTTCTAATTTACCAGTACAAGCAGGATCAGAGGGGTATAAAAAAAAGACACCAGACGGATTCGACTTTTCGCAAGGTTTCCATGTAGCTAACTCCTTGCGAATTCTTCAAGTTCTTCAGTTTCCTTAAGTTTGCCACAAAATTTGTGGGACGCAAAGTAGCCACACTACATTAACTTACTGATAAACTCCCCAAGAATGCATAGTACCCAACTGGGTTCGTTTCGGTTCTTCCTTCTGAAATGTTTAATCCCTTATCACATAGTACTGTAGCAGCTGTGTCTGCCGCTTAGCCTTGGCTGCTTTTGAGAGTAGATCTTTGCCCTGCTCACACGCAGTCCCTACTACAGGCACTTCTGTATGATTTTGAAAAGTATCTCATCTCTTAGTTCTTGTGAATCATCACCAACACCACTTATCATGCCACCCAGTGACCTGGTTAATGCCACTACCACAATATTTTCCTTCTCTGGTATGTGCACCACCATGAACCAGAATTACTCGAAGTGCAGCGCCTACCACATCAAGCATCCATGAGTAAGTTTGGCTCTCATAAGAAATTTCAGTGCCGGTATTAACTCTACTGAAACGTTCAAAAAGAAAAAGAAATTAAGTTGGTGGATGTCTAAACAATCCGTGAGGTCACTAAATGTGTCATTCAGTGACTGTAATCAAATTTATTGAACACTAGACTAGCCAACGTGATAGTTATATGGTCGAATTGCCCTTTGTTCTCCGTATTATTTCATTTCTACAGCAAGTCCCATCTCTGATCTGTTTTTCAACATGCAGAACAGCGTATTCAGTACAGGATGCAAATAGTGCGCCTTTAAGCTTCGGAAATTCTTCCTGTGCTTTCGTATCCCAATTTTAAGGAGTGTTCTTTCCAGTTAGGTGCGTAAGCGAGGCTTCTGTAATACATTAAGTTGAACAAAGCACTTACAAAAACTCGTTAATTCGAAGTAACCGCTCAATTTACCTCCGATTACAGGCACCAGTAACTATCTGAGTGCTTGAAGCTTCCCAGGATCAGTTCGAATTCTTTCCGATGAAAACATTGTGCTTCAAGCAGTCGGATTTTTTGAGGTTCACAGTGACATTCAACTCATAAAATGCTTTCAAAAACTATTTTAAAATGTAAAATGTGACTGTGCGAAGACCAGGACTTCTCAGCTATCAGAACATCACCCACTTATAATGCCACGTATTTCTTTAGTTCTTCGGATATAAAGGTGTTCCACCCTCGTATTGATGTTGCGGTAGAGACATTGAGACCAACGGAAGTTTTTGAAACTGATAGCGCTGGCTGACGTATCTGAATGACCTCTGTCTCGGCCATGGTGATGGTAGCGGTTTGTCTCGAGTGCAGCAATCAGTGAATTGAGCAATTTCGCTTCGGAGCTGGAATGAGAAAGCCGCGCTCTGGTAGAATCATGTCACCAGTAAATAAGTGTTTGGAAGGATGTCTCTGTCTTTGTAAAGGAGTTCTTGGTTGGTTTAGCGAACAAAATTATACAGCATATTTTCATCAAAGAAGAGTACCAACTTATTTTAGCACTTTGAACTTACCAGGCATCACACTGTGGACTAGTATAACATTAGTATATATATTACTTGAAGGAGTCTTTTGCTTCTCGGGATGCTTTAATGTCCAAGTTTACAATTTTTCTGCTTTTTTGGAATAATAATGTTCTCTCCCTCAAATTTGTGCAAGACTTTTCTGTTTTACTTTTTTTTTATTTTGCATTTTCTCGGTTTCATTCTCATCCCTATTGTTTTCTGGAGTCAAATCACTATCACTGCCATGCCCATCAATTACACCATCTTCAACAACATCCCGTTCATAACTGTCTTCCCACTGACTACCTTCTTCATGCAAAGTCTCAGTCCGCATTCATAACATTGTGAACAAGTTCTCGTAGCTTATTGTCTGCGTGTTTCTCCACGTCAGAAATAGTTTACTCCATATTCAAGAAACTGACTCTGAAATAATATTTAATTCTCAAAAGGATGATATTTAGGAATACTAATACAAACTCATAATAATGGTGAGTTTTCCACCAGATGTTTTTTGTGAAGGTACACGTGTTTCAACTATGGCTGAACTTATAGCACTCTAAACAGGTTGGTTATTCCACAGCAGAGAGTGACTGAACAGCAAACTCTTGTCTTCTTTACCTATGGTGAATTTTCACTCATGTTATAATTTAAGGGTTTATCATTGGGAGGATCACCCAACAGCTTGTCCTATCATCCACATCGAATAGTTCTTCCATAACGTGTTTAAAATCTGAGTGATGTATGTCATCTGTTAGTGCTGCCTCCACTGCATCATCAGCCACATTTGCTATCACACTTCCCTCTATTGCTGTGGTGGCACATCAGCCCTCTATTTAACTAGGCAGCGAGTAATTCCAATTTGCGCAGATGATCATTCAGGGCCCCGCCAAGTTTGAGCGCATCTGTCTCTGTTCTCACAGAGGCTGCACAGAATACCGTAGCCAGCAGATAAGCAGCCGGAAGGGCATGTGTGGTGACAGCGATTGTGGTGGGAGTTACAGGCAGATGCTGCAGGGGAAGTGCGGAGTGCTGGAGGGGAACTGCCGTTCTAAACTGAAGCCTACATCCACATTTCTTCGTAAATATTAAATGGACCACCCTCACCCCCACACTGGCATGGTGACCATTCAGAAAGCTCTAATGCCACCTCTGCTTGTGTTCGTATCTAAAAAGAATTCCGATGGAAACGCACCTTGTTAGCCATTTGTAACTTTCAAAGAAGCGTCATGAGTGGTTATTTTTGAGTAAAACCTACACATTTCGCTTGTTGCCTTGTTCAGATTAGCTTCTTTTGCCAAAACATAGCGGAGTTTACACATTGTCAAACGTTATTCAAACGTGTGTGAATTCCTAAGGGACCAAACTGCTGAGGTCATCGGTCCCTAGACTTACACACTACTTATGCTAAGAACAACACACACACAACCATGCCCGAGGGAGGATTCGAACCTCTGGCAGGAGGGGCCGCGCAATCCATGACATGGGTCCTCTGACCGGGCAGCCACTCCGTGCAAGTGTCACCTCACTAACATGTTGGGCAGATGCAGTTGCGAGAGAATTCTGAAACAGTGATTTATTAAGTGATGACTGAGTAGAAGGAAGGTCAGTAGCTTATGGAATACCTCATCCTCGGTACGAAATAAAAATGTAACATCTTCATTTCTCCAGGTATCGACGGCCCTTAAAAATTACATTCTTTTATCGAGAACGTTTGTAGTGGAATAACACGGCACAGAATGAAATTCTGCATAATAATCATAAAACTCTCCTCTTTGCGTTTAATCATTTGCCAAAATCTCATTTCGTTATCTCAAGCCGTTTTTGAAGTATGAGGAATGTTTTCGATATTTCACTCTGGCTTTATCACTGGCCCGGTGCCATCGCAAATGAGCGTGCTACATCAGATCAATTTCCTCGAGGTTGATGACAGATACACCTCCACCTAAGTCTAACGAAAAATTCGATGTCTTAGCTAAATTTAATACGCAACAACATAATATGTAATATGGTCCAAACTCAAAATCATGGCTACCACTATTTTTCATCTCAAATTTTTTCCAATTTCACCGTAACTATGACCATTAACGAAATGATGGGACATCATTACAAGTTTGACATATAAAGCTGTAACACAATCATGAAATTTTTTACTAAATAGTTCCTGTAAAGGCACCTGAGAGAGATTTCAGAGCGTGCTCCTCGATTCGGTCATCCCCAACCGGCCGATAGGCGGCAAACTGTGTCGGGCTCCCTTTCCAAACAAACGAATGAACTCGGCCAATACTTTGCACAAAAACAGATCACTGCGCAGACTCTACCTGCTGTGGTTTCAAAGACCTTGGTTGCCATTAATATTGCTTCTGTTCTGATTCCAGAAATCGTTTCTCCCCCTAAAGCAATTCCTGTGTGCCCGTAAGACATTATTTCGGTATGGATGTTGACAGCATTCTCACCTTTCAGGTTCCCTGTTCCTAAATCGTGGTTGCATTTCTACTTTCTCAAACTCCACTCCATGCAAAAGACTCTGGAAAACGTCACTATCGTCTTGGCACCTTCCAGAAAGAATACCTGATTGAGATGGATATGTAGTTTTGTTAGAAACACCAAAATTAACTCTGACGGGCTGTATATGTGGTCAACAAACTACTTCTTACGAACATTCTCGAAGAAAGTGGCAGGAATAACGAAGTCAAAGTTCTAGAAATTTTTAAACTTTACTTTTTTGTGTTTCGCTCTTTCTCGTGCGGTTTAATGACCAACATGTCCTGAGAAACATCTGGCGAAAGTATCTATAAGAATAGTATTCATACACCATTAACTGCTTGCATGTAACCGTTTCACACTCAAGGTAGCTAAAGACAAATTCAGTTTAGTTTCTTACCTACCATGTTGGAGGTACCGAATAATCTAATTTCTCCATTTAGGCCTGTGAGTGAATTCCATTGCCCACATTTCATAATAGCTGAAATTTTTGTCTGAAAGGGTGTGATTGTAATAAAATCCCTGCCATTCTGCTGTCTGAAAAATCTATAGTGAGTACTGCAGACTGCCAAATGATTCCTTCCTCTTATCAAATCATCGTCATTGATATACCCAAATTTGTCGATGAATTCATCCGAATCATCACTCACGTTCTAGCAAGACTTTTGCGAATCTTCGTCACCACGTTCAAATGGCCAACCTAATTCTCCTAGACGCTAGATTTTATCATACAGATCTCGGATTGGTATTTCCTGTCTATCGCGGCAAAGAGCCTCCTGTTCGCCATATCGGAAGCAATAAATGATATTACCACCTTGGCCTCATCTGTATTCGAAGGGTGCATCCTATCTGCACTCTCCCATTATCCATTATTGTGATTGACTCTACTGGTCTGGTGGCCATCTTACTTAGCTCTTCTTCATTTACTGGAGCTTGGCCTCTTGCAAACACACACACGTACAAAATCACTGCCGCCTACTGCTAAGTCCTAGAATCTACTGGTACTTTTCTTGGAGGCGAAATCTTTTCATTTGACGCACTGCCATTTCAAACTTGTCTTTCCTGTGCTCCATCAATCTGATTAAGCCCATTTCACAATTAATTGTCGTATGTAATTAGTTTGCTGTTTCCTCAGTTAACTGACTTTGTGTTAGCTGCAATGTAATGTTGAGATTCCACGTGATTTTTATTCAGTTTGATGATCCGTTAACTCAAATAACATTTTTGAAAAGAAGTTGCGTGATGAGTGTATTTTTGAAAGGGTTAAAATAAATAAATGTGTAGATTCACAGCAGTAATAATAACTTCTCTATAACCTACAAATAATATTGTTATTCTTTTGTGTCGATGAGAATCCTTTAGTTCAGACATGTGTTAAGAACAGACCTGTGTTTAAATGTTGGAACGCTGGACTGATGGGCTGATATGCCTGAGAAAAACTATTGTGATAATAGTGTAAGTTATTTCATGATACGACAACCACTGAAACGGTTGAAACAGCTCATTGATTATGGATCGTACCATACCTTCACGAGAAACAGGCAAATAGTCACATTGCGTAAATGATTGAAACACCGTTATTAACGATATAAAAGCTTCACACTTAGTGGGACAGACATAAACAACAGCCATGTAAGTTTCGTTTCAATATCAACATATCATTGTTGTCTTATTATTTGGCAACTACATCTCCCTATCACTGCTGCGACTGCCCTTTGCACATCGCCGATTGAAGGTCGTTCTGCCATTTAGAACTCAAGTGCCTTAGACCAAGCTCTCTTTAGATGACGAGTGTTGATTCAGAAGGGAGAGTGAGATTGTGGGGAGGGGATGAGACGTACTACACTGTCTGTCTGGTGAAGGGGGTAGGGAAAGATTTCTCTTAATCACCTCAGTGGTAACAAGGGTAAAAACAAGGGGGAGTTCCCAGTTTTGGGATCAGTTTTAACAAGTTATTAGCCTGTAATGTACATGGCATAGAGACTATCTTAGTTCCCGTTGCTTCTCTCGCACTGACAGTAGGGTCTGCACAGATTTTCTGATTTCCTTTAATGTGATTTTTATGTTGTTCACAAACCGCAATATATTCTAAATTTTGCACTCGAATTAAAGCCGTAGAAGCATGGCGCTTTTCGAATGTACGTCTGACCAACAAGAGATTCTTGCAGCTGAAGTCGGTGATCTTTGTTGATAATCCTGCATTTTGAGCACTTTTGGTGATATGTCCAAAGAACCTTTCATCCCTTAACACATATTTATTCAGAAGTGAAATACAAATATTCATAGATTTAGCTTTAAAAATTATTTCATATGACGTAATATTTTCAGCAATATTTTCGTTCCCTATTTCATACAATTAAGGGCTGAATTTCGAAAAACATTGGAACACGTATATTTTTTTCGTAACCAAGAAGCCAAAGACAAATTTTCTTAGATTTAACTAAAGAAATTCTTTCATAATGAAATATTTTCATACAAATTCCATTCCCTATTTCACCTCCTTAGGGTCTGAATTTCCAAAACCACTGAAACACTCTATACTGTACCTTCAACCAAGAAAGCCAAATAAAAATTATCATAGGTTTAGCTTAGAAAATGATTTCCTAATGAAATATTTCCATAAAAATACTCTTCATGGGTTTCACCTCCTTAGTGGTTGAATTCTCATAAACAGTGAAAAACGTGTTTTTTTTTTTTATTTCTAACTGAGAAGCTAAATAATAATTTTCATAGATGCATCTTTAAAACTGCTTTAATAGTTCTTTAATAATGATATGTCTTCAAAGAACTTCACCAACTATTTCACCTTCCTCCAAAAACGCTGAAATACAAATTTCTAAATTTCTGTCCGTGAAATCTAGAACCAATTTTCGTAGCTGGAGATTCAAAATTGCATTAATAGCGATATATATTCAAACAACATTTCATTCCCTATTTCACCGCCGTAGGTGTGGAATTTCGAAAACTATTTTCTTAAATGACGCTTACTGTGTAATATCAACACCCTCTGCTAATTTATACTATTCTTAATGGTTTGGTTTATTTCTTTATTTATTTACACGTCAAGTTCCGTATGAACAAATCTCCAAGGTCATGGAACGTGTCAGTACATGAAATTACAACATGAAAGTAATAACAGATACAAATAAAATCCTTATGAACACGAAGAAAGTCAATCCATAAGTTTAAGTAAACGAAATCAACAATACAACAAGAATCAGCTTACTTTTTCAAGGAACTCCTCGACAGAATAGGAGTGACCCATTAGCAAAGTTTTCAGTTTCAATTTGAATGCTCGTGGATTCCTGCAAAGATTTTTGAATTCGAGTGGTAGTTTATCGAAAATGGATGCAGCAGTATACTGCACACCTTTCTGCACAAGAGTTAAGGAAGTCCTATCCAAATGCAGGTTTGATTTCTGCCGAGTATTAACTGAGTGATAGCTGCTTATTCTTCGAAATAAGCTAATATTCTTAACAAGAAATTACATTAAGGAATATATATATATATATATATATATATATATATATATATATATATATATATATATATATATATATATATATAGAGAGAGAGAGAGAGAGAGAGAGAGAGAGAGGACAATGTCAAAGTACCCATACTAGTGAACAGGGGTCGACAAGAGGTTCGGGAAGAGTTACTCCAGTATGTAATACCACACGATATGAGTGAATGTAAGTAAGCAAAGTAATCTAATTTCCGTGTCGAATGATCACTCACTTCAGATGCTGTTCGAATAGTAAAAATGGCAGCATTAAGTCTTTGAACAAGATCCCGAACGTGGGCTTTCCACGACAGTTTACTATCTATCTGAACATCTAGAAATTTGAACTGTTCAGTTTCACTAATCATATGCTCATTCTGTGAAATTAAAACGCCGGGTTTTGTTGACTTGTGTGTTAGAAACTGTAAAAACTGAATCTTACTGTGATTTAGCGTTAGTTTATTTTCTACAGGCTATGAACTTAGGTCAGGAACTGCACTATTTGAAAGCGAGCCAATGTTTCACACAACATCTTTTGCTACCAAGCTAGTGTCATCAGAAAATAGAGGTATTTTAGAGTTACCCATAATACTACAGGGCATATCATTTATATAAATCGGGAACACTGATCCCTGGTGAACCCCCCCACTTGACTACACCCCACTCAGACTCCACATCACAGCCATTCTCAACATTGTGAATAATGACCTTTTGCTGTCTGTTGCTAAAGTAAGAGATGAACCAATTGTGAGCTACACCCCGTATTCCGTAATGGTCAAACTTCTGGAGCAATATCTTGTGATCAACAAAATCTAATTCCTTTGTTAAATCAAAAAATATGCCCAGCGTTCGAAACCTTTCGTTTAACCCATCCAGCACCTCAGAGAGAAAATAGAATAAAACATTTTCAACCTAACTGTACATTTGATACCTAATCGTGTGATATAAAATGATCAATTATTCTTACAGTCAGAGCCTTTGGCTCTGAGCACTATGGGATTTAACAGCTATGGTCATGAGTCTCAGAGCCTTTCAAACATTTTAGCAAACACTGATGGTATAGAAATAGATCTAAAATTGCCTACATTATCCACTCTCCCTTTTTATAAAGCGGCTTTATTACTGAGTACCTTATTCGCTAAGGAAACTGCTTAAGTCTGGAACCGCGCGACCGCTACGGTCGCAGGTTCGAATCCTGCCTCGAGCATGGTTGTGTGTGATGTCCGTAGGTTAGTTAGGTTTAGGTAGTTCTAAGTTCTAGGGGACCGATGACCTTAGAAGTTAAGTCCTATAGTGCTCAGAGCCATTTGAACCCACCTCGCAAGGAACTCCTTGGGAAACAGCCAGCTAATTTGTATCCTGGTAAAGGAAGCCTCTGTATTGTCAGATTATGTAAGTGGTTCTCATACATAACAATGATTTCAGAGTCAAAATCTGTAAACAGTTAACCAGCTTTATCTCACATACCTCTTATATTATAATGAAATGTGCTAATTGCTTCTCTACTTGCAAACATGACATCCTCTGAAGGTGTGTTCTTAGTTGGTGGTACTTCTTTAAAGGATGTATACCTATCAGCTGACTTCAATCTAAAAAAAGGTGCACCTCCAACACTAACTACTACAGGTATTTTTCCATGAGTGATCCCACCACCCACCACACTGTTACCTATAAGATTTGCCAGCCTCCCCTTCCCATACCTATTGAGGTGCAGGCCATGCCTAGAGAAACCTCATCTGCTGATGGACCCATCTGGCACCACTGAAATGTGACCCATGCCCTCTTCCATCAGTGTGCTCTCCAACCCCATGTTAACGAGCCTAACAGCTGCCTTAGGATGAGGCCGATCATGATGCTGAAACAGTTGCACGAAATGCACGTTATTACCGCCAGTTCGAGTAGCTATCTTTACCTGGTCATCACTTGCATCATATTCCCCAATCCTATCAAGACTGTTCCTTGCTCCACCCACTGTCACCATCTGATTCTAATTTGTGAAATTCCTACATAACTCTCCTACACTGTCAGTTACCTGAGCCAACCCTGTACTAGGCTTCAAAATGCTGGTGACCTGGTACTCATTCCCCAACACTACCTGCAACTGCTGGCTCACACCTCTACCATGCGATCTACCTAGCAGCAGAACCTTATTCTTTCTGTTCGACTTTGCAACTAACCTAGGCTTCCTAACTGCTGAGGACTGCTGCATGTTACCTACATCTACAGCCACAAGAGGCTCCTCTCCACTCAACTCTGACAGTTGGTCATATCTATTGCATTTACGCAAATTATAACTATCTAAATACCTCCTTCTCCTAGCTGCCTTTTTGCCGCTTGCCAGTCTGCTGGTTTGTGCGTTGATGAGTTGGTGAGCGAGTCAGTCAGTCGGTACATTGCCTTTTTTACACTGAACAGCTAAAACTTTATAACCACTGTCCACCGCGAGGTTGGATACCGCCTGGTGGCGTTGCGGGCATGTGACGAGGTAACAAAAGTATGTAGTGGAGAAGATGCTGAATTGGGATCACCCAAGCGAAGATATGGGCTGCAAATAGGGAAATCCAATGGGATTAGCCACTTTGACAAAGAGCAAGTTATTGTTACGCCGAGCCTGTGAACGAGTGTCTCGGAAACTGGGCCACTGTTGACTGTGAAACTACCACTAGGCGTGCGTCCACGACTGGATGTCCAAAACTTTTCACAGAACGTATGTTTCGGAAGCTTGTATGCTCTTTAAAGTAGGATACATGGTGAACTGTGGCATCTCTGCCGAAAGAGCACAATGCTGGGGCACGCACAAGTTTTTTGGATCTCACCGCTCACTTACATTGCTGAACATGGAGTTCCGCAGCAGACCACCCCTACATTTTCATATGTTGACCTAACGACAGCGTCAGTTTGATTGAAGTGGGCACGGGATCAATGGAATTCTAATGTCGCTCAACGGAAACGTGTCAGCTCTTTGGGTGAACGACGGTTTTACTACACTAGGTAAATGGTCGTTCTCCAAAAAAACGCCGTCATCGAGGTGAACGGCAGCTCGAAACGTGCAGCGCGCCACGGATTCAGAGTGGTTCGTTGAGTTGGGGGAGGGGACCAAACAGCGAGGTCATCGGTCCCTTCGGATTAGGGAAGGGTGGGGAAGGAAGTCAGCTGTGACCTTTGAAAGGACCCATCCCGCTATTTGCCTGAAGCGATATAGGGACGCGGGTTCGAACCGTCATCCGCTCGGATGCGAGTCTAGTGTGCTAACTACTGCGCCACCTCGCTCAGTGACGCAGGCTGGTGGGAGAAGTATTATGTTATGGGAGACATTTTCCCGCCTTTGCATGGGATCTTTGGTAGGATCCGAAGACACGCTGACAGCTACAAATCACCTGCTTCCCTTTATGGTGCATGCCTTCACCGGATGCGATGTCATTTTCCAGAAGTTTAATTACCCGTGTCTCGGAGCCAGAACAGTAATACAGTGGTCTGAGGACTATACAGCGAACCCACGTTGATGTCTCACAAATCAAATTCGCCTGATGTAAACGCTATAGAACCCATCTGGATTGCTATCGGGAACCATAACCGCGTACGCAATTCAGCGGCCCCTTATTAACGCGAATTACATGACCTGGGTGTAGACATCTAGTGCCATATATCTCCAAAACCCTTCCAGCAAACTGTCGGATCCCTGATAAGAAGAATCAGTGATGTATTTCGTTCCAAAGTCCGTCAGACAAGCAGTTAAACAGGTGGTCATAACGTTTCGGCGCATCAGTATATATAAAGATGTTACGATAAGATAGTGAGGCGTCCGCCAAAACAGTCTCTAATCTCGGATCAGACACAAAAACGCCAATGACAGTTTATAGCAGCCACTGCAATGACATTTTTCTTAGTGTGACATTAGAGGCAAAGACTCACTCAAAAACCAGTCAGTTGTCCTCCACCTGCTACCATTACTGTCTCCGCTCTTAGACGCTGCTGCGCAACTACCACAGATCACTACAGATTAGCAAGTGAACATGATGTGAATATCAATAATTCTACAGATGCTAATAATAAAATGCTGTTTCTCTCTTGATGCAACACTGCAGCAAATACACCTGTGAAGTTGTGACAATGCGAGGTAGGTCCTTCTAATACAGGCTGACCCAGCTGGGATGGTCAGCATTCATGATTATGGCAGGAACCTTCATTTGAAACAAAAAACTCTGTATGGACATATGCCCCACTTCGGATCATTTCTGAGATAGAACACATTCAGTGTACATTTGTTTTTGGGCTAGTGGCGCTGACGTATTTGCTTCACCCTCCCAAACTCTTCGACGTTTTATTTCAGCCTCCATGCTCGGCATATCATTCTGCCATTAAACTAGCCCGTTGAATGCGAAGTTGTCGAAGTAGTGTTTTGTGTGAAGTAGTGCGACGGACTGATGGTGTATCAGAGAGAAGCCTTGGATAACTGTTTGTACACGCGTTGGCTTCTGAATAATATGCAGATATGGTGTATGTTTATGGCTCCTATAATGGTAGTTCTGACGCTGCTGTTAAAGAAAACCGTCGTCACTTTCAGTCATCGTAGTGTGTTTACCAGACATTTCAGAAAACTGCGTGAAACGGGTATTCTTCCAAGTTCCCATTTTTCTTCTGAACTTGTCATTCAGTAACCTGTGCAGGAGCAACATATAGTTGATATGGTGCAGCGTAGTCCTACAACAAGCACACGCTCATTTTCTGCAGTGTCACACTAACACGCGTATGGCGAACATTACACGTGAAAAATTTTTACCCATGTCACATGCAGTGCTTCTGCAGTACTCACATTGGAGACAATGTCACACTGCTTAATGTTATCATTGGTTTAATGGAAGTCGTCATTTGTTTCCTTTAACAATAGTCATTTACGAAGTCCAGTTTACAACCAGTAGAATGAGCAAACAGATTCGTTTTTCGGTCAGTGCTTAGTATGCTGTAGTCGGTAACCCGCTGATACGTCCAGTCATTTTAGAAGAGCAACTGACTCGACAGAATTACTTACTTTCTTGGAAAATTCGTTTGTTTTACACCTTGAGAGAGTTCATTTCGTCACATGGACTGCATTGAACTTCCAGCATGACAGAGTCCCTTCACATCTTACCAGACGTGTGAGGGAACATTTCAATCCCTGTTGACATCATAGCTGGATAGGTAGAATTAACTGGACACCCAGATCGCCAGACCGCATTTTATTATATTTTTGTTTGTGGAGTTCAGTGAAGTCTTAGGTGTACAAACGGAAGATGAATGAGTTGAACTGATTGGTAGAATCACTGACGCTACTGCATCAATTAGGGAACATACAGAGGCGCGCAGACAAGCAACACATATTATGTTCGCCCAAAAGTGCACGTCTGCCTTAAAGAAGAAATTGGGATATTCTAACATTTGTTGTTAACTGTACAGCAGTTGTAATGTGATGTGTACAATAACGTTTAGAGCTGAATTTGTTAAAAATACCTATTTTCCAATTGATAATTTGTAAAACGGTTGTTGTAATCTTTACCAACTGTTTTGCATGTGTACATGTGTAACCCTGACTGTGTACTGACTAATACAGAAAATAAACAATAATATACATTAAATGTGTTCTATCTCGGATAACGTTGGGCGTAGTTAATGTGCCCATATGGGGTTTTCGCTTCAAATGACAGTTTCTCTCACATCACTCAGTAGTGAGCATTCCTCTTCAGACACACTGTATACCCTCTATATCCACATAATGGTATGAACATTCCCCTGATGTGTGTATCTACGCACACTACACTATAGCATTTTCTAGAAAGTGTCAGAAGATACTTGGACATATTCGTGACTCATAAAGTCTAGAAAACTACTTAGAAAACTCATTTTTCTTTTCACTATCTACGACCTACGAAAAAGCAACTGCCTCACGAACTGAGTTCGCCCACTCTTTCTGTACTTATTGATCATGCAGCTGTTTATCTGTTTCCGTAGCTGAAAACTGCTTATGCTCTCTTCAGTTGGTCTATCTGCCGTCTACTTTCTTCTTTCGACAATGATTGAGTCTTTCAAACTTTACGGTCTCATGAGTAGTTCATTAGAAATTCATGTATGTTAACATTATGCTACACTTTTGCTATCGTACTAGACAGTTTTCGTACAATAACATATTACACAAAATATATAAATGACCAATCCTCTAATCGTTAAGCATAAAAGTGGAATTTCTGTCTCGGCTTGTTACCCAAAAACATACCGTTTACCGTCATGAAAAGCAGGTCATTTCTTAAGATAGTGGTAACTTCCCCTGACACTACAGCAACTATTTCGAATGTTTTCACAGAAGTACTATTTAAAGCAACACGTGTTATTTAAAGGATATATGATTTATTTTAGTACTCGGCCTACTTAGGGTCAGACTTCTCTCACTCTGCTTTTGCCAGTAACTTTTCGTGCGAAAATTCATCTTACGTCCCCTTCCTTAGGAGAATCTTCTTTTATCTTACTTGTGTGTTCTCTCTACCACCCTTTCCTCAATATTACTCCTATGTATAGTTGTGTCATGTAAAATATCCCGTGTGTTGCCTGATTCGGTTAGGTTGGTTGGTTGGTTGTTTTGGGGAAGGAGACCAGACAGCGTGGTCATCGGTCTCATCGGATTAGGGAAGGATGGGGAAGGAAGTCGGCCGTACCCTTTCAGAGGAACCATCCCGGCATTTGCCTGGAGTGATTTAGGGAAATCACGGAAAACCTAAATCAGGATGGCCGGACGCGGGATTGAACCGTGGTCCTCCCGAATGCGAGTCCAGTGTCTAACCACTGCGCCACCTCGCTCGGTCTCGGTTAGGTCTGCTCTGATTTTGTCAATGTACTGGCCCACATGCGACAGCATGCGAAGCTAATATGTTCTAAAACACCACTTTGAAAACGGGATTCTTATGGGGCTCATTCCTCTGGTTCTAGTGGTGACAGAAATGCAGCATCAAATATTTTGGATAGTCTGGAGATCGCTTGTATTACCAACGTATTAACTGTCTTGCTTTAACTATCCTACAGTACAAGGTCAACGTCTGTATACGTCACATTTTCTTCAGTTTTGGCAAATATAGAAAATGTGGTGCTTATTTTTGGGTTAGATGTGGTCTACGGAGCGCCTTACAGAGCTGATAAAGGCTCTATTAAGTTCACGGGTGGTTCCTGAGAAAACCTTAAAAATGCGTATGTCACCGTTTTTTCGCCGTTAGCACTAGATATCTAAATAACAAAACCGCAGCAAATCGTTCAGAGTTTAACGGTATGTTCTCTATGAATTTATCAAGATGCGCCATCTTCCCGTTCCAAAAAATCTTGATCCGCTATCGAGAAACTCCCAAGGACATGGTTTCTGATACCAAAACCGAGCCGCAGATTCCAAGACAGCTATGCGGAGCGGATGGCTGAAAGTTTTATGGTATATTTCTAAGATCCAGATCTCAAACAACCCTCAAAATTTTCTTAATCTCTTTATCAGTTTCCAGGATACAGAGGTTAAAAAGTTGCCCTACTTGTGCACGTAAAATACGCATATAAAATCTGGTTTTGTCGAAAACCGACCTTATAAAGTGATGTAGGACGGATACACATGCATGAAGTGTCTCCACTACCAGAAAAACGGTTCTGGGAACCTCCTGTTGTAGCACTGAAGCACATGTTGTTAACGCACAACCTTTTAATGAATTATTTATATTGTTTTATATTACATCCATAAAGATTTTATGAAGATTATTTTTGTAAGTTTAAAGTCAATGTAAATCCTTATAAATATAATATACTTAATCTAATTATTTCGTAACAAGGTTGTGCATTTAAAAACAACGTCCAATCACTCCTATATATAAAAATCCAAGACAATTATGAATGCACTAGAATGAAATAAAATTCATTTGCAATAGTAGGCACTACAATTAATCCTAAAAATTAATTTTGGTGTATGAAATTCAGTGGGGGATGGCCATCACCCACGCGATTATTAAATAAAACGAATTTTTATTAAGTGTTGCATGATCATGTAACATTAGATTACAGTGAAAAAAAATTGGAGCAAAAATTCCAGATCATGAAATTCATTGCCGGTCGTTGTGGCCGAGCAGTTCTAGGCGCTTCAGTCCGGAACCGCACTGCTGCTACGGTCGCAGTCTCGAATCCTGCCTCGAGCATGGATGTGTGTGATGTCCTTAGGTTAGATAGGCTTAAGAAGTTCTATGTCTAGGGGACTGATGACCTCAGATGTTAAGTCCCATGGTGCTTAGAGTCATCTGAAGCAGTTTTTGAAATTCATTACTATTAGTTTTAAGTTTCTTCGTGCCTTTGTATCTCAGTTTAAATCCCCTTCCTTCAAAAAATTTAAAATCTTTATTACTAAAGAGTTTGAAATATGTGTGGCAAAATAATTTTGAATTCATTATTCACTTCTAAGCACGTTTTATCTTCATGCCTAGTATTAAAATTTTCGCAACTGTGTATTCCCACACAAAAAACTTACTTGTAGCTCAATAATCTTTTTAAACAATTAAGAACTGTTACTCTAGCTTAGCTTTTTCACAAGATTTTCATTTACATAGAGTAAAAGTTATTAATAAAATTCAAAATCGGTCTGGGACTGTATTATAATTTTCTAGAACTATTGTTTTGTCATACTGCAATGAGAGTTCTTTCTTAACTGTTTTTTTTATTAAAGTTTTAGTATTTACATCTCTAGTTATTTGCCTGTATTCTAATAGTATGTGTTTTCTTCTCATCCTATGTTACTCTTATTATAAACTGGCCATTCAGCTTTCGAATATTCTTATAGTTTAAGATAATCCCTTCATTTACTTCTTTGTATTTTTATCATTTTTCTGAAAATAATAACTTTTATGTACGGTTGGAGTCCAATCTGTAATCTAGTTCTTTCCTAATTCATCAGTCCATTCACCTTGCATAAATTCCGTTTGCACAGCATTTTTGCCAATACTGTCGGTATCAAAATAAATTGCAGGTTTTTCTAGCTTACCTAACGTATCATACTATGAGCTTTCCATTTGATATAGTGAAGGCGGCCATAAAAATGCATGTAGCTGTGTTATTTTGCATATCATAATTCTTGGAACCATATTGTCATTAACAAAATTTATATCCCTATTATCTAATCGATCATCTAATAGTTGTCTTGAAGATGTACTCATTAGTTTCCACAATATTGGAAAATGATAAGGGAATCTGCTGTAATCTCTTTCATGGTATCCACCTAGAAACATCAATTGCTCTTCGTTTCCCTACGTTATTTCGAGAGAAAGTGCCCCATAAATGCCAGACATTAAAAAACAGACTGTCACCAAACACTCACCTGTTAACCACAAATAACGTTTTACCTGAAATGGATTTATCATGAACTGCGTATAATATACTTTCTCCATTTGTAACTCATCAGCCATTTTGTGCTACATTTAGAACATCAAGTCAAATATACTTATAACGCTTTTCTGGCGTAATTGTTACACTAGTTACACTCAACACTACTTCATGATTGCTTGTACCACTATACGCACTTCAATATACAATAAGCTTGTAGGAAATGAAACGTTTCTGTCCACCATCTTCAATTCTGATGGAGTTTTCAAGAGTGCCACTAGATGACAGCTGTTGTTACACTCAGGTCTGATATGGAAATGTTACTACATTCAGAACGCCACTGCTCAAGAGTCTCTCAGTGTTGCACATAGAAATAATGATACGCTAAGTGACTTAGTTTATTAGTACCCCAGGGCCTAAAGGTTTAAATGGATCTGAGCGCTACGGCACTTATCTTCTAAGGTCATTAGTCCCCTAGAACTTAGAACTACTTAAACCTAACTAACGTAAGGACATCACACACATCCATGCCCGAGGCAGAATTCGAACCTGCGACCGTAGTAGTCGCGTGGTTCCAGACTGTAGCGCCTAGAACCGCTCGGCCACACTACCCGGCAGGGCCTAAAGGGTTCACAGACTTTCCTTTAACTCCTCTTCTCTTTCCAGCAATAACTTACATAACTATTCTTTTCAGTAATAGTGATTTGAAAGCCTCTACAACGCCTTCATTGCTGGACAGTAAGGAGAAGGTTGCGTTTTGTGGAAGAAACATCAGTTTCATCAACTAGTCCTTTGGGCTTAAGATATCATATGATGGATACACGATGGATGAGTTGGTTCGTTGTCAAGGAGCAATAATGTATATAATACAGTATGTAATAAATATTGACCATAAAATACTTATGTTAAGATCTATGAGAGTTCGTTCATATTCAGTACTGTGAAACACATGTCATCTACTGCAAGCTCTTTGCTTTCCGAATTTTGGTAACAGGTAGAATGGACTAAAAAATGAAAACGTATCCAGTAAATATGATCTCTTAGATGAACAACTGCTCATGGTTCTTAAGGTATGTATTTTAGAGCACACGTTTACTAGACACCCATTTCTTGCTGTGGTGGCTACTACCATCTCTCAAAATATTTGATACTTTTCCAACACCCTGTATTTAATCCAGTTTACTTCTCAGTGCATTGTCAAGATGAGTGTTACCACAGTTTTTACTATTCACTTTTAAAATTAATGTTAGTTTCTTCTAATATTTTGTTACATTCATCATATTTCAAAAATAGATATTGCTATTATACATTGCTCTTCAGAAACATTGACACTGTTTTGTGATGATAAGTAACGGAAGGCAGGCACAAATCTCAATTACACACGAACGAAAACTGTAGTCCGTTTCTATAAACAAGTTTAAATATAGTGCACTGAAGAGCCAAAGAAACTGGTACACCTGCCTAATATCGTGTAGGGCACCCGTGAGCACGCAGAAGTGCCGCAACACGACGTGGTAAGGATGTAATGTGCTAATGTGTGAAGCAGTGCTGCAGGGAACTGGCACCCTGAATCGCGCTGGGGTGTCCATAAATCCATACGAGTACGAGGGGGTGGAGATCTCTCCTGAACAACTCGTTGCTAGGCATCCCAGATATGCTTAGTATTCATGTCCGGGAAGTTTCGTGGCCAGTGGAAGTGTTGAAACTCAGGAGAGTATTCCTGGTGCCACTCTGTAGCAATTCTGGTCGTGTCGGGTGTTGCATTGTCCTACTGGAATTGCCCAAGTCCTTTCGAAAGCACAATGGACATGAATGGATACAGGTTAACAGACAGGATGCTTGCGGACGTGTCACCTGTCAGAGTCGTACCTAGACATATCAGGGGTTCCATATCATTCCAAGTGCAGAGTTTGCACACCATTGCACAGCCTCCACGAGCTTGAACAGTCCCATGCTGAATGCAAGGTCCATGGATTCTCCATACCAATATACGTTCATCCGCTCGATACAATTTGAAACTAGACTCTTCCGGCCAGGCAACTTGTATCCATTCGTCAACAGCCCACTGTCAGTGTTGACGGGTGAAAGCGAGGGTTGCGTTGTTGGGTTGTTTTTGGGGGAGGAGACCTGACAGCGAGGTCGTCGGTGTCATCGGATTAGGGAAGGACGGGAAAGGATGTCGACCGTGCCATTTCAAAGGAACCATCCCGGCACTTACCTGTAGCGATTCAGGGAAATCACGGAAAACCTAAATCAGGATGGCCGAACGCGGGATTGAACCGTCGTCCTCCCGAATGCTAGTCCAGTGTGCTGAAGGCGAGGCGTAGAGCTTAGTCTCGTGCTGCCATCAAGGGTACACGAGTGGGCCTTCGGCTCCGGAATCCAATATCTATGATGTTTCGTCGAATGGTTTGCACCCAGACACTTGTTGATGGCCCAGCATCGAAATCTGCAGCAATCTTTGGAAGGCTCGCACATCTGTACGTTGAACGATTCTCTTCAGTCGTCGCTGGTCCCGGTTTTGTAGGATATTTTTCTGACTTCAGTGATTTGGGAGATTTAATGTTTTACCGGGTTCCTGATTTCACGGTACACTCGTGAAACGTTCGTACGGGAAAATCCTCACTTCATCGCTACCTTGGAGACGATGTGTCCCATCGCTCGTGCGCCGACTGTAACACCTTGTACAGACTCACTTAAATCTTAAATTGTAGGGGCAGTAACCGATCTAACAATTGCACCAGACATTTGATGTCTTATGTAGACGTTGCCGACCACAGCGCCGTATTCCGCGTGTTTATACACTCCTGGAAATTGAAATAAGAACACCGTGAATTCATTGTCCCAGGAAGGGGAAACTTTATTGACACATTCCTGGGGTCAGATACATCACATGATCACACTGACAGAACCACAGGCACATAGACACAGGCAACAGAGCATGCACAATGTCGGCACTAGTACAGTGTATATCCACCTTTCGCAGCAATGCAGGCTGCTATTCTCCCATGGAGACGATCGTAGAGATGCTGGATGTAGTCCTGTGGAACGGCTTGCCATGGCATTTCCACCTGGCGCCTCAGTTGGACCAGCGTTCGTGCTGGACGTGCAGACCGCGTGAGACGACGCTTCATCCAGTCCCAAACATGCTCAATGCGGGACAGATCCGGAGATCTTGCTGGCCAGGGTAGTTGACTTACACCTTCTAGAGCACGTTGGGTGGCACGGGATACATGCGGACGTGCATTGTCCTGTTGGAACAGTAAGTTCCCTTGCCGGTCTAGGAATGGTAGAACGATGGGTTCGATGACGGTTTGGATGTACCGTGCACTATTCAGTGTCCCCTCGACGATCACCAGTGGTGTACGGCCAGTGTAGGAGATCGCTCCCCACACCATGATGCCGGGTGTTGGCCCTGTGTGCCTCGGTCGTATGCAGTCCTGATTGTGGCGCTCGCCTGCACGGCGCCAAACACGCATACGACCATCATTGGCACCAAGGCAGAAGCGACTCTCATCGCTGAAGACGACACGTCTCCATTCGTCCCTCCATTCACGCCTGTCGCGACACCACTGGAGGCGGGCTGCACGATGTTGGGGCGTGAGCGGAAGACGGCCTAACGGTGTGCGGGACCGTAGCCCAGCTTCATGGAGACGGTTGCGAATGGTGCTCGCCGATACGCCAGGAGCAACAGTGTCCCTAATTTGCTGGGAAGTGGCGGTGCGGTCCCCTACGGCACTGCGTAGGATCCTACGGTCTTGGCGTGCATCCGTGCGTCGCTGCGGTCCGGTCCCAGGTCGACGGGCACGTGCACCTTCCGCCGACCACTGGCGACAACATCGATGTACTGTGGAGACCTCACGCCCCACGTGTTGAGCAATTCGGTGGTACGTCCACCCGGCCTCCCGCATGCCCACTATACGCCCTCGCTCAAAGTCCGTCAACTGCACATACGGTTCACGTCCACGCTGTCGCGGCATGCTACCAGTGTTAAAGACTGCGATGGAGCTCCGTATGCCACGGCAAACTGGCTGACACTGACGGCGGCGGTGCACAAATGCTGCGCAGCTAGCGCCATTCGACGGCCAACACCGCGGTTCCTGGTGTGTCGGCTGTGCCGTGCGTGTGATCATTGCTTGTACAGCCCTCTCGCAGTGTCCGGAGCAAGTATGGTGGGTCTGACACACCGGTGTCAATGTGTTCTTTTTTCCGTTTCCAGGAGTGTATATCTTTGTATTGGAATATGCATTCCTATACCAGTTTCTTTGCCCCTTCAGTGTATATCATTGTTAAGTGATGTTGGAAGGTCCAGGGATATATTTTTCCCCTTAAGAAACGTATTTTTTTCTGTAAACATTAGTTACGTAACTGTTAGTGGAAGAGTAAATGCAGTAGGAATAATAAAGAAGATACTTTCCAATGAAATAGGTGAAGATCAAAATGTCAGTAGGTCACGCTTGCACAGCGTTTTGTTTAGCCAACATGTGACGTAGCATTCGTTGTGTCCGAGCGACGCGCACTGTAAGCATTCCGCGGTCATGATTCCGCCGTTGTGTGTACTTTATCTCACGAGCACATAATCATTCTTCATGTTCCACGAAAGGTCGTGGCGCGCGCTCATTAGAGATACTGCCAACATGGCGGACTGACGCCGCTGTTGACAGGTCGGCAGCGCCGCAGATAAAAGGGAAGACTGATGGCGCGGAAAGGAGGCGCCGCCGGCCGAGTGCTGCCGCGCCACGCCTGGGCAGTCTGCCGCTGACAAACGAACCGAGAGTTTCCATTTGTCGATCAGAGGGATGACAAATCCGCGCGCGTTTGCGCCCCGCCGAGTCGCTCGCGTTCACCGCTACGTTTTTTTGTGTCATTCGAGGACACGTGGCCGATGTTTCGCGGGCAGGAACCACCTCTATAGTGCCTTTCGAAATCATCTTTCACACCTCAAAGTAACGATAACGAAAATTTCTTAGCGTAAATAACATCTTTATTCCTTGTGGTTTCTCTGTTCTTTTGCACAGGCGTACATTACTGGACCGGCAATACTGTCTACAATATCACTGGTGTCACTGAAGCCACTATAGAACTGCAATATGGCGGCGAACGCAAAGGATATATAAACAGCTGTTTATTTACTGATAAAACGGCCGTAAGAAATGGGAATAAACTGACGTAACTACATTCTGTTTAATGTTGTTGTTGTTGTTGTTGTTGTTGTGGTCTTTCAGTCCAGAGATTGGTTTGATGCAGCCCTCCATGCTACTCTATGCTGTGCAAGCTTCTTCATCTCCCAGTACTTCTGCAAGCTACATCCTTCTGAATCTCCTTAGTGTATTCATCTCTTGGTCTCTCTCTACGATTTTTACCCTCCACGCTGCCCCGCAATGCTAAATTTTTATTCCCTTGATGCCTCAGAACATGTCCTACCAACGGGTCCCTTCTTATTGTCAAGTTGTGCCACAAACTCCTCTTCTCCCCAATTCTATTCAAAACCTCCTCATTATCTACCCATCGAATCTTCAGCATTCTTCTGTAGCACCACATTTCGAAAGCTTCTGTTCTCTTCTTGTCCAAACTGTTTATCGTCCACGTTTCACTTCCATACATGGCTACACTCCATACAAATACTTTCAGAAACGACTTCCCGACACTTAAATCTATACTCGATGTTAACAAACTTCTCTTCTTCAGAAACGCTTTCCTTGCCATTGCCAGTCTACATTTTATTTCGTCTCTACTTCGACCATCATAAGTTATTTTGCTCCCCAAATAGCAAAACTGATTTACTTCTTTAAGTGTCTCATTTCCTAATCTAATTCCCTCAACATCACCCGACTTAATACGACTACATTCCATTATCCTCCTTTTGCTTTTGTTGATGTTCATCTTATATCCTCCTTTCAAGACACTGTCCATTCCGTTCAACTCCTCTTCCAAGTCCTTTGCTGTCTCTGACAGAATTACAATGTCATCGGCGAACCTCAAAGTTTTTATTTCTTCTCCATGGATTTTAATACCTATTCCGAATTTTTCTTTTGTTTCCTTTACTGCTTACGCAATATACAGATTGAATAACCACTGCTTCCCTTTCATGTCCCTCGACTCTTATAACTGCCATCTGGTTTCTGTACAAATTGTAAATAGCCTTTCGATCCATGTATTTTACCCCTGCCACCTTCTGTTTAATGTGGTGCTAGATAAAGTCATCAAAACCTTGGAGTGTACACTGAGGAACCTAGGAATCAAACCAGTTACCATTAGAGCCGGCACCCAAAGAATGGAGATAAGGTGCCTTGCTTTCGCATATGACATTGCAAGGTTGCTGTCATTGACAGCTGCATGAGACAGCGGTGAAGTCAGAGTTACAAATATCGTATGACAAGTCCAAATACTTTGAGAACCGGCACTCCAGTAACTTCTCTTTGATGGCTATACATGGGACGATTGGGAGGGTCGACTTATTTCGTTCTCTTCGTGAATGGGTCCCCCTAATGGTAGAGATAGCACCTCCATCTTAGAAAGACGTAACAAACTCAACGCAGCATACCATCTGTCCCACAATCTGTACAACAAGAAGTCAACAAGAAGTTCATTTCGAAGAATGCTAAGGTCTGTCATTAAACTGCTATCACACCACAATTTCTGTATGCTACAGAGACCCTCTTGATGAAAAGAAAACGCAAAAAATGTTCAAAAAATGGCTCTGAGCACTATAGGACTTAACATCTATTGTCATCAGTCCCCTAGAACTTAGAACTACTTAAACCTAACTAACCTAAGGACATCACACAACACTCAGTCATCACGAGGCAGAGAAAATCCCTGACTCCGCCGGGAATCGAACCCGAGAACCCGGGCGTGGGAAGCGAAAACGCTACCGCACGACCACGAGCTGCGGACGAAAAAAAAATGTTCAAATGTATGTGAGTTCCTAAGGGATCAAACTGCTGAGGTCATCGGTCTCTAGACTTACACACTTCTTAAACTAACTTAAGCTAAGAACAACACACACAGACACCCTTGCCCAAAGGAGGACTCGAAACTCCGCCGGGAGGGGCCGCAGAAACCGTTACATGGCGCCTAAGACCGCACGGCCACTCCGCGCGGCACAGAAAACGCTCGATGGATGACCTGGAGAAAGACCTGAGAAGCCGAAAGACGTACTCTCGGAAAAATTCACGGCCCGAGATGTCTCCCAGATGGAACCGACCGATTGAAGTCTAATTCTGAACTGTATCAACAACTACAATCAGTTAACACCAGTATGCGACGTAGTAGGCTCAAGTTCTATGAGCACCTACAACGGATGAACAACAGTAGGCTTACGAAGAAGATCTTATAATTGGTTAAAAGCTATAAGACTGGATGTCTGTGGCTTAATGACGTATTAAAGGACTTGGAATCAGCTGGGATCTCTGATCTCCTGGTAGAAGATGGTTCCAAATTTTGTGCTGTGGTAGAGTCTTGGACCACACCACCCAGAGTCCCTAATCGTCGGAAGCCCCTTTCACAGGAAAGGAAGGAGAAATTATCAGCAGGGCTCAAGAGATATTGAGAACGGAAGAGAGCATCGAGAAAGAACTAGTCATAAGCGCTCCTTAGTAGGCTTAAATCAATAATAATACGTTACCTTTGGAGTTTTGACAAAATGGTTAATACATGTGTCGTGGTTTGCTATAATATCTCGTACAGCAAACGGAAGATACAAGAAAAGGAACCTGTCACAATGATAGAATAACTAGAAACATCTTAGATATATTTGCTTTAGTGTTGCATGTAATACTAAATAATTACCTTACAGTTTGTCTTGTTTCAAACATTAGGAGCGGTCAAATAATTTATGTACATTTTGGAGGAGTTCATAAATATAGTACAAGCTTAATGATGTGTTTTTAAACAGTTTTGATCAACTTTGGGTTTTCTTCGAGTAGCATAATCGTTATGAAAGTGCTCCTATAAGTAGAACGTACTACTCGTCGTTAATAACAAGTGTCTTTATTCATTTTAGTGTTTTTACGAAAACTACTGCCTGCTCTGAATGTAATTTCATTTCTTCTCAGAACACGATTCTACAGCGTATGTGTTAACCCAAACTACTGTGCAAATATTTGCTCAATTGCAGAATTGATTAGGTCACTTCGTAAAGTTTGCAACGTCATTTGGTTTCAGAAAATCATGTAGTACAATACACAAACTTGCTGATACTGATATTTTACCTCACCAAATGTCAGGCTTCAGTACAAGATGCATCTTTGCAGTCTATTAATGCACGAGGTGCATTCAAGTTCTAAGGCCTCTGATTTTTTTTCTTCAGACTGGAAAGAGATAGAAATACGCGCATTGTTTTAAAATGAGGCTGCGTTCATTGTCAATACGTCCCAGAGATGGCAGCACCGTATGGCAGATGAAATTTTACCGCCAGCGGCGAGAATGAGAACTATTTTAAATACTTAAAATGGCGACGTTTTCCTTACTTGAACAACGTGCGATCATTCGTTTCCTGAATTTGCGTGGTGTGACACCAATTGAAATTCATCGACAGTTAAAGGAGACATGTGGTGATGGAGTTATGGATGTGCCGAAAGTGCGTTCGTGGGTGCGACAGTTTAATGAATGCAGAACATCGTGTGACAACAAACCGAAACAACCTCGGGCTCGCACAAGCCGGTCTGACGACATGATCGAGAAAGTGGAGAGAATTGTTTTGGGGGATCGCCGAATGACTGTTGAACAGATCGCCTCCAGAGTTGGCATTTCTATGGGTTCTGTGCACACAATCCTGCATGACGACCTGAAAATGCGAAAAGTGTCATCCAGGTGGGTGCCACGAATGCTGACGGACGACCACATGGCTGCCCGTGTGGCATGTTGCCAAGCAATGTTGACGCGCAACGACAGCATGAATGGGACTTTCTTTTCGTTGGTTGTGACAATGGATGAGACGTGGATGCCATTTTTCAATCCAGAAACAAAGCGCCAGACATCTCAATGGAAGCACACAGATTCACCGCCACCAAAAAAATTTCGGGTAACCGCCAGTGCTGAAAAAATGCTGGTGTCCATGTTCTGGGACAGCGAGGTCGTAATCCATACTCACTGCGTTCCAAAGGGCACTACGGTAACAGGTTCATCCTATTAAAATGTTTTGAAGAACAAATTCCTTCCTGCACTGCAACAAAAACATCCGGGAAGGGCTGCGCGTGTGCTGTTTCACCAAGACAACGCACCCGCATATCGAGCTAACGTTACGCAACAGTTTCTTCGTGATAACAACTTTGAAGTGATTCCTCAGGCTCCCTACTCACCTGACCTAGCTCCTAGTGACTTTTGGCTTTTTCCAACAATGAAAGACACTCTCCGTGGCCGCACATTCACCAGCCGTGCTGCTATTGCCTCAGCGATTTTCCAGTGGTCAAAACAGACTCCTAAAGAAGCCTTTGCCGCTGCCATGGAATCATGGCATCAGCGTAGTGAAAAATGTGTATGTCTGCAGGGCGATTACGTCGAGAAGTAACGCCAGTTTCATCGATTTCGGGTGAGTAGTTAATTAGAAAAAAAATCGGAGGCCTTAGAACTTGAATGCACCTCGTATGTCTGTGTTCTTTTGTGTAGAGATAGATTCACTGACTGATCCATAAAAACTTTCTAACTCTAACGTAACAGCTGAAAACAGAGATTTGCTTGTGTAGATCTTTCTTTCTTATTCATTCTGTAGCTAAACAGTTTTATAGTACGTAAACAATAAATTTGCCTCACTCAACTTTGTCCAACCTCGTCTCACTTCCTTATAGGCCCACGTTCCAGAAATATTTCGCTTTCAACTCTATATGAACTTTTATTCACAGAAGGACAACCGGTTTTTTGATATCAAATCACATTTTTAGGTGTACATTTAAACAAGACAGCAATCATACAATTGGCAGCCCATTCTATCTTTCCTGTTCTGCTTAGATGGTCACCTGAAAATGTGATTTCATATCACGAAACGGGTCGTAATCCAATAATAAAAATTCATTTAGAGTTGAAAGCGTTTTTCTTCTGAAACATAGGTTATTTCAGCAGAGGTCGCCCCCCCCCCCCCCCCAACAACAAAAGTATTTATTCCTTATTAGTTCTAAATAATCTCCGCATGTCTCAGTTGAAGTTTACTGCTTAAGGAAGTACTTACAATAATTCCGAAGTTCCGAAGGTATCAACCTTTTCCTATTATTATCTTATTTCGTTCTCTATCATTGTTGTTATTTCGCCGCTGGTCATTAAAATTCCATCATCAAGAAGGAAGGCAAATAAAGAATTTCTTGTGCATCTACAGTACGCTACGAAGAGTGCATCATTGAAATTGTGTGTATGGACGTATACAGGGCGACAATTTAGCCAGGGGGAAGTCCTCCTTGTCGAGGTGGGTCATTAGAACACCGGCAGCAATCTGGTTCCGTGATCTTGTTAAAACGTAACGTCACGGACACCTTGAGGTATCGCACATTCGCCGGCTTTAACATTCAAATGTGTAATGACGGCTGTGCTAATTAGCGGCTGTGCGAACCAGAGGTGATCATGTTCTGTACCCAATGGCACAGCTCCCTTTCACGTCATGATGAATGCAATATGACAACGTACATTCCCTTCGGAGATCACAAGCGGATACATCAATCGTGATGCTGTACGCAGAATATCGGACTCGTCTGAAACACGACGTGATGCCACTCCATTGTTTTTGTAGTTCCGACACGAGCTGATAGATGTCTCTGCTTCTTCCGCGAGACATTAGTCGACGATCTCATGGCAAACAACTTTGAAATAAGATGTCTGAAGGAGAATCTTACCCCAGCATCTTCCTGCACATAGAGGCTCGTAGGTGATGTTATTCCTACCTACTCTGAGTGCTTACGCTTAAATGCTAATAGTTTCATTAGCCAAGCATGTAGCAGACGTCCCGCCAATTGGACGTTCCTTGCAAGTCTCCTTCATCATGTTTGCATTTCTGTGGTAGTAGCGTATTCATACATTTACGGGAGGGGTTTGTAAGAAACATTCGCATTGTAATTACTCATCCTTGATTATTTTCCACCAATTTTCCTTAAACCTCCCACTCTTTGTTGTATTGGTTGGAATATTAGCCCTGAGTAAGGATAGCATGTTAAAATTAAATCGTAAATAATAGTTAGTTAAACACAGGAACTAATTTGAAATCGTAGCAGTAATGTATACAAAAATAGATGAGTCACGCCATTTGCAAGAATATAATGGAGATATTTTCAAACTACTTTTATCTAAAACTTCCAGGTTGATTAAAACTGTGTCTGACCGGGACTATATGCCAGAACTTTTACCCTCTGCGGAAGAGGGTCAGGATCGTGCCCCGTTGCAACACATAATTTTCAGCTGACATGATATTTCAAATCGTAGTAATCTCCTCTGCAGGACGAAAATTTGTCCTCCTTTTACATGCGAATACATTAATATTCTGCAAACAACTGTGCAGTGCGTATCAAAGAGTACTTCCCGTTGTAACATTTAAGAGGGTTTCTTCCCGTTTCCTTCACGTACGGTTTGCCTAAGGAATGACTGCACTTGCGCACTATAGCCCATTACAGCCCACGTTTCGTGTTTAATAAAGTTCCCATTGGTTCTATTTTTGACATTCTAGGCGCGGTTTTCTGATTATTTACTTTTGTGGCTTTAAGTAATACATGGAAAACTGAACTTCAGGGTTATACACAGATCCGTTAGCGTAATTTATTTCCAGGAAGCCTGAAGCGGTTGTAGCAATATGGAAAGTGCGGCTTCCACAAAGCAAGTGGGTTGTGACGACGTCGGCCGTCGGCTGGTGTACGAAGGGTTCTAGTGGACGTACTGGACCCAGCAGGTTACCAAAGAAAGGCGGAAGTCTTGGACAGGAAACTTAATGTAGAAATGCCCAACCGTCTGCTCTAGTTGCAACAGCATACTCACATGTGAATAACGAATTGAATCCGTAGTTTGGTCTTCTTGTCTCATGGTGAATTGAACTATGTGGTCAAAAGTATCCGGAAACCACCCAAAACATACCACCTACTGCCAGGTACTCCATGTCAGCGACGTCAGTAATCAATAGACATTGTGAGAGCAGAATGGGTCGCTCCGCTGAACTCATGGGCTTCGAACATGATCAGGTGATTGGGTGTCGCTTGAGTTATACGTCTCTAGGGGAGATTTCCACACTCATAAGAATCCATAGGTTCACTGTTTCCGAAGTGACAGTAAAGTGAAAACGCGAAGGGACACATACAGCACAAAAGCGTACAGGCGGACCTCGTGTGTTGACCGATAGAGACCACCGACAGTTATAGAGGGTCGTAATGTGTCATAGGCAGACATCTATCCAGACCATCACCAAGGAATTCCAAACTGCATCAGGATCCACTGCAAGTACTATGACAGTTACGCAATAGCCGAGAAAGCTAGGATTTCATAGTCGAGCGGCTGCTCATAAGCCAAACATCACGCCGGCAAATGTCCAACAACGCCTCGCTTGGTGTAAGGAGCGTCAACATTGGACGATTGAACAGTGGAAAAACGCTGTGTGGAGTGACGAATCACGGTACACAATGTGGCGATCCGATGGGATGGTGTGAGTATAGCTGATGCCTGGTGAACGTGATCTGCCAGAGTGTGTAGTGCCAACAGTAAAATTCCGAGGCAGTGGTGTTATGGTGAGGTCGCGTTTTTCATGAACGGGGTTTGCTCCCATTCTTGTTTTGCGTGGCACTATCGCAGCACAGGCCTACACTGATGTTTAAAGCACCTTCTCACTCCCCACTATTGAAGAGCAATTCGGAAATGTGCGATTGCATCTTTCAACACGATCGAGCTCCTGTTTATAATGCCTGCCTTTGGCGGAGTGGTTACACGACAATAACATCTCTGTAGTGGTCTGGACTGTACAGAGTCCTGATATGAATTCTATAGAATACCTTTGGGATGTTTTGGAACGCCGACTTCGTGCCAGGCCGCACCGACCGACATCGATACCTCTTCTAAGAGCAGCACTCTCTGAAGAATGGGCTACTATTCCCCAAGAAACCTTCCAGCACCTGACTAAACGTATACCTGCGAGAATGGAAGCTGCCATCAAGGCTAGAGGTGGACCAACACCAAAGTGAATGCCAGCATTACCGATGGAGGGCGCCACGAACTTGCAAGTCATTTTCAGCCAGTGTGTCCGGATACTTTTGATCACATAGTGTATCTGTTAAACACAGCCCAAAGAGTACGAGAGGGCGGAGATCTCTTCTGAACAGCAAGTTGCAACGCATCCCAGATATGCTCAATAATGTTCATTTGATTGCCAGCGGATGTGTTTAAACTCAGAAGAGTGTTCCTGGAGCCATTCTGTAGTAATTC
Organism: Schistocerca americana; assembly: GCF_021461395.2. Classification (NCBI taxonomy): domain Eukaryota; kingdom Metazoa; phylum Arthropoda; class Insecta; order Orthoptera; family Acrididae; genus Schistocerca; species Schistocerca americana. The sequence goes on along the minus strand of NC_060123.1, from coordinate 206,657,034 downwards.
TTGAAGCGTGTGGTGTAGCATTGTGCTGCTGGAATTGCCCAAGTCCTTTGGAATGCACAATGAACGTGAGTGGATGCAAGTGACCAGACAGGTTACTTACGTGCGTGTGAGCTGTCGAAGTCGCATCTAGACGTATCAGGGGTCCCATATTGCTCCAACTGCACACGCCCCGCACCACTACAGAGCCTTCGCCATCTTGAACCGTCCCCTGTTGACTTGCAAAGTCGTAGGATTCGTGAGGTTGTTTCTATACCCGTCATGTCCATCCATTCGATGAAATTTGATACGTGACTAGTCCGGCTAGACAACATATTACCATTCAACAGTCGTCAGTATTGACAGACCAAGGCAAGGAATAAAGCTTTGTCTCGTGCAGTGGGTTTTCATTTCCTAAATGCCATATCTATGATGATTCGATGAATGGTTCGCACGCTGACACTTGTTGATGGTCCAGTACTGAAATCGACACCAATTGTGGAAGGGTTGCACTTCTGTCACATTGAATGATTCTCTTTAGTCATCGTTGGTCCCGTTCTTGCTGGATCTTTCTCCGGGCGCAGTGATGTTGGATATTTGATGTTTTACCGGATTCCTGATATTCACAGTACACTCGTGAAATGGTCGTACGAGAAAACCACCATTCAATCGGTACCTAGGAGATGCTGAGCCCCATCGCTCGTGATTCGACTATAACACCACGTTCAACCTTACTTACTTAAATCTTGGTAATCTGTAATTGTAGATGCAGTAGCCGATCTAACAACTGTCTTATACAGGCGTTGCCGACCGCAGTATTCTGCCTGTTTACGTATCTGTGTATTTGAATGCGCATGCCTGTACCAGTTTCTTTGGCGCTTCAGTGTATTTCAGCGATTTATCATTGGTGACACTCTATGCATTTTTCGGTTACGTTTCAGACTCTTACAACTTTTTGAGAGACACAGTTAAAGTGAAGATACCACCCTTAATATTGAATTCATGTTTTATTATTTAGATCTATTCAGAAATCTCGTCTATGAATTTTATTTTTTAAGTTTTGCCTGAAAGAGCATCACGGATGAGGTTCGCTAATTTGGATTTGTCTCTGAATTGTGAGCCACAGGATCGAAAGCCTGTTCGGTAGTCTACATATGTTGTTACAACAGTGTGAAGTTGAGAAAATTGTAGCGAATTGTGGACATTTGATTGTTCTTTATACTGCGCAAAATCGACCCACTCGCCTTCCAAGTGTTACTTCAACCCTGCTCTCTCTGGAACTGTTCATAACACCTTATACGTAACGGACAATACTAATATCCCAGTGGAACTGTCGCTTTCTTACAAAATGCTTTTCTTGGGCAATGTGTAGACGTCAGAGCTATCCCTATATTCACAGTCACAGGGTACTACGTAAGTACGTGAGACGACGAAGAATAAGTTGACCCTCTAAGCCGGACTGACAATCCTATAATGCGTTCTAATTTTTAAATCTGCCGCGTTTAAAAACCAAATGGCTATACCGATCTCGTAATGGCGCCGACAATGAGCTGGTAGTAATTATACATTCAAGACTGGCTGGATAAGTAGAACTGTTGCTTTGGATAGAGATCTCTGCCACCATCACTGCGACTGCAACATCATCACGACTCTACTGATTGGCATCGCTAAAGTCGAGGGCAAGTTTGGCCCACGTCGTGACCCGAACGGGCCAAACGGGACCGGCAGATCGACCGCCGTACCAACCTCTGCCTATGGCTGCATTCGCATGGTGTGTGACGAGGCACGGTGTCAGCACACCGCCCTCCCGGCTGTTGTCGGAGCCCGTTCTTCTCATTCAAGCAGCTCCTCAGTTTGAGTCACGAGGCTGAGTGACACCATTCCAATCCTGCCACAATAAAAGATCGGTTGAAGTCGACTATTGAGCTACGGAGGCGGACCCACCTGATAAGGTGAGCAAAGACTATACCTCGACTCAGGGCACACTGCCGTTGCCAGAGACAACACTGAGTTGACGGTTGGGGTCGCCTGGGGCTGCCGCGTATTATGACAGCCACAGACCATCCACAGTGGAACAAATCACTCGCCTCAGAAGCCTGGGTATAAACAACTGTCGAGCAGCCCCTACACTCAGAGCCATCTCCGTTCTGTCGTAGCTTGACTGAAACTACACATAAACAACACAACGTGTGGAAACTAACACAGACGTGAAGTCGATGGCCGAAAGCACAGTAGAGAGCTAACGTTATGGCTGGATGTAACGTGAACGGAAAGCAGTAAGGATGAACAAAGCCGTAATGGTATTGGCTCTGAGAACTTGCGACTGAACTTCTGAGGTCATCACTCGTAACGGTATTAAGTAATGATACACAATCACACAGAATTCTAAACCTGATTCCAGGTCCAGGAAAACGAGATGACAGCTGTATTCGAGAATCAGCACAACAGTGACGAGATACGAACTGCGGATCCAAACACTTGGCAAAGTGTGTGCTTCCTGTAGGAGGCTGACGGCAGTCGCTCAGTGATTAAAAGATCTGTGCAGGGAGGTACGGCCAGCTGCTAGCAGCAACTGTGTTGGGCCTAAAGGTCTGTTACTTATATACTGAGGTGACAGAAGTCACGAGATACCTCCTAATATCGTGTCGGCTCTTCTTTTGCCCAGCCTGGTGCAGCAAGTTGTTTCAAGTCCAATGCATAAGGAACGAACCATGCTGCCTCTATACATCTACATCAACACAGATACTGCGCAAGCCACCGTACGGTGCGTACCGGAGTATACCCTGTACCACTACTTGTCCTTTGATTTCCTATTCCACTCGCAAATAGAGCGAGGGAAAAACGACTATTCGGATGCCTCCGTATGAGCCCTCATTTCTCATATCTTCGTGACCCTTACGCGCAATGTATATTGGCGGCAGTGGTATCGTTCGGCAGTCAGCTTCAACTGCCAGTTCTCTAAATTTTCTCAATTGCGTTTCTTGAAAAGAACGTCGCCTTCCCTCCAGAGTCCATTTGAGTTCCCGAAGCATCAACGAGACACTTACGTGTTTTTCGAACCTACCGGTAACAAATCCAGCAGCCCGCAGCTGAATTGCTTCTATGTCTTCCTTCAATCCGACGTGGTACGGATCCCAAATACTCGAGCAATACTCAAGACTAGGTCGCACCAGCGTCCTATATGCTGTCTCCCTTTCAGTTAAACCACATTTCCCTGAAATTCTCCCAATAAACCGAAGTCGACCATTTGCCGTACCTACCACAGATCTCCACCTGATAATGCTTTGCGTTATACGCAGGTATTTAAACGGCTTGACTGTGTCAAACAGGATAATAGTAATACTGTATCTGAACACTAAAGATTTGATCTTCCTACTAATCCGCATTAACTTACATTTTTTCACATTTAGGGCTAGCTGTGAACTTATTCCACATGCTCGTGCCTTCGTCAACAACCTGCAATAGGGCATCGTCTGAAATCCTTTCCGGAAATGTAGAAATACGGAATCTGCCTGTTACCTTGATCCATAGTTCGCAGTTTTTCATGTGGTCCGCAATTTTTTGGATCCGTTCGTTTACCTTTCTTATGTACTGGAGTGACTTTCGTTTTTCCCCAGTCGCTTAGGACTTTTCGCTGGACGTGAGGTTCACGATACAAGCAAGTTAGGCGAGGGGCCACTGCAGTAGAGCACTCTTTGTAAAATCGAACTGGGATTCCATCCGGACCTGGTGATTTATTTGGTTTCAGATATTTCAGGTGTTTCTCTACGCCCGATACCCTTATCATGTCGTTCAAACGGGAGTCTCTCCGACAGTTAAATGAAATTATGTTTGTACAATTTTGCCCTGTGAACGGTTTCTTGAACATGAAATTTAAAAATTAAGCTTTTGTTTTGCAACCTTCAGCTGCCACACCAGACTAGTCAAAAAGGGACTGAATGGGAGCGTACTGTTTTTTCATACGATTAGAATTTTTTCGGGTTCTTTGCCAGACCTTTTGCTGAGATGTGACAGTGGTAGTTGTATGCTTCGCGCATCTGTCTTTTCACAGACGCACGAATCTCTACTAACCTAAGCTTGTCGTTATTTACAGATTCCCTCTTCAACAGAGCGTGCGACAGCCTCTGCTTCCTCAGCATCCGTCGAATTTAGTTACTAAATCATGGTGAGTTTTTTCCATCCATTAAATGATTTTTAAGCACGTAACTCTCCTCACGACGATTTACAGTTTGCTTAAAATTTGCCCATAATTCCCCTCCATCCATCTCACTGGAACTAAGTGATGTCAAGTGAGGTTTTGATAAGACCTCAACGGCTCTATCTAGCAGAAACACTCTCGTAGCCTTCTTGACTGATTTATTGACTTTCGTAATCATAGTTACTATAAAGACATCATGACAGCCAGTCCCCGTTTCTAAGCTGACATTGCCGATGAGCTCCGCCCTATTTGTAGCTACAGGGTCTAAGATATTTCCATTGCATGTGGGCTACCGAGCTAGGCGCTCAAGACAATTTTCCTAAAATGTGTTCAAAAGCATTTCGCTTAACTGTCAGCCGCGCGGGATTAGCCGAGCGGTCTAGGGCGCTGCAGTCATGTACTGTGCGGCTGCTCCCGGCGGAGTTTCGAATCCTCCCTCGGGCATGGGTGTGTGTGTTTGTCCTTAGGATAATTTAGGTTAAGTAGTGTGTAAGCTTAGGGACTGATGACCTTAGCAGTTAAGTCCCATAAGATTTCACACACATTTGAACATTTGCTTAACTGTCTGTCTGTACCCCCCGCAATGAATCCATAGACATGCCAGTCTATACTCGGCAGGTTAAAGTCGCCCTCAACCAGTATTGCATGATCGTGGTATTTAAGCGCTTTGACCGTAAACTTACTTTGAGTGGCTCTAGAACTGTCACAGCAGAATTGGATGGCCAGTAAAAACATGCAACAGTTAACTTGGTTTCACCTACGCCTGTTGTAAGCAACCAGATGACTTCAATGTCACATGCAACTTCGACCTTAATAGGGACAATATTTTTGTCAACTGCAATGAACACTTCCCTTCCTTTGGCCTTAGGTTTCCGGTATACGTTCCACGACTCGATAAATATCTCACAGCTTTCCACTTTGGGTTTCAGCCAGCTCTCGGTCCCAAGAAAAATTTGAGCACGAGTACTTTCCTGGAGGGCAGTAAATTTGGGAATTTTATTGCGAATACTTCGACGGTTTACTGATAAAATTGTGACAGTGAAGGTGTCTATTCTGAACACCGTTTGACTTCCCTTGCTGCGTATCGACTGGCGAGTGTTCATCAGAGCACGTCAAGCTACTGCCAAGCTTAAATAACCCTAATGTGCACTCCGCAGGTACTCTGCTACCCGAGTAGTTGCTTCCTTCGTGTGGTGCACCCCTGACCTATCAAGAGAAGTCCTACAAACACCCACATAATAATTCAGGTCTAGAAAGCTGCAGCCAAGACCGTCAATAGAGTCGACGATGCCTCTGGTGTAGACCTTCAACTTGGCTCCAAACCAAAGGACTCCGATCAACTCTGGGAACGATGATCGCGAGCTCTCCTTGCACCCCGCACACGAGGCCAGCGGTGTTCACCACCTCCGCCAGCCACCTGTACGAACTGAGGATCCCCTGGGAACCCACGCGACAGGTGTCGTTGATGCTGATGTGAGCCACAATGTGCAGACCACTGCACCCTGCACGCTCGATAGCCACAAGCAGGGCCGCCTGCACACCTCAGATGAAGCCCTCGGCAGAGATATCGAGAGCACATTGTCTTTCTTTCTAGACCCGAACGCTCCATAAAGCGCCTAACGTTGTAGCTCCCAACAACTAGTAAATCCCTCCCACCACGTGCCTACTCGGACATTGCTGAAAGAGAGGTCACCTGTCCACCCACAGAGTGAATGGGTGAGGTCAGGCGGCTAGTCACCACATTGGCCCTCAGGCTCAAGCCACGCGAGCGTGTTACCACCCCGCCACTCACCCTGCTGTGAGGATGGGTCCACTGCGTCGGATGCACTAGGAGGTGCCTTGGAAGCAGAGCCCGTGAGCTGAACAAGTGACATTTGAGGCGTCTCATGTGACGCGCCAGTTTCTTCGGCACCGTTACACCTCCAGGCAACAGCCTGGAAGTGATTAACTGTAGCCGAAAGCACATTCAGCTGTTCACGAAATGCATCCAGCTGCTCCTGCATTCCCACAGAGCATGCACACGTTCTAGCCATCCGAGAAAGATAACTGAAGAAATGAACTATAAAAGCGGGCAATCCTAGATATGCACCTTGCTACCCTCCTGATGTGTCGCCAATGAACGCTGATACGTGAATGAGCTACGTAGCTGGATGTTCAGTGAGCAATTATTGCGCTACAGACTAAATGAATTTACACTTAGTAAAACGCGAGGTTAAGCCTCATAAACAGAGGAAGACGTAGTACGAAATTTAATAAATACACTACGTGGCAAACACAGAATAAGATACACACTTAGCTTCCGCTCTGTAGAAGTGTATAAGGTGAGAACTGGAGCCTGACGGATTGGCTTGCTAAACGACGGTTGCTTTCAAAACAAATTGCGCAAGTTCAAATTCAAAAGGCTCTGAGCGCTACGGGACTTAACATCTGGGGTCATCAGTCCCCTAGAACTTAGAACTACTTAAACCTAACTAACCTAAGGGCAGCACACACATGCATGCCCGAGGCAGGATTCGAACCTGCGACCGTTACGGTCGCGCGGTTCCAGACTGACGCACCTAGAACTGTTCGGTCACACCGGCCGGCAAATTGCGCAAATGTTGCCAGTGCAATTTTTTACAGGAACTGACCTCTCGATTATGTCCCATAAATATGTCGGGGCCAGTTCAGTGGCTAAATGATTCGCTTGCATTGTTCGGACTCTTTTTCAAGCCAATCGCGAAACTCTCTTGCCCGGTAACATGGCGCATTGTCATTGTAAAAATTCCTGTATTGAATAGTTGTAAATGGTCTTCAAGTGGCCCAACATAACCGCTTTCAGTCAGTGACCAGTTCAATTTGACCAGTAAACCATTCCACAAGATTCTGGACCCACGACCAACTTGCTCGCAGCCTTGTTGACAACCTGGACCCATGGCCTCGTGTGGTCTGTGCCACACTCAAACCCTACCACCAGCTCTTTCCAACTGAAACCGGAGCTCGTCGGTCCAGGTCACGGTTTTCCAGTCGAGCGTCCCGCCGATATGGTCACGAGCCCAGGAGTGGCGCTGTAGGCGGTATCGTGATGCAATCAAAGGCACCTGCTGCCACAGTTCATTAACGCCAAATTTCGCCTCCCTGTCCTAACGGATACGTTCGTTGTACATCCCACATTGATTTCTGCGGTTATTTCATGCAGTGTTACTTGTCTGTTAGCACTGACAGCTCTACATAAACGCTGCTCTCGGTCGTTATCTGAAGAGCATCGGCCACTGCTTTGGCAATGGTGAGAGATAATTCCTGAAATGAGGAATTCTCAACAGACTCTTGATACTGTGGATCTTTAAATAATGAATTCCCTAGCGATTTGCAAAATGGAATGTCTCATAGGTCTAGCTCCAACAAGCATTCCGCGTTCAAAGTTTATTACACCTGCCGTAGGGGCATAATCACTTCGGAAACATTTTCCCATGTGTCACCAGAGTACCAATGACAGCTTCACTACTGGAATATTTTCGCCGTTTGTGTGTGTTTATACCGCTATCCCCTGACTTTGTCACCTCTGTATTCACTGATTGTGAACCATGTTAGATATTTCGAGATTTCCGCTAGGATTGACTGACTGGTTTGTCTCCATAGAGTGTCTTTGGCGGTATGGTTGGAGTATTTTGGAAGGAAGGGAATGGATAAAGGTATACGTAAGTTGGTAGCCCAATGCCAGGTTTATAAGACTAGTAAACCTTGTGATGACAGACCTCAGGGCTGGCTAGCGTCAACAATGGAACAGGACACTATGAATAAATTGTTTATTGACTACTTGGGGCCATTGCCCAGCTCCAAGGTAGGTAATAGATATTCGTTTGTGATTGTGAATGCTTTTTCGAGATTTGTGTGGCTGATTCCAAGTAGATGAATGATGGCTGATGTATATTTCAGCTAGCTTTAAGCCGCCAAATAGTCTAGTTAGTAACAATTCACCTGCATTTATCTAGTCAGTTTGCAAGATTTTGTTTGGAACAGACCATTGATCCGGTATCCACCACTTATTATTACCCGCAGTCATCATTTGCAGAAAGAGGTAACATGAATCTTAAAGAGGTTCTGATTGTGTATCATAAGACCTCCCCAGTTAAGTTGGTGCTCCGTTGTCTAACCTGTGGCAAACTGACGATCTACTGCTAGAGAGACTGATCTTGCCACAGTTAAAGGGAATTGGCACAATTCGAGGGCCAACATATTAGTCATGCACCGTAGAAAGGCAAAATATATAATCAGGAGAGACATCCCATGAGTGTGGAAGCGGGAGATAGGGCCTTCATTAATAATTTTTGAGCCACAAGCAAAGGGCCAATAAGGTAACAGGAAAAATTTTACGACATTAGTGATTTCCTGTGAGATTCGGAAAACTCTAACGTCAGTCTCTCTCCTGGTATGGAGTGCGGTGTCTGGAAAGACTCACAGAGTGCATATATCCCAAAGTAAGGCGACATAGAGCAATTTGGTGGGTAAAGGTACAGAGGGTAGCTGGACTCTTCTCTTGAGGGTCACACCTTGTTTGCATAGGGAACAAACGTGTTGATATATCTTGATCAAGCAGCCACTCTTGCCAGACGTTCATTTTGTGATGTCCTGCCATTTAGTAGTTCGATTCCCCCGCTCCCCACCCCCTCCCTCCCCCAAAAAAGGCGATGGGGATGACTTAAGGGTTAAGGGGGTGGAGACTGAACAATGTCATATGGTTCGAGATTTCCGCTGACATCTACTGACTGGTTTGTCTTCATAGAACTTCTTTGGTAGTATGGATGAGGCGTGCGTGGCCAGCCAGAGAGAAGAGCGCCCACAGCCGCAGACAAATTGGGGTGGAAGGGGAAGTGGGGCAAGTGGTTCTGCGCACACATGAACAGTTTGGGAGAGTAACGGATAGCGAGTGGACTTGATTTTGTGAGCCTGCTGGGATTAGAGGAGCTTGCGTGTCCGAAGGAAGGCACATCCACAGACTGCACAGACTTTTTGCTATTTTGGAGGAAGAAGACCGCATTCCATTATAGCCATCTTGTGCAGAATGATGGTATGTCGCTTTTGCAAATATTGAAACTGTTCGTTATTGAAGACGAGGGGACTGGTTTTAGTTTCACTTGATGAAGTGATCTTGTTCTAGAACCTAGTAGAACTGTGTTGTGAAGCTGATCTCCTAAGAGGTCGAGAAAAATGGACAGCGCCGGTAACGAATATGAGGACTTGGGTTGGCGAAAAGGCACGAACTGTAACCTGCCGTATTGGTCAAGAACGACGTGTTGTTCTGATATTCAGGCCTGAGAAATGTGGTATGAGTAGTACAAAGGACGACCGGTCCAAGGGTTAGTCTGTACCTGGTATTTTAACAAAAGGTTGTTTTTTTCTGTTACTGTAATGTCTCACTTTCTACAGTTATATCGTACGCTGGAATTTATCTTGTATGAGGACTGCGTGTACTGGCACAGTGTTGTAATTATCACGAGTAGTGGAGAGCTCTCAGGTTAATATGTTGGTAACTGTTCTTGGTAAACTGAATTTTATAAATTGCATTTCCTTGGGTTAAGTAAGTGTAAATGATCGCATGAGAACTTGAGCTGATCGCTTTTGCATGAACTTTGGTTAAATTATTTTTTTATCAAGCTCTCTCGTAAATGCTTTTGGTAGCCTGATTTAGCTCGTGGAAATTTAGCAGATAGTGTCTTCTGGAACTACTACTTTATAGATTATTGTAAAAGAACTGTCTTCATTAAAGTCGTCGATGCGCTGCCACTTTGGGGAATAACTGATAGTTACGCGACCTGATTGTCAATAGTCAAAAATGGTACAAATGGCTCTGAGCACTATGGGACTCAACTTCTGAGGTCATTAGTCCCCTAGAACTTAGAACTAGTTAAACCTAACTAACCTAAGGACAGCACAAACATCCATGCCCGAGGCAGGATTCGAACCTGCGACCGTAGCAGTCTTGCGGTTCCAGACTGCAGCGCCTTTAACCGCACGGCCACTTCGGCCGGTTTGTCAATAGTCAAAAGTTGTTAAGTGTGCTCTGCACATTGTGTTATGTTTGCGTCTGGTATTATCTGAGCTTTTTCTTTTTTTTTTTTTTTTTAATTTCAACTTCAGAGATTGAAATGCAACTCTACCGAATGGAAGTTGTTTTAGAAAATTGTTTTAATATTGTTTTTTAAATATTTTTGAGGTATTGTCTATGTAGAAGCTCTTGTAAGTGAATGTTAGAAAACAAAACAATAGATTTTAGTGTAATATGAAACTGATTAACTAATGATTGTTGGATCTTAAATAAAGGAGGAGACAAACACTTGCCCTTAACAAAATAAATTAAATGGTAGGATATTGTGTTGACTGCTTAGCCATTGTACATAAAAGGTTATTGGGCCACTGAAAATTAATAAAATTCGGTAATAAAGAGTTTTCGACTTTCCTGTACAACTAGTAAAATTCTATGTACGGACTTGACAGAAAATCCCAGGAAGTTCTGGTCTTACGTTAAATCAGTAAGTGGCTCGAAACAGCATATCCAGACACTACGGGATGATGATGGCATTGAAACAGAGGATGACACGCGTAAAGCTGAAATACTAAACACCTTTTTCCAAAGCTGTCCACAGAGGAAGACCGCACTGCAGTTCCTTTTCTAAATCCTCGCACAAACGAAAAAATGGCTGACATCGAAATATGTGTCGAAGGAATAGAAAAGCAACTGGAATCACTCAATAGAGGAAAGTCCACTGGACCTGACGGGATACCAATTCGATTCTACACAGAGTACGCGAAAGAACTTGCCCCCCTTCTAACAGCCGTGTACCGCAAGTCTCTAGAGGAACGGAGGGTTCCAAATGATTGGAAAAGAGCACAGGTAGTCCCAGTCTTCAAGAAGGGTCGTCGAGCAGATGCGCAAAACTATAGACCTATATCTCTGACGTCGATCTGTTGTAGAATTTTAGAACATGTTTTTTGCTCGAGTATCATGTCGTTTTAGGAAACCCAGAATCTACTATGTAGGAATCAACATGGATTCCGGAAACAGCGATCGTGTGAGACCCAACTCGCTTTATTTGTTCATGAGACTCAGAAAATATTAGATACAGGCTCCCAGGTAGATGCTATTTTTCTTGACTTCCGGAAGGCGTTCGATACAGTTCCGCACTGTCGCCTGACAAACAAAGTAAGAGGCTACGGAATATCAGACCAGCTGGGTGGCTGGATTGAAGAGTTTTTAGCAAACAGAACACAGCATGTTGTTATCAATGGAGAGACGTCTACAGACGTTAAAGTAACCTCTGGCGTGCCACAGGGGAGTGTTATGGGACCATTGCTTTTCACAATATATATAAATGACCTAGTAGATAGTGTCGGAAGTTCCATGCGGCTTTTCGCGGATGATGCTGTAGTATACAGAGAAGTTGCAGCATTAGAAAATTGTAGCGAAATGCAGGAAGATCTGCAGTGGATTGGCACTTGGTGCAGGGAGTGGCAACTGACCCTTAACATAGACAAATGTAATGTATTGCGAATACATAGAAAGAAGGATCCTTTATTGTATGATTATATGATAGCGGAACAAACACTGGTAGCAGTTACTTCTGTAAAATATCTGGGAGTATGCGTGCGGAACGATTGAAGTGGAATGATCATATAAAATTAATTGTTGGTAAGGCAGGTACCAGGTTGAGATTCATTGGGAGAGTGCTTAGAAAATGTAGTCCATTAACAAAGGAGGTGGCTTACAAAACACTCGTTCGACCTATACTTGAGTACTGCTCATCAGTGTGGGATCCGTACCAGATCGGTTTGACGGAGGAGATAGAGAAGATCCAAAGAAGAGCGGCGCGTTTCGTCACAGGGTTATTTGGTAACCATGATAGCGTTACGGAGATGTTAAACAAACTCAAGTGGGAGACTCTGCAAGAGAGGCGCTCTGCATCGCGGTGTAGCTTGCTCGCCAGGTTTCGAGAGGGTGCGTTTCTGGATGAGGTATCGAATATATTGCTTCCCGCTACTTATACCTCCCGAGGAGATCACGAATGTAAAATTAGAGAGATTAGAGCGCGCACGGAGGCCTTCAGACAGTCGTTCTTCCCGCGAACCATACGCGACTGGAACAGGAAAGGGAGGTAATGACAGTGGTACGTAAAGTGCCCTCCGCCACACACCGTTGGGTGGCTTGCGGAGTATAAATGTAGATGTAGATGTAGATGTAGATGTAGTCCACTCCACTTCCCCACTAAATCCGTGTCTTTGCTTTTCAGACTGCTACAGTGTATTTAGCCGTTCGTGCTGAAGAAGCGAGCTCAGGTACCCCACTCACTGCTAAGGTAGAGTACAAGCTTCAAACTGAATATCTAGAGTTTTCAGCAGAATAAATGGATGCATGATGTGTCGAAAAAATATACTTTCCAATTACGTCAGACTCTAGTTCAGTTATACTGCTATTCATTAACAGCAGCACGGAAGGACTTCGTAGTTCCTACTACAAGAGTAACCTCAAATGGTGTTGCTGTAAGTATCTGTAGCTTCAGCTGATCATCTCGAATCTTTAGAAGCGGAGAATTCTAACCATCACAATGTAGCAAAAACTGAGCTTTCGAGGAAAATTCACAGCTGCAGGAACCCTGGGATAGTTTCCGTGAAGATTTAAAAGATACGTTAGTGCAGTAGTCACACTTCTGCAGAAGCATATCTTGAATGTGAGACGAGATTGTACTTCCTGACAGACATATTACTATACAGAATTCAGATCGCTCATTTAGCATCAAGACAGAATCACCGTATATTAGTTGCTGTTGTATGCAGTAACAGCTTTTTGAGAACATATTTCTACTGAAGCGAAATAGTGTACAAACTAATGAACGATGGGTAGTAGGGAAAGCAGTGAACTGTATCCCCCTTACACATGCACGAGTATAAAATGTTTTGTGCCGTGTCGAGTAGCACTTTTTCTTTTCCCCTCTTCCAGGGTCATTTTAGCAGAATGTCGCACTGAAGTTGCGAGAGGGAGAAAGCGCAGGCAGGTTACTGCCGCCGTGCCGCAGTGGTGGATTTGATGGCAAAAACGGACGGCAGTGTAGTCGGTCGCAGCACGGCGATGAACAAGAGAGTTCTGGCCAGAGGCAGAAGGAAAAGAAGCGACGCGCTGCTGTGCTGGAGTACGGTCAGTTGGAGTCCTCGAGCGGTCAGTTGTGCGTGGCCGCTGTGTGAACACAACAGCCTGCTGGTGCGGTTGGTGTATTTTACCTGCCCAAAGGACAGCTATCCCAGTAAAGGCTGAGAAAAGGGGTACGTCTGAAAGAGAGGTTTTTGAAAATGTTAACGAGTTTTGTTTTTCCACGGAAAACGTCAAAAGACCTTGCGTATGTGGAAACATAGCATTTATTCAATGCAGCTGGTGCCGTTTAACTTTATGTTTTCCATTTTTTTACGAAAAATACCGTCCTGCAACTTGTACTCGTAATGTCGAATTGTACATCTTTCGAAAGCCATCTGTGCCGGTCAAAACTTGGAGGTAACAAGTCGTTTCGGGCTCCTTCCAGGTACAAGGGATTTCTCAAATCACGGACAAGAATACATTTTCAGTGTCACTTTATGCGTTTTGTCGTTTACTAGTCGACAGTTATGAATAATACATTATTTTTGATAATAAAAATTAGTAGACTGCCAAATAACATTGTAAATTTAATAAAGTTCATCCGATTACACGTATTTTCCCCATTGTATCAGTTGTAATATAAACACTAAAAAAACGAATCTGTTAAAAAAAAACTGACGAACGAACTCCATCCAGCGATCCAGCGGCTTGGACGCCAACCACTTTTTTTTTTTAAGAAAAAGAAACACTTTCTTCTGTATCGTTCGTTCAATTTGTTCAGGGCGGACGTCGGATAACACCCGTTCAGTTCTTTCGTTAATCCGTTCGCTCAGTTCTTTTATTAGAAAGGGTAGCTGACGCTCTGATCGAAAACGCTGAGCATAAAGTTTTGTTCGGCTGAAGCCGCACTTCAGGTTTCTGCCGCCAGAGCGCTCGAGAGCGCAGTGAGACAAAATGGTGACAGGAGCCGAGAAAGCGTATGTCGTGCTTGAAATGCACTCACATCAGTCAGTCAGTGCAACGACACTTCAGGACGAAGTTCAACAAAGATCCACCAACTGCTAACTCCATTCGGCGATGGTATGCACAGTTTAAAGCTTCTGGATGCCTCTGTAAGGAGAAATCAACGGGTCGGCCTGCAGTGAGCGAAGAAACGGTTGAACGCGTGCGGGCAAGCTTCACGCGTAGCCCGCGGAAGTCGACGAATAAAGCGAGCAGGGAGCTAAACGTACCACAGCCGACGGTTTGGAAAATCTTACGGAAAAGGCTAAAGCAGAAACCTTACCATTTACAATTGCTATAAGCCCTGACACCCGATGACAAAGTCAAACGCTTTGAATTTTCGGCGCGGTTGCAACAGCTCATGGAAGAGGATGCGTTCAGTGCGAAACTTGTTTTCAGTGATGAAGCAACATTTTTTCTTAATGGTGAAGTGAACAGACACAATGTGCGAATCTGGGCGGTAGAGAATCCTCACGCATTCGTGCAGCTAGTTCGCAATTCACCAAAAGTTAACGTGTTTTGTGCAATCTCACGGTTTAAAGTTTACGGCCCCGTTTTCTTCTGCGAAAAAAACGTTACAGGACACATGCTGGAAAATTGGCTCATGCCACAACTGGAGACCGACAGCGCCGACTTAATCTTTCAACAGGATGGTGCTCCACCGCACTTCCATCATGATGTTCGGCATTTCTTAAACAGGAGATTGGAAAACCGATGGATCGGTCGTGGTGGAGATCATGATCAGCAATTCATGTCATGGCATCCACGCTCTCCCGACTTAACCCCATGCTATTTCATTCTGTGGGGTTATGTGAAAGATTCAGTGTGTAAACCTCCTCTACCAAGAAAAATGCCAGAACTGCGAGCTCGCATCAACGATGCTTTCGAACTCATTGATGGGGACATGCTACGCCGAGTGTGGGAGGAACTTGATCATCGGCTTGATGTCTGCCGAATCACTAAAGGGGCACACATCGAACATTTGTGAATGCCTAAAAAAACTTTTTGAGTTTTTGTATGTGTGTGCAAAGCATTGTGATAATATCTCAAATAATATAGTTATTGTAGAGCTGTGAAATCGCTTCAGTCATTTGTAATAACCCTGTATATATATATATATATATATATATATATATATATATATATATATATATATATATATATATATATATATATGGGCGTGTGGGTATGTGCACTGTGAGCGACAGCAAAGTAAGTCGTTAAATTCCCACCATGAGTGTGATTAATTGTATCAGACATGGAGGAGTTTTGTTTTAACTGTGCCATTAGCGTAGCACATTTATTTACACAATTTGTACTACGAATTTAGTTACCTGTTCTTCGTGAATGACGAATTGCTTCTGTTATTGTATAAGAATTTACTGAGATATCTGTATCTACATCGACATGCTCACACAGACTCCCCAACTCACCGTAAGATGTGTGGAGACGGTTACCCTGTACCACTACTAGTCATTTTCTTTTCTGTTTCACGTGCAGACTGAACGAGGGAGAAACGACTGCCTATATGCCTCCGTATCAGCCCTAATTTCTCCTACCTTAACTTCATAGTTCTTAAGCGAAACGTATGACGGCGGCTGTAGGATCGTCCTGCAACCAGCTTCAGATGCCGGTTCCCTACGTTTTCTCGGTATTGTCCCTCGAAAGGAACGACACCTTCCCTCCAGGGATTCCCATTTGAGTTTCTGAAGCATCTCGGTAACACCCAACTGTTATTTGAACCTACCGGTAATAAATCTAGGAGTCCGCTCTGAGTTGCTTCGTGTCTTCCTTTAATCCGATCTGATGCACATTCCAACCACTGAACAGTACTCAAGAAAACGTAGCACTAGTGTAATATATGCGCTCTCCTTTACAGATGAAATGCAGTTCCCAAAAATCCTCCCGTCAAAGGGAAGTCGAACATTCGCCTTCTCTGCCACAATCCTTACATGCTCGTTCCATTTCATATCGCTTTGTAACGTTATGGCCAGAAATTTAAATGACGTGACTGAGTCACGCAGGAAACTACTAATGCTGTATTAGGTTTGTTTTTCCTATTCATGCGCATTAACTCACATTTTTATACGTTTAGAGCAAGCTTCCATTCATCATATCAACTACAAATTTTGTCTGTCGTCTGGTATCATTCTACAGTGTATCATCTTCGACACCTTGGTACATCACAGCATCATCAGCAAACAACCGTAGATTGCTGCCCACCAGAGCATTTATGTGTACAGGAAATGACAGCGGTCCTACCGCACTTCCCTGGGGTACTACCGATGGTACACTTTTCTCTGATGAAAACTCGCCGTCGAGGACAACATAATGGGTGACCGTAGGTTGGTAGGTTGTGGATACCTCATTGCGGTAGGTATCTGGTGACAATAGCAGCAAATATCGAGTATCCTGACGGATAACGAGATTATTCACTAAAAGCTCATTGTACGAGGTGCGGCTAGAAAAAAACCGGACTGATGCTGGAAAAAACATTTATTTACAATTATTTACAATTTCATGTTATCTCCTTCAATGTACTCTCCTCCTCGGTCTCTACACCGCTCCATACGAATTTTCCACTGTTCATAGCAATGCTGCAGATCATTTTCGGTAAGTCCATACATTACTTCCGTCGCTTTTTCTTTTACTGCTTCAACAGTCTCAAATCTAGTTCCTTTCAAAGCTGACTTGACTTTAGGGAAAAGAAAAAAGTCACAGGGGGCCAAATCAGGTGAGTAGGGTGGATGATCTAAGATGGGAATGTTGTGTTTTGTCAAAATCGTCTTCACTGACAACGCGCTGTGAGCTGGGGCATTGTCTTGGTGAAGGATCCATGATTTTTTTCTCCACAAATCGTTCCGTTTTCTCCGTATTCGCTCACGTAGGGTAGCCAGGACGCTAATGTAGTAATGCTGATTCACTGTTTGTCCCTCTGGTACCCAATCAATGAGCAAAATCCCTTTGATGTCAAAAAAAAAACAATCATCATTGCCTTGAATTTCGATTTTGACATTCGTGCTTTTTTTTGTCGTGGAGAACCAGGAGTTTTCCAATGCATCGATTGGCGTTTAGTTTCGGGATCGTAAGTAAAAAACCACGATTCATCGCAAGTAATAACATTTTGTAAGAAGGTGGGATCACTTTCAATGTTTTCCAGGATGTCAGAACAAATCATTCTTCGGCGTTCCTTCTGTTCAATTGTGAGACACTTTGGATCCATTTTTGAACGCACTTTGTTCATGTTGAAACTTTCATGAAGAATCTGCCTAACACTTTCCTTGTCAACTCCGGTTAACTCCGACACTGCTCTGATTGTTAAACGGCGATCTTGTCGAACAAGTTTACCGATTTTTTCAATGTTTGCATCAGCTTTTGCTGACAATGGTCTGCCAGTGCGAGTGTCATCACTGGTGTCTTCGCGGCCATCTTTAAATCGTTTAAACCACTCAAACACTTGTGTTCGTGATAAACAATCATCGCCGTACACTTGTTGTAACATTACAAACGTTTCACTTGAAGATTTTCCTAGTTTGAAACAAAATTTGATGTTAACACGCTGTTCTTTCTGTACACTCAACATTTTCCGACGCACAGACAAAACGTCAACTACTTAAAACAGACGCCACGGGCAGACTGAGTGCAGGAGGCAGATGAAACTCGAGCAGTAGGCGGAGCGAGAGTCATGTGACAGGCCACGCGACTTTCAGCCTTATTGCATTCGTTTTATTGTTTCACCAGTACTAGTCCGGTTTTTTTCTAGCCACACCTCGTATCGTGACTGAATACCGTAACATCAAAAACAAACCCAAAATATATCTACTTAAAGAAGCAGAATTCGCTTGACGGCTTCCTAACAGACAGTCGCCGCTTCTTCCAATCTATGTAAGCGTAGACCACACGCGCTTTTAACTCAAAGAAATAATATCGACGGTAACTGAGGAATATATCAAATAAATAAATAAATAAGGCATTTTACTGACACCCATGGTACACAAAACTGGTCAGAACATTTTCGCAGGAGTAACGGAAAAAGCATGCCATATTTGAAAGGACGCAAAGACCATAAGATTGGCAAAATTTTATTGAGTCTCTGAATTTAGCACAATCGTCGTTATGAGATGCTATGACTAGTTTCCATAATGACACACTGTCTCGAAATCTGGTATTATAAGTACACCCGTAACAAGATCCCATCAGTATCTGCACTGTGCTATAGCAATGGTAATGATGCTGATGACAGTGCCACTAAAGCAGTTACTAAACTCGATTTTTTGTAATTCCTCACCAAAGAAGGCGAAATAAATATTCGAGAATTCGACTGAACAACTGCCAACATGAGGAACTTAGTAGATAACCTCAGTGTAGTGAAACATCTTAAATGAGTAAAGGCAAGTACTCCACTCCACATCGTATACCACCTAGTTCATTTCATAGTATGTTTACACTATAGCTCCTTAATTAGCAGTAAATACGACAGCTTGCTCGTCGAAGGATCCGCACCTAAGGACTGCAAAGCTGCACAGGTCACACCAGTACCCAAGACAGGAAATAAGACTAGTCCGCTGAAAAAAAGACCCATATCAAAAACGTAGATTCCCAGTAGGATTCTGAAACATGTTCTCTCTTCGAACATTATGAATAGCCTCGAACAATACGATTTACTAACAAATAGCCAATATGGATTCAGAAAATACCATTATTGTGAAACAGAACTAGATCTTTATTCTCATAAGGTACTGTGGAGATGCCACACTGATTTAATATTTTTAGATTTCCAGAAGGCTCTTGACACCATTGCTCACAAGTAAATTCCAATTTATTTGCGTGCCTACGGAGTATCTTGTCAATTGTGCGACTAGATTCGCAATTTCCTGTCAGAAAGGCCACAGTTCGTAGTAATTAACGGAAAGTCATCGACTAAATCAGCAGTAATATCCGGCATTTCCCAAGGAAATGTTATAGGCTCTCTGCTCTTCCCGATCTACATAAGTGGTTTGTGAGAAAATCTGAACAACCCTCTTAGACTGTTTGCAGATGATGCTGTCATTTACCGTCTTATAAAGTTATCAGATGATAAACACCAATTACCTGATAACAAGCTAGCTCGCTGCGAACAATGGAATAAATTAATACAATGCTTGGTAGACAGTAAGGGATTCTTAAGCACTGAGAAAATAATCACACGAAATGGCAAATGACCAGAGAAAGGATAGGCAATTCTAATCCCTTCCCATTGCTAACAAACGAAACCAGACTCTGAGTACCAATTGAGACCTACAGTTACAGAGAAAGGATACAACGTGAAAGGTTAGGGCCCACGTACCATCATGTGTCATTTCCTGTTGCTACCTTATTGACATAACGCCTCTGAAACAGGTAGGCCTTTGGCAATCACAATTTCAGTTAATTACAACACAGATTGAGTAAGCTAACAGATCTCAATAATAGGGCAATAAAAACACGTAAGCCTTGATTAAGACGAGTTTCCGCAAACACAAATTATGAAAGAGCTCTTAATGTAACTAAAAGAGGAGCAGGTAGGCCATCAATAATAACAGCTTCAATTAAGTAAAGCTATTAAATAGTAACAGGCTGGCCTGCAATAATAACTTCATTTACCGGCACGCCTTCTTTAATAACACCTTCAGTTAAATAAAATTACCAAATATAAAGCAGGCAGGCCTGCAATGATAAGAGCTTGAGTTAAGCAAAACTACCAAATGCAAAACAGGCAGGCCTTGAATAATAAAAACTTGACTTAGATAATTGTAATAAATAGAAAGCAGTCAGGCCTTCTTTAATAACAGCTCCAGTTAAGTAAAAACCTAAAAGAAAACAGACAGGGCTTCAATAATAACAGCTAAGACCTCAAAATCCAAAACTTAATTGAAGTTCATGAATCGTAGCTAAAGCTTGCTGCTTCTAGAGGGGACCCAGAATTCAGTCCAGCGAAAATGGCTTCAACCGTCTCATCGATGTGCCCTGTCGCAGAACTGGCTGGCATGGCAACGCACGAAGACGGCACTCGAAGTCATCGACGGATTCAAAACGACCCACAAGTATACCCAGTACAACTCGCCCAAGAGGCTTCCGCAAGTAGTCGGCTTCGTCGGCGGGCGGACCTCCCATACCGTTCCCCCTAGCTCTGTTGTCACTTCCCAGCTCATCATGCCACAACACGCCCCGTCCCCCATCAAGAACCTCGAGCAAATATGTTAGTGGCTTCAAATCAGAGTGACAACACACAACACAACAGATCGAGATAGTGGCGACAGGAATTCGCGACACCAGCAAACCCGACGCGCCTCAAGCCTCCCCCCCCCCCCTTAAACTAATGGACCTCAGCCCGGCCTAAAGAAGGAGGAGAGATGCCTGACAAGCAAGTTAATCGGACCAAGAATTTAGATAATTGAGCATTGGCCTAAAAAAAATTTCTATCGCGCATCTCGCTGACCATTGGTAACTTTTGCCCATTGGCTATACGACGTCTCTGAGTGCAGGGGAGCACGGAAGATAATTTACACAAATGTGCAAACTCCTAATACCAATTATAAGTACTCTAATTATAATTGCTCTTCCTTTAGTTGCCCAATTCCAGGGCAGCTCCTTGGATCCATAGAAAACCCGCTACAGCTCAATCTTGGTTGCATTTATCCTCTCTTGGGACATGTTTCTTCAGGCTAGATCTTGTTCCTTGGTTAAGGCAAAGCTGTTTGTGCAGTAATTATCTAGATTATTATTTATGTGTATAAGTGATTGGTAAATACAAGGTGTGGTTCAAAATCTTATAATGGAGTGCACCACTGCACAAATATTTTGGGCAGACATCTTAATGCATGGCCATTCGACAACAGGCCACACCCCATGGTGATTAATAGCACCTGTGTTTGAGCCGCAAACGTATCACTTGTTGGATTCATTTTGACTGAAGCCTCCAGTGTGTGTGTGTGTGTGTGTGTGTGTGTGTGTGTGTGTGTGTGTGTGCGTGTGTGCGTGTGTGGAGGAGGGGGGGGACGTTGATACAGCAATCACCAGTGAGCACTATGGTTGTTCCTCCACGAGCATTTTTTCTCGTGAATTCACTAGTAGGAAGGTTACTACATAAAAGTATTGGAAGTGTACTTGTCCTTCTATATGTTCAACTTGTTTACTCAATGGTGTTTAGGTACTTCAGTTAAATTTCTTTCTTTCATTCCTTTGCTGGTGCCTTGTCCTGCAGTTCCGCAGGGTCGACACGGTTAGGAACGGATTTGGCAAGGTTAGTTATAAGGGGTGCCCAGATGCCCTTCCTGCCACTACCCCATAGCCCCCAGGACAGAAGTAATGTACCCCAGCTGTCTGCAACTAGTGTAATCCATGGAATAGTGCGAACGTGTTCAGATGTCTGCAAGTCGTGTAACTGAGGCCGAACGTGGGGACCAGCCCACTATTCACCTAGTGAGGTGTGGAAAACCGCCTAAAAATCACATCCGGGCTGGCCGACACACCGGCCGCCGTCGGTAATCCGCCGGGCGTATTCGATCTGGGGCCGGTGCGCCTACCTGAGTTGAGGAAGCAGCGCACTGGCACTCTCGGCTAACCTGGGGGTTTTAGGTAGTTCAGTTGAATATCTATGCCACAAGGCTACACTACAACATACAACGTTAGCTAAGCAATTAAAATGGACCACACGTAGCCACATCGGAAATAGCACAAGGCATCCAGTCTACGATCTGAGTTGTACGAGATAAGGCCGCATCGCTATGTGACCTATTAACAACGTCTGATTTTTAAGGATTGTTTCATGCAGAAAGTTCATTTTGTGAATAATTACTGTAGCAATGAAATTATGGACTTTGTACTCTCTAAGATGTAATAATGGAAACCACAAGGCATCATAACGTTCTCAGAATTTTAGGTAACCAAGAAACTGCCACTGATTCTGTACAGCACTATGTAAGGTTACTACATCAATCGAGACCAAGTTATGTAGCAGCGCAACTGGGATGGGGCATTGAAAACAGTAGTAAAGACAATTGGATTTTATCCATTCAAATGCGCACACGCTCGGTGGTTCTCCGGAATTCAGTGGGTACAGTCAGAACGTGAGGAACATAATTACAATTAATATTAATGTATCAAAACGGAATATTAATGCTGACGGAAGGTAAATCTGGTCAATGTGATGAGACGAGGATTATTTAGTGATACAGATAAAAATTCATGGAAACTTTATTTTCTATGGTGTCAGATGAAAGAGGAGCTAATTTTCGCCATGTTTCTGGCACTGCTGCCTCCTGAACGTGACGTGTAATCGGTGCTGTAAGCAACTGATAAAAATATACCCTCTGGACGACAGTCCAGTGCCGAATGCTTAAGAAAATGGGAACTATGTGCTAAGTGGTACAGTCAAGAATTATCAGAAAGTCGCTGAGAATTTAGGACGCTCATCATTGAGACCTGCAGTGTGAGTTTCGTCGCTCGTCTCTAACTAGAAGCAAAAAAAAGGCGGTTGCTTAACTGCCGTCGAAACTATGCATGGGGGCTTTATTAAATGCAAGATTGAAAATGATTTTTCTTTTTTTTAGTAGCTGTATGTCCGATTACGCTGTGTTTCGTAATCGGTTGGCCCTGACTAGTACTATTACGCTATCTGACTGCAACAAACAATGTAAGAAAATTTTCGTAAACACAGTTAATTAATTAAGTCCCCAGCAACTATAAAACCTACAACACCAACAAGCACAAGAGTAACTGTTCTGTATGTGGGAGTGTGACTCAACGTCCACATCTGGCACGGTTCTTTTCCAACAAGACAAGAATTTTTAAATACCAACTATGCTGACGTGACAAAAGAAATTTAGAAAAACTATAATTACGCAAGAAAACCAAAATTCACTCTAATACAAGAACACAAGCCAGATGCTTTGTTGACTGAACCTGTAGTGACGCATTATTTCAGACACACAATTAATAAAAGAACATTGTAATTTTTACCTTCATATATATTGACGAAATGCACTCATTACAATAACATCTGCTATCTCTCCCATCAAATAACTGCATAAAACATGGAACAACACTCTTTACTACAACATCTCACTCCGACTTCACGTCAAGCAGTGCCCACTAGCACATCTCGGTACGAACTCTTAACACATACTCTGTCCTCTACGAGCTCTCTACTAGCACTGACCGCTACGAACTCCCGACAATCACTGTCTGCTACGAGCTCCCAACAAGCACTGTGGAGGCGGCTTAATAGTACTCTTTGGCGCAATCTCTGGCGCAGTGGCACAGTGTAGCCACCTTTCATATGCCCCTCCTCCACAGGCCAGAATTTGATGGTATTTTTGCCAGCATTGGTGGTGAAAATACCACCAAATTCGTCCAAAAAAATACAGATAAAAATAAAAGATAATATTAATACCTAAGTATCACATAATTAGTTAAAAATTTTGGCTTTGCACTGACCTTTCACTAACCTAATATATAAAGTACAGTAGGCAATACAAATTCTTTTCATGCATGTGGCTTTACATAATAGTTTACACAATATACAAAAAATCAGTTTATACAAATGTTCACATAAAATGCTTTCAATGATTAGTTTATACAAAAAAAAAAAATACTAACAGGTGACATCTTTTCAGTAAAAGCAGTCCATCAGTTGCACCCAGTAAAGTTTAGCAGGTACACCCAGCAACAAGTCACATTAGTTCAGTAGAACCAGTCCATCAGAGGTACCCAGCAATGTTGAGTAGGTGCAGACAGCAACAAGTGACTTCATTTCAGTAGAAACAGTTCATCAGTTGCACCCAGCAATGTTGAGAGCAGGTGCAGACACCAACAAGTGACATCATTTCAGTAGGAGCAGTCCATCAGTTGCACCCAGCAATGTTGAGCAGGTGCAGACACCAACAAGTGACATCATTTCAGTAGAAGCAGTCCATCAGTTGCACCCAGCAATGTTGAGAGCAGGTGCAGACACCAACAAGTGACTTCATTTCAGTAAAAACAGTTCATCAATTGCACCCAGCAACGTTGAGAGCAGGTGCAGACACCAACAAGTGACATCATTTCAGTAGGAGCAGTCCATCAGTTGCACCCAGCAATGTTGAGCAGGTGCAGACACCAACAAGTGACATCATTTCAGTAGAAGCAGTCCATCAGTTGCACCCAGCAATGTTGAGAGCAGGTGCAGACACCAACAAGTGACACCATTTCAGTAGAAGCAGTCCATTAGTGGCATCAGCAATGTTGATCAGGTGCACACAGCAACAGGGGACATCTTTTCAGTAGAAGCAGTTCTAACAGTGGCACCCCGCAATGTTGAGTAGGTGCAGACAGCAACAAGTGACATTATTTCAGCAGAAGCAGTTCCATAAAATTCACTAGCACTGATCACACTGTTCATCAGAGTTTATGAACACAAATTAAACATGTCCTAGTGGCACCAATCATGTAGAAAAGGTACAAGTCACAGTCCATAATTTTTTTAGAATCACTGATCACACAGTTCATCAGCAGAAATTGAACATGACTAAATGTCACACATCATGTTGAAAAGTGCAGGTAACAGTTCAGAATATTTATCGTCACTAATCAGACAGTTCAGGCATGAACAATAGTTTGAATGCACATACAAATGCTTTTACAGTAACATACAAATCATAACAAACACACAAATGATATCAGATAATTGTCCTATTAACTATTACAATACACAAATACCAGTAAACCTATAATATTCATGGGTGTCAGTGCAAGCCACTACCAACAAATAAAATAATATTTTGAGATAGGTGGTTAGGATTAGTAAAGGAAAACACACAGAACACACTCACTTATCTCTCATCCACATTAAGTACTACTGTGTAACTGAATAGTGTTAATTGTGTAAATGAAATTCTGTCTAAATCTGATGTTCATCATGTGTATCAAGTAGTACTGGCAGCAATGTATAATAGTCAATAATAGTTAGTCAACGTCATAGTCATCATGTCAAGACCAATGTTTGCCAAGCCAGATCAAAATGTACTGTTGTTGAACAACTGTCAGTGAGCCAAGATATGCAATTACTTCCTCTCTCCAAAAAAAAGTATATACTGCTTAGTGATTTAACAAAGTGTGTGTATAGACTATCTTCCTTCTATTTTAGTGTTCTAGTCTGCTCTCTTCATCCTCCTTGTTCCATAAGACCAACAAAAAAAATATGCTCCTCACTTACTTTACCTCTTATACACCAAAACTCCAATAATCATCAGCTTCACACAATCTCAATAATACCTCAATAATACCTCTTCAATACGTCTTATCATCAATATCATTTACCTTACCTCTTGTCCACAAAAACTCCAATAATCATCAACTTCATATAATCTCTATACCTCAATAATACGTCGCTACATATAAACCTCAGCACCAATATCATTACACTTCCATAACAACTCTTTCCTCTAGTCAGTCTCCTCGAACAAGTACAGATAAAATCCTAATGCAACTTCAATTAAAAGAAATGCATAACTGACCTCTAACAGACTTAGTTCGAATAACTCTCAGTAATTAAGTACGATTACGGAGTGTGAATGATCATAATATTTCACAGTGTGTACACCACTTCAAGAATCATAGCAGAAGCAAACATGTGGAGTATTTTTGTGTCAAGTGTCACTTCCTATTTCAATTGCTCACGAAAAATGCAGTGTAATAACTGTTAATGGTCTAAACCTAGTATTGGTATGTCATGTCGTTAGCTTCCTTCCTATTAGCATAAATTTATACAGCTTCCATAAAACCTCAGCTCATGTGACTTCTATGAAGTTCTTTGTACCAATATCGTTCGTCGAATTATAGCAGTTCATTTTCTTATCTTAAAAATATAAGGCACTGAGCGTAAGCAAAACATGCAATAGCGAGTAAATATACCAGTAGAGAACAGAATGTCAACAAGTGTATGCAGCACAATTCTTACAACGAGGCTCTGCCAAGCGAACAATCTATAATTAATACAGTAGTGTGACCTAAACTCTATGTTTATACACTGTACATCAGCATTGCTATACACCAAATTAAAGAGTAGTTATGACAACAAAACAGAAATGTGTAAATATGTAATCCATACGCATAGCAGTAAACATATATCTTACGTAATAAACAGGTCATTAGCAACATATCAGCATAAGCAAATAAATGTTCATATGTCATCTTAATAAGTAAACATGAAGACGCAAGCAGATAAATCACAAAGTATAACTTACATACATAATCACAGTCAGCACAATTAATCAGGTTACAATTATAATTTAAATAAATAAGCACAGCAGGCACATAATTAAAAAAATAGGACATCAGTGAAAAAGCAGCGCAGCCAAGCGATGTATAATATACACAAGTTACAACCCAGTTCATTAATAATCATTGTCAAAATCAGTTAACGTACGCAAGCACGTGGCTTCACACGTAAATTCATAGAACATGAAATTAGCACAAAGTATGAATCACGTAATCGCGAGCAGCAAATTATGTCTAAAGTACGTACCTAAGTGGAAATATGTTACTTGAAAAATAAACTCAATTAATAGTTACCTTTTTAGTTTATTAGTTTCTTCTTGGAAATTACATTCTTCCTGAAATTTTCTCGATAGCAGGTCGTCTTAACGTCGGACACGCACAGAATTTACCTGAAGGTCTTAAATACTTTATACAACCGTATCCTGCAAAATACTGAATGTTAATAACACAATTCAACAAGTCACTATAGCTTTATACTGAATTTAATCGGAGAAATTAAACTGTGTATTTGTTTACGGCTGTCAGTGCATTCGCACTGAGCGCTCGATCAGCTGTAGGCGCGTGACGTAGGAAGCAATTGTTCGCGGTCAACGACTGCCTTGTGCGGCGCGCAGACTTGACTGTTGCTTTGAGTATGTGCCGCCGCCAAAACACAACGCGGTATCCTTGTACTCTCCGCATGTTTACATCTAGGTGTTGGTTTCTCACACGTATGTCATTCCACAAAAATTTTAACGTTTGATATATGATGTATTCCCTTAGAGCGTCGTGATTTAAGAGTTTCTACTTCAACAGTGTTATCATGTATAATTTTGCGAATTCTATATGGACCGTTATAAAGCAGAAAAAATTTGCGACACAAGCCTTTTCCTTTATGAGACAAACGATGAGACTTAATTAACACCTTCTGACCAACTGACAAGATTTTTAAACGACCAGGACGCTTAGCTGATTTCTCTCTTCTAGCAGCCGCAGATGCAATATTTTGCAGAGCCAGGTTGACAACTTCAGAATGCCGCAGTTTCCGTGAAGGCGGAAAAGGAATGATTTCAGATATGCGATTTGTTGGTACCTTATTTTTTAATATCAATAGAGGCGGTAAAGAAGTTGAGTCATTAGGAAGTTCATTCAGAATGTTTTGAAAAATATGAAGATACTGATCCCAAGTTCTGTGATTCTGATGACAATAAAGACGGCACAATTTATTGATTTCCTTCATCCATCTCTCTGAAGCGTTAGATTGAGGGTGAAAAAGTGAAATGAAAATTGGTTTAACTTTACGATGCTGTAGAGTACGAAGCCAAATTTTAGAACGAAACTGTGATCCATTATCTGATATAACCTTATCAACATGACCAACTTCTTTAAGAAAATGTTTGATGAAAGCGTTAGATACTGAACGAGCTGTTGCTTTGCGTAAAGGTGTAAAACACACATATTTTGATGTCAATTCCACTGCTACGAAAATGTACGCAAAACCATTAGTAGAACGAACCACTGGACCAAACAAATCGACTGCAGCCATCTCCTTTAATTTCGCTGGAATGATGGGAAACAACGGTGCTCTGTGAGAAATCGTTGGAGGCTTAGTCATTTGACATAATTTGCATTTGGCAAGAACAGATCGAATACGTTTTTCCATATTACTGAAGTAACAATTTTCTCGTAATTTATGAAAGCATTTTCTGGGACCAAAGTGTGCATAACTGAGATGCGTATACCAAATCAATTTATTGACCCACTCATCAGGAATACAAACTAACCAAACGAAGCTGTCGACCGATTTTCGTTTAAAAAGAATGTCATTGCGGACTAAATAATGCTGTCTAATCGCTACGCTTTCCTTTCTCCTCCACTTCTCCTTAATGTCCTTCCAGATTGGATCCTTATTTTGCTCCTTAGCGATGTCCTGGAGCGAAGACGAAATAAAGTTCTCAAACGCAACACCTTGAATATACATCAAACAAAAATTGTTTTCCTTGCAGTCCTCTTCAGCACTTTGTTTCAAACCCATAGGTGCACGTGATAAAGCATCGGCAACAATATTTGAAGAACCCTGTATGTAAACAATACTAAAGTCAAATTCCTGTAGGTACAACGCCCATCGTGACAATCTGCCATGAGTTAATTTTGTTGACATAAGAAATTCCAGAGCCCGATGATCGGTGTAAACCTTAGTATGTCTGCCAAACAAAAATGTCCGAAATTTTGTAAAAGCCCAAACAACAGCCAAAGCTTCAAGTTCCGTAATCGAATAATTCTTTTCTGATTTAGAGAGAACACGACTTCCAAATGCAATAGTTTTCTGGACTACAACGCCGTTTTCTTCTATCTCTTGAAATAAATGTGCACCTAGGCCCTTGTATGATGAGTCCGTCGCCAAACAAAATTCTTTAGATAAATCCGGATGTGAAAGAAGTGGAGCAGCAACTAAAGCATCACGAAGCTGTTCAAATTCTGACTGAGCTTCCTCATCCCAACACCAATTAGATTTCTTTCCGGATAGTTCACATAAACGAGGTGTGGCCAAATCGTCCAATTTAACAAAGCGTCTAAGAAAATTACAGACACCAAGGAAACTACGAACATCACGTTTTGTAGTAGGAACAGCATAATTACGAATAGCGTCTAGTTTTTCTGGATCAGGAAGAATACCTTCTGTAGAGATAATGTGACCGAGAAATTTCACCTGAGAACGACCAAATTCAGATTTTTCCAAGTTCACTGTCATGCCAACTCGTGCAAAAATACGTAATAATGAATCCAAAATTTTGTTGTGCTCACTCCAAGAACGTTTAGCAATAAGAATGTCGTCAACATAAGAAGTAATGTTGTCACGAAGATAAACAGGTAAAATTTCATTTAAGCTACGAATGAATGCTGCTGAAGATACTGTAAGTCCAAACGGTAATTTCCGAAATTGGTAACAGTTACCAAAGGCTAAAAAGGCGGTGTATTTTCTACAGTCAGGGTGGAGTTCTATTTGCCAAAAACTTGCGCGCATATCAATCGTGGATAAAACTTTAATTCCATGGAAATGTTGAAGAAGTTCATCTAAATTTAGTGGGCGGTCAGTTTCAGGAATGATGATGTTATTTATCTGTCTGGAATCCAGAACCAGACGAATTGATCCATCCTTTTTAAGAACAACGTGTAATGGGCTAGTATAAGGACTGACTGCAGGCTCAATAATGCCCTGATCTAACATGTATTGAAGTTCATTCTTAACCTTGTCTCTGTAAGCCAAAGGAATAGCGTACGTTTTTCCGCGAAATGGTGTGTGTTCTTTCACTTTAAATAAATATTGTAAGCCTTGTATAGTTCCTGTGTGATGACTAAACACTGTAGCATGTGAAGTCAAAATGTAGTGCAGCTCTTCTCTTGCAACGTCATCTGGCACTTCAGCTTTCTTAACCTTTTCATTAATTAATTCTTCGCTATTAATTATATCATCCATCGCGTCTCTGTATCTATTGTCATTATCATGAATAAACACATTGTCGTCATAATGCTCAACGAAAACATCAGAAGTAAGAAACCTTAAACATTTTGTATCTGACTCAGATCTTGTTAAACACTCGAAAAATTTTAAACATTTCGGCATTCCAGCAACAGTCAAATTTACACTTCCTTCTTTAAAGTTCAAAATTGCCTTATGTGCGTTAAGAAACTCCATACCTAATATAATTTGTGTACTGAGTAATGGAACAATAATAAAATTAGCAGAAAATTCGTATTCTTGACAAATGAAATTTAAATTGGTCTGTTGTTTGACCTCCACACTTTTTCCAGAAATCGCACCTCGAATTGTAGTTTTAGAAATAGGTAACACAGGACAGGCAATAGTTCTTTCACATACACGAAAAACTGATTCACTAATGACGTTCAATGGGCTCCCAGAATCTAAAACTGCAGTGAATTTATTCTTACCCACACATACTTCAATAACAGGATGTAAAAATGCGTCTACATTATTTTCCTTTTCATCTAACAAAATGTCTCTCATGTCTTCCAGGCGTACGTAGTGTAAAGTCGTAGTGTCATTACTTTCTGAACCGTCTATATTGCTGCCAGAAGCCGAAGCTACAAGTCATTGTCGATTGTTTGCGTCACGTCTTTGATTATTCGCGTCATTTCGCGGATCAATTTCAACGATTTGCACTTGTCTCTCAGAAGTTCTGTCACGTGGAGGATGCCAATTAGGTCCCTCCTGTCTGCTAGATGCAAATTCTGGGTTGTGTCTGTTATTAAAATTTCTATTTTCCTGTCTGTCTGCATATCTACTTCTTGTATAATTTCGACTGTCACTTCTGAAATTATTGTTGTATCTACTACCCTGGTTATTTCTGTAGTAAGAATTTCTATTACTGTATGAATAATTTCTGTCCTGATGATACCGATTACTGTTTCCGTATGATTGATCATTCCGGTACGAATTACCGCTATTGTCTGTGTAATTTCTGTTAGAACGTCTGTTATTATCATAAGGCTGGTATCTGTTGTCCTGTCTGTTACGTCTGTCATTCTCAAAATTACCGCTATAACGTCCGTTCCGACCACTATCACTTTTTTCTGAAAATCTATTGTAAATACTGTTACTGAAAAGGTTACAAGAGGTCCCGTCGTCGTTGTCATACTCAAGTTCTTGCAACAAAGTCTCAATGTCGTCTTTACATCTTCCGGCCAAAGCAATTTGTCTTATTGATTGTGGCAGCTTAGTTAAACAAATGCGAATTAATTCAGTCGGGCTATAAGGGTTGGACAGGAACTGATTCTTTCGAATCATGTCTTCAAAGTACTCTGCCGGCGTGCGGAACTCAGACTGTTTGAAATTACGCTGCATAATAAGACTGTGTTTGACTCTGTCTTGCGTGTTTTCGGACCAATATGCCGATAGAAATGCATGATAAAAATCATTTAGATTATTACAATCTCTAATGAGTGCGCCCATCCGCGTCGCCGGTTCGTTTTCTAAATATCCACACATAAATTCCAGTTTGTGACTTAGTGGCCAATTTGGTGGAAGTGCGTACATAAATTGATCTAACCATGCACATGGATGTATGTCATTCTTAGAGTTGCGGAAGATCTTAAATTTCCGAACAGTCAAAAAGTGTTTATAGTCAAAGTTTTCGCCTCGTGGCGACAAAGACCTACCGCGTCTGTCCCAGTCCGAATGTCGATTATTGTAAAGTTCGCGCGCCTGGCACTCTCTTGTTGCATCCCGTAAATGAAACAAATTATTTTCTTCAAACCCCTCTGCTACCTGTGATTCTAAATTTCTTCTGCTATCTTTTCCTACAATTTCGCCTTCGATTTGTTTGACTTGCTTCCGTAATGCCTCAAATTCCTTTTTCACGCGTTCATTAAATTTTCCCTGATTTTCAACATGCTTATTTATGTTCTGATACTCCTCGGTTTCTGCAAATGGTAATGGAGCTGTATCATCCGAATCTCTGTCCCCATGTAAACTAAGATTTGTCAGTTTATCTGAAATTTCCTCAACTCTTTCCGATAAGTCACCTAATTGTTCTTTCTGTTTATTTACGTCTTCCGTAAGTGTCGCGACTCGGGTTTCAGTATTGTCACATTTGGTAGCTAGCTGTTCATATTGTCGTGTTAGATTATTTATTCTGTCATTTGGTACGGATTCCTCGATTCTTTCAAATATCTCTTTCTTATCCTTTGCACGTTGTAAATTTAACTCTGAAAAATTCTGTACTATCACGCGATCTCTTTCTTCCTGTTCTCTATCCTGTTCCCTTTGTCTGATTTCTACTGCAATTAATCTATTATTGTGAGAATTCAGAATCGGTTGTACTTCTTCTCTGATTTCTTTCTTTAATTCATCTTTCATATTTTTGAAATATGTCCCAATTCGTGAATCTAACCGTGTTTCCAAAGTTCCTATCTCTGTTTTTAATTCAGATCCTAACCGTGTTTCCATTGTTCCCATATCAGTTTTAATTGTTCCCATATCAGTTTTAATTGTTCCCATCTCAGTTTTTAATTCAGATCGAAACTGCTCCATTATTCCCCTATCTGTTTTTATTTCAGATCCCAAAGTTTCCATTCGTGTTTCCATTTTTAATATAGCACTCATCAACTGCCCCATAGTAACTGTTTCAAAATTATTTTCGCCCCTAACATTTCCCGCAAAACCAGTTTCCTTCGTCATAGCTGTAAAGCTATCTGTGTTCGATACTATTTCAGAATCTTCTATCGTTAATCTCGGATTCTGTGAATTTTCTGATTGAGAAAAATTTTGAAATGGTTCCGGACTATTTTCCCGACTTATTACATTGTTTTCAACTCCATTATTCATCATACTGTTGTCCTGTGTTGGCGAGTTCGCCATGTCAGCAATTTCGTTATTCTCACTATTCATCATTTTCGCTTTTTTCATTGATCGCGTAATCATTTACAAAATATACAAAAGATTCGTCACTGTACTAAAATCACACACAATGACTCTTTATCTCAACAATACCATTCAAATGCAATGACTCCCTCAAACACGATCAATCGAACAATTGAAATAATTGCACTAAATTGCCAAACCCGTTGACAAGACAACAAATTTAATTCTGAGAAAAAAAATACCATTAGAAGAATGACAATTACCAAATCTACACATACAAAATAGACTACAATTACTAACTACAAATTACTACAACAATACTACAGTCTACAATTTTCACAATCAGAAGAATCCAAGGGACGATCCGAAGCAGCGGTCGCCACGTGCATGGGGGCTTAATTAAATAATTTTGAAAATACTTTTTTTAGTTTTTCGTAGCTGTATGTCCGATTACGCTGTGTTTCGTAATCGGTTGGCCCTGACTAGTACTATTACGCTATCTGACTGCAACAAACAATGTAAGAAAATTTTCGTAAACACAGTTAATTAATTAAGTCCCCAGCAACTATAAAACCTACAACACCAACAAGCACAAGAGTAACTGTTCTGTATGTGGGAGTGTGACTCAACGTCCACATCTGGCACGGTTCTTTTCCAACAAGACAAGAATTTTTAAATACCAACTATGCTGACGTGACAAAAGAAATTTAGAAAAACTATAATTACGCAAGAAAACCAAAATTCACTCTAATACAAGAACACAAGCCAGATGCTTTGTTGACTGAACCTGTAGTGACGCATTATTTCAGACACACAATTAATAAAAGAACATTGTAATTTTTACCTTCATATATATTGACGAAATGCACTCATTACAATAACATCTGCTATCTCTCCCATCAAATAACTGCATAAAACATGGAACAACACTCTTTACTACAACATCTCACTCCGACTTCACGTCAAGCAGTGCCCACTAGCACATCTCGGTACGAACTCTTAACACATACTCTGTCCTCTACGAGCTCTCTACTAGCACTGACCGCTACGAACTCCCGACAATCACTGTCTGCTACGAGCTCCCAACAAGCACTGTGGAGGCGGCTTAATAGTACTCTTTGGCGCAATCTCTGGCGCAGTGGCACAGTGTAGCCACCTTTCAACTACAGAACGGCTCAGAGTAATGAGCTCAGCCACACCCCAGACGAAGACAGCAGCGGGTACGGAGCTAGTTGCAGTTGGATATTCATACTACTGTGCTCGGAACCGCGTGGCAAATGGCACCGATTCATCGCGTCTCAGCACTTGGGTCTAAGCACTATGGGACTTAACACCTGAGATCATCAGCCCCCTAGACTTAGAACCACTTAAACCTAATTAACATAAGGACATCACACACATCAATGCCCGAGGCAGGATTCGAACCTGCGACCGTAGCAGCAGCGCGGTTCCGGACTGAAGCGCCTAGAACCGCACGGCCACCACGGCCGACTCTCAGTACTTCGGTGGCAATTCGTCCTCAGCGTTTACAGATCTTTCAAATGAATAGAATGGTCTTGTAAGGTACAGCTATACGATGGACGTTGGATAAGTAATGCAATCTTCTTTTTCTTGGCCAATTTCCGTTGAAAAATTGCGGAATTTGTTGTGAAGTGCTGTGGAATCTTCCCACTTCAGGTTGTATAGTTTCATGAGGTTCCGGCAAGTGGCCTAGCCTTAAAAATGGCAACGAAACTGCTTTCGAAGCACAGTGCTGTCATTGAGTTTCCTTCAACGGAAAACCAGAGCATCGCAAATATTCACAGCAGCTTGCAGTATGTCCACAGTGACCTTGCAGTAAAAATGGCACGGTGAGTCGTCGGCGAGGTGTATGTCAACATCGCAACGCGGTAGCATAAACCTGTCCTCCTAGCGTGCCGTCCGGCCGCACACGGCTGTGATTCCTGCAATGTTAGAACTTGCGCACTCTCTCATGAGACATGATTTGAAGACCACAATCAAACACTTCGCTGCACGACTGGACGTGTCTTTTGTTAGTGTTGACCACACTTCCAAAGGTGTGTGCCCGCTTTGTTCCTCTCCGCCAAGTAGAAGATAATAGGTAGCAGCGGAGAACAATCTGTACGGAATTGCTATCGTGTTACGAAGCTGATTGCGACAACTTTTTTGTCGTACATCGTCACAGGCGATGAAACATGGGTTCACCACTGCGAACCGGAAACAAACCGGCAATCTATGTTGTGGCGTCACACCGCTCTCCTCCGAAGGAAAACATCAAAGCCGCTGAGCCGTGACGACTGGCGCTAGTTATGTTCCACTTGCGTCGCTGATATAGATACTCGTCTGGTCTTGTATCTCTGACTGTTCCGCCTTTGGTTTTCCGGCTTCGCGTGTGGCCGGGGTGTCTCTCCGGTCGCCGTTCGACGAGGCAACATTGTTTTGAAAGGAAGCCTTCGTCTCCATCCGCGGTGCCTGGGCCTCGCCGTCCTCGCCGTCCTTGTCGTTTGGCCGCGCCCCGGGTGTACGGTGCTAGTTAGTCGGGGCTCTTGCGTGCGAAATGGTGGCGGGTTCGTCGTCTCATGCTGGACATCTTGTCATTGCCTAATTGGAAGCATTAAGTTACGTATCGTTCATATTCTGATCTTAACTGGGAGAGGCATGTGGTATCTGCCAGAGATTAGTTAGGGATAGTTCTGAACTTGGTTCCACATGTCTTATTCACTGAGGCTAATGAACTTCTTATTCTGCTTCAGGGCATGTACAGCGTGTGTTACTTCCAGTGGTTGTGGTTTATATGGAAATTTTAGTCTGTTTTAGGACACACTGTCCGGTGTGAGCTTTGCCTGGACTGTGCACGTGTCCAGCAGCCTTAGAATTCAACACAATTGGCTCGGGGTTGGTTTAATCACTTGTTCCAGCAGGATTTGGTATAATTATTTAATGCGGGAATTTCCTGAAGCCCACTATAAGTGGTGTCTTAGATTGTTGCCAACTTCATAGAAGAATGTTAATTTTTCAGGATCGCTCTGTAAGAATTTGCATTAACTCTTGGGAGCGTAATTATTATTAATTATAACCTTGCCTGTGACTGGAGCTTGCACTTGTTGAAATTTATTTGTGTTGCAGGTGTCGGTGCTATTTACAAATCTTGTCAGGGCTACTTATGTTGGACCCAGTCGGATTACACATCCACCAGTTTATGTGATCTTGTACACAAGTTTTGGGCAGCGAAAGCTCGCGCTGTCTCTCTCCTGCAGTATTATTTTATCCACACGCCGCTATGGCCTTTAATGCTGTTGTATAAAGTTAAGTTGCAATTTTAGAACGGTTTTGAGTCATTCAATCTGTTACATTAAGAGAGTCTACCCTTTTACAACCTTATTGCTTCTAGAAGCTATTTAAACATTATACTAGTGGTTCAGATAACAAACGTCGTTCTTGTTTGACGTAAATTTTGCTTATTTGCATACTGTTGGGGAACTCTGTAACCCTTGCTATCACTCCATTTTTGAATGTGGCCAGTTCAGTTTCATTAAATTTTTGTTCTCTCTTATGCCCATGAAGTTTTGGTAATTTTATGGCTGTTTAAATCTGGTTTGAAGGTTGTATCATTAGTATCTTCTCTTGTGGTCATGCAAAGAATGATTGCGTGCGAGTTATAATTGACATTTTCTGCCACTGCTATTTATGGTTCAGTATTCAAATTAATTTTTTAATTAAAATCTTAATTGTGTTTAGTGTAATTCAGTCTGTGAAAAATTAATTTGTATGTTGTACCAGTAAAAAAAAAGGGGGAAAAAGGTCTGAATTAAATTTTTATATTGCCATTTTTTGATTCTGTAATATGTAAGAATGAAAGTCGTTCTCTAGTCAAAATTAAAATTATGTACCAACCATAAGTTTGTCCATCAGGAAAGACCCCTAGCCTCTTATTTCCTTGAGCAGCTGTGTAATTTGAGCAGTAACAGATCAGCCGCATCCTCAGTCGGTAATGTATGGAGACGGTCTTCTGGGACTCTGAAGAGGGTACTCTGAAGTTTATTGTGCTACCCTCAGGTAATAGAAGAAACTACTTCAGTGTGTTCGTCGCTTCAAAAATGCAAACGAACTTCTCCTTCTCCACGGCAATGGAAGGCGTCACGCAAATCTGCGCAACCGAGAGAAGCTCACAGAACTTCACTGGGCCGTTCTTCCTCATCCACCCTACTACAGCCCGGATCTCTCACCTTCCGACCTCCATCTGTTTCTCAAATAAAGGATAAACTCCGCAGGAAGCAGCAGGTGGATGATGGGGAGGCTGATGCAGCAAGACGTTGACTCCGATGTCGAGCAGGAGAATGGTACCATGCAGGCGTACCGACCCTTCCAGTAAGGTGGCGCAAGACCGTCGCATTGAAAGAGGATTATGTTGAAAATAGGGATTTGTAACCTAAAGAGGGGAAAATAATATGGTTTGTAGGAATCCTGAATAAAACCAACCTATTTTCCGAAAAAAAAGTGTTCGACTTATTGAAATTTGTGTCGTCATCGAAAGGATAACTCTCTGTTTTGTGACGTGTAGGGAGGCCAGCAGAAACATACGCGAACACTTACTACGATGATGACTGCCGTTGAACGGCTCTCAACCGCCGCGACACGGAGAACCAAGTGATAGTCTTCCACCAATAGCACTCGCTCGTGTAGTTGTCGGGGAAAGGGCACACTGTAAGACCAGCCTCGAGAGATCGTTGTAAAAATTCGCGTCTACTGATATGAGGAACATTTACGTAGAATGTGGCCAGCACTATTCTCATCAGAAGTTGCCGGTTTATAATACAATTGATATCTGCTAATCTTCTCGCCGCATACAGTACCCCTCGGCAAAATTTCCGAGGCTGCTCAGGGATATCTTTTGAGCATTTTGGTATCTGTGACACGTTTTCTCCTGTGGCTCGTTACAGACTAATTGAGTTGCGTTTGATTTCTTGACCTTATTGATCTTTGCATCTGTATTAAACTGAGAACATCGACACTATGCACTTTGTCTTCTTCACTCATCGTATCTGTTGTTGACTGCAGTAAAGTCCACTTTACTCTCTACGACATCGAGACTGTATTCAGTACTGCTCGGTTCTGTCTCATTCTTCTTTTTCCCGCTAGGTTATTTCCTCGCAAACAGTGATACATAGCAATACTAATAGTTTTTGTGATGAAGAGTTTGCCGAAATGCAACTCGAACAATGATTCCCCTAATGCAATGGGAAAGCGGCGATATGACTATGCTGAGATGCTTTCCCACCTAAGGGAACCCCATTATACTAATTTTGCATCTGTTTGAGGGTTGTCGCATTATTCTGTGTTTTGTGCTGTCGTATCGCTATTATGTAAGTAGTCTCCCATAAACAAAGGAAACTGGGACAAGTTGATTATTTCAAAATTAAGGGGCGAGCTTAAGAGTAATGCATCAGAATTATGTGTTCTGTTCACCATATTGGATGAGATATTAAATTTCATGCATATTACGTGGTAAATTTTCCTGCTTTGCTGACTCAAGTTGCAAAATCTCTGCCATTAGAGGTGTGTAACCTAACCACGTTGATGAGTGAGAAATCCTCAGACAAATGAAAGTACGAATTCGGAGACTTCGTCCGCACCTGGAGCACCGTCTCCTTTAGCATGATAATGCCAGATCACTCACGAGCCTTGCGACATCTGCAACAATCCGACACCTTCGATTCACTGCCGTCGATCATACTCCACACCCGAATTGGCTCTATCGAATTCTCATCTGTTTCCAAATCTTGAGGAGCACCTTCGAGGACTTCACTTTGATAGTGACAAAGCGGTACTAGCAGAGCTTATCGCTCCGTCAACAAAGTCACACAAACATTCTACAGTGATGGTGTTAACAAACTGGCCTCTCGTTGGGAGAAATGTGATGGTCGCCAGGGTGACTACATTGAGAAATAAATAAACTTACAGAAAAAATCGCAGCACCAAAAAATAATTAGAGTAATGAAAGCCGGCCGGAGTGGCCGTGCGGTTCTGGGCGCTACAGTCTGGAGCCGAGCGACCGCTACGGTCGCAGGTTCGAATCCTGCCTCGGGCATGGATGTGTGTGGTGTCCTTAGGTTAGTTAGGTTTAATTAGTTCTAAGTTCTAGGCGACTGATGACCTCAGAAGTTAAGTCGCATAGTGCTCAGAGCCATTTGAACCATTTTTAATGAAAATTCGGGATTACATTGGTCTACGTACCATATCTAAGTAATTAACATTGCAAAATCACAAACTGATAGAAAAAAATCGCAACACCAAAAAATAATTAACTTAGAGTAATGAAAATTCGGGATTACATTGGTCAACGTACCACAACTAAGTCATTAACATTGCAAAATCACATGTGAATGTAAGGGGAGATAAGCCATTGCAAATGTGAAATGCTGATACCATCACCAGAAAGTTGAATGAAAACATGGAAACGTGCCTGCATTGTGTTGTATAGGTGATAGGTGTCAATTGGTGGGATGGAGTTCCATGCCTGTTGCACTTGGTCAGTCAATACAGGGACGGTTAATGCTGTTTATGGAATAGTCTGGAGTTTTCGTCCGATGATGTCCCATATCTGCTCGATTGGAGACAGACCTGGAGACCGAGCAGCCCAAAGCACTATGTCGACACACTGTAGTGATTGTGGCCGGCCGATGTGGCCGTGCGGTTAAAGGCGCTGCAGTCTAGAACCGCAAGACCGCTACGGTCGCAGGTTCGAATCCTGCCTCGGGCATGGATGTTTGTGATGTCCTTAGGTTAGTTAGGTTTAACTAGTTCTAAGTTCTAGGGGACTAATGACCTCAGCAGTTGAGTCCCATAGTACTCAGAGCCATTTTTTTTTTTTTTTTGTAGTGATTGTTGGGATATAACAGCTGTATGTTGGCGAGAGTTATCCTGTTGGGAAACACTCCCTGGAATGCTGTCCATGAATGATAACACAATAGGTTGAATCACTAGACTGATGCACAAAACTGCAGTCATGGTGCGTGGTATATCCACAAGAGTGTTCCTGCTGTGATACAAAATCGCACCCCAGACCATAACTCCAGGTGTAAGTCCAGCGTATCTAGCACACAGTCAGTTTGGTTAAAGGGCCTCAACTGACCTCCCTATAATCAACAGTTGGTCATCAGTAGCATCGGGGCAGAATCAACATTCATCAGAAAACCCAACAGACTTCCACCCTGCCATCCAATGATCTCTCTTGATACCCCTGAATTCGCCAATGACGGTAGTTTGGTGTCAGTGGGATGCACGCTACAAGTCATCTGGCTAGGTGGTGTCCTTGAAGTAACCGATTTGTAACAGTTCGTTCTGTGACAGTGGTGCCGACTGCTGCAGCAGATGCAGCACAATTCTTCAGAGCACACCATGGTCTGCTCTCTAAAGCAGTGCTACGTGGCCGACCACAGTCCGGGCCTCTTGCGACCACAGACGACGCAGTCAAGTACAGTTTCTACATTCTTGCCACGTCTCGCTGCAGTAACGCAGAAGCTACATCCAGCTTCCAGTAGGCCTATCGCACGACTTCGTTTAAACTCAGTGAAGTGATGATAGTAGGATCTTTTTCGCCCTGAGAGCATTCTTGACTAACATCAACTCACGAAGTTAAAGGTCGCGACCGTTACAGTGTGTGTCTAAAGTAAACCTGATCCCCATCCTCATAATGGCGCTGCAAGCGCCATTCTTCTGTGACTGTCGTGAATGTTGAATATGTATCATCTTTAGGATGTCGAAACACGGCTAACAACTTTCATTTATGTCACACATTGGTGTTCCAGTGTTTTTTATGTCAGTGTATGTAGACATGAAGAATAAAGTGTAGTACTTTAAAGTGGTGTGCCTTACTAAAGAAAGGTTTAAAAGCTTTCACGTAGAAAATTGGAGGCATTAGCTTTCAGGGCGCTCCCTTACTTCATTTACTCTGCAAGGAACCACAGAAGACCACGGGTTCCTTACACCAGAATACTCAGAAAATATCACTGAGTATTAAACTTCCTGGCAGATTAAAACTGTGTGCCGGACCGAGACTCTAACTCGGGACATTTCCCTTCGCGGGCAAGTGCTCTACTGGTGGAATTAAGGCTGTGAGGAGGGGGCGACAGTAGCTCTTGGGTAGCTCAGTTGGTAAAGAACTTGCCCGCGAAAGGCAAACGTCCCGAGTTCGAGTCTCGCTCCGGCACACAGTTTTAATCCGCCAGGAAGCTTCATATCAGAGCACACTCCGCTACAGAGCGCAAATTTCATTCTGGATCACTGAATATCCTTTGAAAATGTGTCGCCAGAGTTCTGGTTCACCAGTCATATATCGTCCGCCTGAATTCGCAGTTCACAATAATTCCGTGGCGCTCTGTTCCTTGTTACGGTGACGAGAGTAACTGTCGCGACACGGATGAATGTAGAGTCCCAAGACACGATAACTAGGCGAACTTTCAAACACTTGGCAAGATTCTCATTTAACGTTTATTTTCTTTTCCACTAATATTTCAGACGGAAGCATCAAGTCCGCAAGTGCTCACATCTCCAGAAAACCACCATGGCGCAGTTGACTGCTAACCTCCAAGTCACGGCACTCATATTCGAAAGTCAGCAATATTTCATAGGCCTAATCCTTTGGGAGCACATGTAACATATATCTTAGCATATTATCTTATCATATTATTTGTTATTTTCGTTATTGATTTATTTAACTTGGAAAGATTAAGGCCATCAGACATTCTGTAACGTCTAACCAGGCATTCTTCATATTTTTCGTTATATTTATTACGTTAAGCATGTAATATATGTATATAAATTGCAAATTAGGATAATAGGAATTTAAAAAGAAGTACAGTGTTAGTTAAGTGGGACGTTGTGTTCGACTACGATGAAATGAGAAGTATGTAGTAACGAATTCAGGAGCTCGTGTGCTGAGGAGCCGATGAAGTAGACGTAGCGTGTGGTAGTCACGTAACTTGGCTGGTCGCATCCATCCTAACTGGGCGTATGAAGCACTGGCTGCATACACGAATGTTGCAGATGTAACGCACCCAAGAATCCATAGTTAGTTCTAACCGGCTAGTGTTTCCACTGTTCATCTACTCTGAATTACATAAGAGTAGTGGAGTTTCAGTAGAATTAGTGTTTCCACGAGTTTACGTTTCACACCTAGCGGAAATAAGTTTCGAAACTTTTTGAGGATGTAGACACAAGCGAAAGTCTTCCTGCACATGACGTCAGTGAGGCGTTCCTTATCTTCTTGCGACCGTTTGGATACGATATTACTTCTCATGACGCAGTGGACATCGATATATCTGGTCACGAGAATGTCTCAACACTCATTACTTCATAAACAAGCCTCTTGCTGTGAACTACCACATTTGATTACACAGAGCGCCTTAAGCTATTACAAACTCAATCCCCACCTTTTTTTCGCTAGTTACATGGTCACGCCAACCAACAACGGTTAATAAAACAATTGCCTATTGCGGTTTTTCCTGCGAACAAGCTCTTGAACTGTACAACTATAGTTTATCAAATTAGAAGATTTCAAGTTTAAGCAGGTACAAACTGCTTGACACTGCACTCGTCATTATTGACCAATCTCACACTTCAAGAGTCATTTTTCTAATGCTGCACTTCCAATTTCCGTTCGTACATAGGTTTTTAAAATTTTGTTTAATAATATCTGAGCAGAAATTCTACACATAGCTAAATTTACTTGAGAGCCTACAAAAATGTATTTATTAACGAGATGTACCCCAGCATACATTGCTGTGGCTATGTCTGGATAAACGGGAAGGAAAAAAAAAGATAAAGGACAACTTTCTAATTTCTACAGAAGTAGTGGGTCGGTGCCGGTAAGGGCGGAAATAAACATTGGCTGACGTATCACTTTCGCTGATGGCATCAGGTAACTATCGGTACTGTCGGAAATGTGCTGACATCAGCATCAGCACTCACTTATATGATCTGACGCAGTGATATCACATAACAGTAGATATAGTTGTGCATTTCATTAACAGGGTTACTGTTAGAGAGGTAAAACTAACATAAGTTACAGTTGACTACCATAATTAAGCGTAGATTACGGTATTTTTACGAGTAGCTGTGGTCAGTTAAGCTCGCAACTGCGTTAATTGTCGTTGAGTGTTGCGCACCTATCGGGCGTTACTTCACAACGATCGCTTTCTTTATGCATCTGATCAGCGTCTTACTAGTTTCCCGTAAAAACTGGAAGTGGTAAAGCGTCTAGAAACTGAGTGAGAATGTATAAAGGACGGGGTAGGCTATGGAACATTTTTATTCTACGTAGTCATCCTTCTGTTTTCTACTTGAGAATAAACAGTATTTGTAGAAAAACTGAAACTGCTAAATTTTTAAATCAGTTTTTATTCTATAATTGTTGACTTGCAAGGTGAAACAGAGGGATGGTTAAGTAAATTAAAATCAATGCAAAACAAAAATACATCGAATGTCACTGCAGTACTTCCTCGAATTTACATAAAATTTGCTTTTATCAGTAATAACAGGAAACTATTTCCTTTGCTCGTGATGAAGGACTTCCTATTGAGTATGAAGTAACAAAAATATTTATATATTATGTTAGCACTTACGTATTCCCATGAAAAGAGCACAAAAGATACGAAATTAACTAATTTTTATTATTTGTAAAATGAAGTTTATATTCTGTGAGGATATAAAGTATACAGTGGATTAAGAATGAATGATGTGCTACTTCAGTTATTGCAAAACAAGCAACAAAACAAACAAACATAAGGAGTAGTTGTTGGCTCCCATTTTAGATGTTACACTTTCATTTATGTTTCTTTCCATATGAGTGTTATTAATACTGCTAATAATCCTACCATTTACTAAGGTATTTACGTACTGTATCGAAACTACTGAACTGTAGTTTTAGTAGAGTGCAACTCTAGTAACTGTACCCAACATCCGCAGTGCTGAGGAAACTGTGGTTGTTATATTTCGCTGACATCAACAATTCCTGGCATTCTGTCGACACGTGCCAAGACCATGGCGAGCGGATGGGACAGAGTCCTGACATCCCTATGCCGCCAGCGTCCACGTGTCCCGCCAATATCACGCCAAGAAACGTGTACTATTCTAGGAATCCTGGCATCACCATTAGTTCTGTCTTTCTCAGAATCCAGACACTATCACATCCAGTCCTCAGGCAACTGTGATTGTTATATTTCGCTGACACCATCATCATTTCCTTTATCATCATGGCCAAAGCGCTGCACACAGCGCCCCCGTGTCCCCGCTCCCCACTCTCGACCGGTAGTCAGTTGCATGCAAATTC
This sequence comes from Schistocerca americana, assembly GCF_021461395.2. Lineage (NCBI taxonomy): Eukaryota > Metazoa > Arthropoda > Insecta > Orthoptera > Acrididae > Schistocerca > Schistocerca americana. Next base: position 206,612,792 of record NC_060123.1, on the reverse strand, counting down.
GGCTGAGCAATTTTCCACTGCTTTCGAAGGGTATCCTCTCCTTTATAACTCAGTACTCAGGTATCTGGTATAAAAAAATTAATTTATTCAGAATGATCTAACGCCACACACACACGCACACACACTCACACACACACACACACACACACACACACACACACACACACAGAGAGAGAGAGAGAGAGAGAGAGAGAGAGAGAGAGAGAGAGAGAGAGAGAGGATAGCATAATACAGAGTCAATGTCCATAGTTGCTCAGTGCCCAGCTATTTGTTATAAAAAATAGCTTTTTTCCTCCAGACGTATTTGAATGATCTAAGAACGTCTCACTTGCAACACACACACCAAAGTAAGGTCATGTCAACGTCTATAATTAGTTTGGTACTCAAAAGCACCTGTATTATTTATCAATCAGTCTGTGTTGCTTTCCATTCAGGGCCTCTGCTCTGTAGTGAGGGTATCAGCTGCTTTGTTGAGAAGCAGCATTAACGGTATGAAACAATGATGCCACGGCACGGTCTACAGAATGTTAGAAATCCTTAAATTGGCTGTACCGCCAATTTTGTAGGACTTCTAATTTAGATTATTAAACAAGTTTTATAACTGGTAAATTCCTAACACGATTCTTGAATTTCACCACAGTTACGCTATAGTTATGGCATTCACCGTATGTCACGGTCAGGATGAAGAGGCTTCCACTGTTTTCGAGTCATGTGCTCTTCATTCCAGCTATGCAGGTAGCAAATTGTTAATAATTTGTTTCCGTGATGGTTTACCTGTACACCAGCTGACCGAGTGCAGAGCGTTGTCAAACACCACAAAATGGCAGTTCTTTAAGTAATTTGTTAGTTAACGCCACATGGTAGCACGCTGTAAACACCATATGTTGACATTTAAAATATTTATATGCTCTATCGCAAAGGTAAACACGTGCCTACTGATAACTTCGTTCACTCCTAGGCTAGTGGTTTGACATGAATATATATTGCATATCTTTTAATCTACAGTTACAGATCATCCAGTTTAAGCAATCAGTCCCATTTGTGTTATGAAAAGTATTATCAAAGGATGATAGGACAAGTGTTAAGACATCAGGGTGTAACTTCCAGCCGGCCGGGGTGGCCGTGCGGTTCTAGGCGCTACAGTCTGGGGCCGAGCGACCGCTACGGTCGCAGGCTCGTATCCTGCCTCAGGCATGGATGTGTGTGGTGTTCTTAGGTTAGTTAGGTTTAATTAGTTCTACGTTCCAGGTGACTGATGACCTCAGAAGTTAAATCACATAGTGCTCAGAGCCATTTTTGTAATTTCCATGGTACTAGGGGGAGTTGTAGAGGGCAAGAACTGTAGACGAATACATAGATCAAGTACAGCCAGCAAATAATTGAGGACCTAGTTTGCATGTGCTATTCTCAGATGGAGATGTTGGCACAGAAGAGGAATTCAAGGCGGGCGGCACCAAACCTGTCAGAAGACTGATAACCCCTCCTCCCCCCAAAAAAAGATGAAATTTATGTTGAAAAATATACATAATGAGAAAGAATGTATATGTGAGAAACAATTTGTCTCATGGTTTACACATCTAACTGATAAAGTTAAAACTGATTGTCACAAAGGAAACCAATCGTTACGTTTTTACAGCAGAGCATTTTCTATCTCGCCGTCGGTTTTAACCGAAAACGTCTACGTTGCGATATGAAGAAACAAGAACTCTTAGTTGCAGTGCTAAAATTTTTTATTGCTTCCCAATGACGCGTTTCGACTTTATTGAGCCATCTTAGGATTGGATGATATTAGTTAGCGATGGGTAAATGAGATAACACGCACACAAACATGCCAGCAGGTAAATATCCCTTGTCAAAGCTTTACAAACACTGCGCGACAGCTTTGTGGTGGCATGTGGCGTAGTCCAATGTAAACCAATGGTATCAGGCCTACAGTATTTATTGATGATGCTTAAATAAAGGTGAAACGCGTCGCTGGGGAGTAATAAAAAATTTTAATTCTGCAACCAAGACTGCTTCTTTTTTCGTTTCACACGTATTGGTTGCTGTACCAACACGGAATGGAATGGAAAAAGTTGCATATTGTGGTTCAAAGGAAATACACTGATCAGCCAGAACATAATGACCACCTCCCTGATAGCCGGTAAGTCCACCTTTGGTGCGGATAACAGCGGTGACGCGTCGTGGCATGGAAGCAATGAGGCCTTGGTAGGTCGCTGGCGGGACATGGTACCACCTCTGCACAGACGAGTCACCCAACTCGCGTAAATTCCGGGAAGGAAGGTGATGATTTCTGACGCCACATCACATCCCAGATGTGTTCGAGAGGGTCAGATATGGCGAATTGCTGAGACCAGCTGATCGATTGGAACACGCCAATGTATTCCTCGAACCATTCCAATAGACTCCTGCCCTTGTGACACGACGCATTTTCGTGCTGAAAAATGCCACTGCGTTGGGAAACATGATCGTCATGAAGGTGTGTACGTGGTCTGTAACCAGTGTACGACACCTTGGCCGTCATGGTGCCTTTCACGAGCTCCACTGGACCCATGGGTGACCACGTGAATGTTCCCCAGAGCATAATGGAGCCGCCGCCAGCTTGTCTCCCTCCCGTAGATCTGGTGTCAAGGAGCTGTTGCCCTGGAAAATCACGGATTTGCGCTCTCTCGTTGGCATAATGAAGAAGGTATCGGGACTCATCAGACTATGCAACGCTACGCCACCACGCCAACGTTCAGAGCCATTTTCCATTTCAGTCGTAGCTGCTAGTGCCTTTGTTTTAACATTGGCACATACATGGGTCATCGGCTGCGGAGGACCATCGCTAGTAGTGTTCGGTGCACTGAGTGTGTGTTTTCAGGCACACTTGTACTCTGCCCAACTTCAATGTCTGATGTTAGTTCCGTCACAGTTCACCATCTGTCCTGTTTTACCAGTTTGCCCAGCCTTCGACGTCCAACATCTGTAATGAAGGGAGGACGCGCTACCCGACGTCGTCTGGATGTGGTTTCACCTTGGTTTCGCTATGTGTTGAAGACACTCATGAGACCAGTCCTCGAACATCCGACACATATATACAACATCTGTTCTACGTTGGTCCAAACTTTTACTAGAGAAACGAGTAATAATTTGGAATAATCGTTCAAGTACTACTTCATACTTTTGGAAACAACGTCTTCTCTTTACATATACAAAAATTATATATTTAGATGCCATATAAATTAAACAATCACGTAAGATTTTAAGTAAATCTGTCAAAAACGTTTCCATATTACGCACATTAAGGCAATAAACAAACAAATAAGAATTAAACATTAAAAAAAAAAAAAAACACACCACGACGGTATCATCCGAATTGCACGGAAATCGGGAGATAGATGTGCACTACTGGCCATTAAAATTGCTACACCACGAAGATGACGTGCTACAGACGCGAAATTTAACCGACAGGAAGAAGATGCTGTGATATGCAAATGATTGGCTTTTCAGAGCAATCACACAAGGCTGGCGCCGGTGCCGACACCTACAACGTGCTGACATGAGGAAAGTTTCCAACCGATTTCTCATACACAAACAACAGTTGACCGGCGTTGCCTGGTGAAACGTTGTTGTGATGCCTCGTCTAAGGAGGAGAAATGCGTACCATCACGTTTCCAACTTTGATAAAGGTCGGATTGTAGCCTATCGCGATTGCGGTTTATCGTATCGTGACATTGCTGCTCGCGTTGGTTGAGATCCAATGACTGTTAGCAGAATATGGAATCGGTGGGTTCAGGAGGGTAATACGGAACGCCGTGCTGGATCCCAACGGCCTCGTATCACTAGCAGTCGAGATGACAGGCATCTTTTCCGCATGGCTGTAACGGATCGTACAGCCAAGTCTCGATCCATGAGTCAACAGATGCGGACGTCTGCAAGACAACAACCATCTTCATGAACAGTTCGACCACGTTTGCAGCAGCATGGACTATCAGCTCGGAGACCATGGCTGCGGTTACCATTGACGCTGCATCACAGACAGGAGCGCCTGCGATCGTGTGCTCAACGACGAACCTGGGTGCACGAATGGCAAAACGCCATTTTTTCGTTTGAATCCAGGTTCTGTTTACAGCATCATGATGGTCGCATCCGTGTTTGGCGACATCGCGGTGAAGGCACATTGGAAGCGTGTATTCGTCATCGCCATACTAGCGTATCACCAGGCTTGGTGGTGTGGGGTGCCATCGGTTACACGTCTCAGTCACATCTTGTTCGCGTTGACGGCAATTTGAACAGTGGACGTTACATTTCAGATGTGTTACGACCCGTGGCTCTACCCTTCATTCGATTCCTGCCAAACCCTACATTTCAGCAGGTTAATGCACGACCGCATGTTGCAGGCCCTCTACGGGCCTTTCTGGGTACAGAAAATGTTCGACTGCTGTCCTGGCCAGCACATTGTCCAGATCTCTCACCAACTGAAAACGTCTGGTCAATGGTGGCCGAGCAACTGGCTCGTCACAATACGCCAGTCACTACTCTTGATGAACTGTGGTATCGTGTTGAAGCTGCATGGGCAGCTGTAGCTGTACACGCCATCCACTTTCTGTTTGACTCAATGCCCAGGCGTAACAAGGCCGTTATTACGGACGGAGGTGGTTGTTCTGGGTACTGATTTCTCAGGATCTATGCACCCAAATTGCGTGAAAATCTAGTCACATGTCAGTGCTAGTATAATATATTTGTACAATGAATACCTTTTTATCATCTGCATTTCTTCTTGGTGTAGCAATTTTAATGGCCAGTAGTGTACATGTACAAACAGACAAAAGATTACAAATGCTAAAAACTGGATGATTTATTCAATAGAAAGAACTTCACGAACTGAGTAAGTCAATAATGCGTTGGTCCACCACTGGCCCTTAGGGAAGCAATTATTCAACTTGGCATTGACAGACAGACATGTTGGGTGCTCCTGAGGGATACCGTGCCCAATTCCGTCCAACTGGCATGAGAAATTGTCAAAATACCCAGATGGTTGGAGTTCCCTGCCCATAATTCTCCCAACGTCTCAACTGTGGAAAACATCCTGCTAACTTGCTGGCCAAGACAGGTTTTCGCAATGTGAAGATGGGCAATAGAAACTCTCACACTGCATTAATTTTCATATAATGAGAGTCAAAAATAGTTTTCTATGAAGGACAACAAAACGGGGTGGAGAATTCTGTCAACGTACCGCGATGCTCGAAGGCTGCCGCAGATGACAACCGCTAGGGTCCTGCTTTGAAAACAAATGTCATCCCACACCTTCACTCCTGGTTGAAGGGCCGTATGGCGGGCGACAGTTAGTTTTGTATCCTACTGTTTTACGGGGCGTCTCCAGAAATGTCTCCTGCTTGGAATCTCATTCGTTAGAGTGGAATTGTCTTCAGTAATGAGTCCCGCTTTGGACTGAGGCGCGGCAACCAGCGAAGACGTTTCTCGAGACGTCCAAGAAAGTGGCGGGATACCAACGTGACTGTTGTCCTTCATACAGTCCAGCAATAAGGAGTGATATATATGCCAGGACACCTTTGGTTGTCATCCCACTTACAGTACATCGGTACATCTTCAAAAATCTACGCCCCGCTATGTTGTTCTTCATGGAAAGGCATCCTCGGCTTACATTTCGCGAAAATAGTGCCCGCCCACACACGACAGCAGTTTCCATTGTTTTTTTGCGTGCTTGCGAAACCCTACGTTGGCCATCAAGGTCACCGGATCTCTCCCTAGTTGAGAACGTTTGGAGCATTATGGACAGGGCTCTCCAACCAGCTCTGGATTTCGACGATGTAAAGCGCCATATTGGCAAAATTTGTCACGATATCTCTCAGGAGGACATTTAACAGCTCCATCGTCATTTCCAAGCCGAATAACAGCCTGCATAGGGGCCAGAGGTTAACCAACGTATTAATGACTTACTGAGTTTGTGAAGCTCTTACTCTTGAATAGATGATTTTTTTTTTTTTTTTTTTTTTTTTTTTTTGAAATTGTAGTCTTTTGTTTGTCTATACAAATACATCACATCCACCTATTCGGATAATTCCTTCGTCATGCGTCGGTTTTTGTATTGGTGGGTATGTTACATGTATGTTTACGTAATATATGCGTTCAAATATGTAGCCTATGTTTGTTTGAATATTCATCAGAGTTTCTAGTATAATTTTAAGTGAAGTGGTCAAAATTTTTCGACATTTTGGTAAAAACGTTTCACCTTAACATATTACGTATTTATTTCTATATCATATGTATCAGAAAATAGATGTATAACAAGATACGCTTATTCGCATGCAGCGTACGTCACAATTTTAGTGCAGTCGGTGTGGAACTTTCGGAGATTTAAGATTTTGAACAAACGAAGTAAGATTTTTGCTAATAAAATATTCCTTTTATACACGGTCCAGTCACAATAATGTTATCATCGCCTATGTTCGAAATTCGATGTCAACTTTCAATGACCACTCACAGCTGGCCTTTGGTAGCACTAGCAGTAGATGGTGTTGTGAAGAAAATGAGTCAGTCGTGTCACGTAATTTTGCCGTAACATGCTGTGTTACACAGTCCTGTAAAGAGTTACGCTATATGTGAAGAAAACGGTTCTCAGATATTTGCTTTGCGCGATTTTGACCGTGAAATTTCGATTACTCGAATTGAAACGAGCCCATTTATTTCCTATTTTAACGAGAGTAGCCACGTCAGAGTTTGGCGACCTATACCCAAACAGCATAAAACACGAAAAGTTCCGAAAATCCGTTCGTAAATAATTACGGTAATGGCTATAATTTTGCTCAGTTATAATTGTAACAGCCAAATAAACTCTCATTTGCTCATGAGTAAGCCGTAATATGACGTCTTATTAAATTTGAACACAATTTACGTAGGTAACAGCTGTCGGATTCAAATTCCCATGCATAACGTGCCTATAGCGTGCCTTGTACCATCAGCGGACGAGACGCCTAACTATAATTGATCGGTGCTCAATATTTGTTGGTGGACGCCACAACTTATTTACACGGTATACCACATACCACCACAAAACACGTAAAAGCGCCCGATAAAAATACGACACACATGCATTAAAACACATCCTTTCAAAAGAATACGTCAAATACAGGCAATAACAAATGCAATAAAATAAATGAACAAGATACTGGCAGCAAAAAGCAATAACCACTCTTAATGATGCGTCAACATTGTCGACATAGAATAAACATGCAACACTGGAATTACATTTATTTCGAAAGAAAGCAGATACTAAAGACCAAAAGTGAAAGAAATTGCATTTTAAACTACATGAAATTCTTTGGGTCTTTAAGAGCGCTTGGCTTAGAAGCTTATCTTTTTTGTAGACGATGCGTTGTGACAGCAGCGATACTGGCTACGTAATTATTGCAGCTTCGTCAACCATAAAATTATAATGAATACATCCTCTTCCACCGTGAATGATTCTCCAGACGATAATATTTTCCTCCGTATCATTGCTTTGGTTTCAGGCCGGTAAGGAGTAGTAGTTGGTGTATAAATCGATGTTCGTATTGTACGATTACAACCTCCTTTACACACACATTACCGTTTCTAATGTCTCATTCATTGTTTTAATATAGGCCTGATGCAGTTTTACTTGTCAATCGCGAACTTACTGTCTGTCCATTTTTAGCAATCACGATCGCGAATACACTGTAGTGGCGGGAACAGTACCACACGTTATAAACAGTTTACAGACCTCCCCGGCTACAGTTACGTTTTAACATGCGCGACAGTTCATTAAGTTGCACACAAGACAATAATTCGAAGTACATTAGTTCGTGCAACTCAGTGACGAGCAAACCAGACAATCACAGTCCATACGCATAAACATTGTCACTGCCGTTTATAGTACTCAATGAAGCTCACACTGTTCATAGTCTAACATTTTGTTTCATGATGTCACGTCGAAATTTAGTTTATATCGTAACCGAAAAATAAGAACGCGGCCATAAATTTTCATGAGTTCCTGTCCAGCATGATTAAACAACATGCTCGCTTACGCCACGACGCTGTACACCCACTCAGTGACATTATTCGACTACCAACTATCGATATCGCACTCGCATCACAGTTCATAAAACAATGCTGCATATTTCATTTGGTTTCACACAGGGCAATTCACAAAAGCATTACAATGAAAATCAAACATACATTGACACTTCTGCATATTCAATTTCATGAGATTCTTGTAGTAGTATTAATAAAGAAACAGTCACATTTCATACTGCAGAATAAAGAACTTAAAATGTTCTAAACCATCAAAGATAAATGTACAGAGTAAATGAAGACAAGAAAAGAAAGAAGAAAAAGAAAAAAAATCTCTCATACGTAGCAATATCTTCACAGCATATACGGTGGTCATTTGATCGTGACCGGGCCATCAATTGCGTTTTTCCTAATAGGAACCCCTATTTTTTATTACATATTCATGTAGTACGTAAAGAAATAGGAATGTTTTAGTTGGACCGCTTTTTTCGCTCTGTGATAGACCGCGCTGTAATAGTCACAAACATATGGCTCACAATTTTAGACGAACAGTTGGTAACAGGTAGGTTCTTTACATTAAAATATTGAGCGTAGGTACGTTTGAACATTTTACTCCGGTTGTTCCAATGTGATACATCTACCTTTGAGAACTTATCATTTCTGAGAACGCATGCTGTTACAGCGTGACTACCTATAAATACCACATTAATACAATAAATGCTCAAAATTATGTCCGTCAACCACAATGCATTTGGCAATACGTGTAACGACATTCTTCTCAACAGCGAGTAGTTCGCCTTCCGTAATGTTCGCACAAGCATTAACAATGCGCTGACGCATGTTGCCAGGCGTTGTCGGTGGATCACGATAGCAAATATCCTTGAACTTTCCCCACAGAAGGAAATCCGGGGACGTCACATCCGGTTAACGTGCGGGCAATGGTATGGTGCTTCGACGACCAACCCACCTATCATGAAATATGCTATTCAATACCGCTTCAAGCACATGCCAGCTACGTGCCGGACATCCATCATGTTGGGAAGTACATCGCAATTCTGTCATGCAGTGAAACATCTTGTAATAATAACGGTAGAACATAACGTAGGAAATCAGCATACATTGCACCATTTAGATTGCCATCGATAAAATGGGGGCCAATTATCCTTCCTCCCATAATGCCGCACCATACATTAACCCGCCAAGGTCGCTAATGTTCCACTTGTCACAGCCATCGTGGATCTTCCGTTGCCCAATACTGCATATTACGCCGGTTTACGTTACCGCTGTTGGTGAATGACGCTTCGTCGCTTAATAGAACGCGTGCAAAAATCTGTCATCGTCCCGTAATTTCTCTTGTGCCCAATGGCAGAACTGTACACGACGTTGAAAGCCGTCGCCACGCAGTTCCTGGTGCATAGAAATATGGTATGGGTGCAATCGATGTTGATGTAGCATTCTCAACACCGACGTTTTTGAGATTCTCGAATCTTGCGCAGTTTGTCTGCTACTGATGTGCGGATTAACCGTGACATCCACGTACCTGGACATCATTATTTGTTGCAGGCCGTGGTTGACGTTTCACATATGGCCCAACACTTCCTGTTTCCTTAAATAACGTAACTATCCGGCGAACCATGCGGACACTTGGATGATGTCGTCCAGGATACCGAGCAGCATACATCGCATACGCCCGTTGGGCATTTTGATCACAATAGCCATACATCAACACGATATCGACCTTTTCCGCAGTTGGTAAACGATCCATTTTAACGCAGGTAACGTATCACGAAGCAAATACCGTCCGCACTGGCGGAATGTTACGTGATACCACGTAGTTAAACGTTTGTGACTATTACAGCGCCATCTATCACAGCGTGATGATGCTGGAGTTGGATGCCTGACCATGCAATATGTAGCTCACGATTAGCTTCGCAGTTCCTTAAACGAAAGGCACACACTTGTGTCTTCGAAGAGTTTGGTCTCATGATTTTACCGTACTCCCCTGGCCTCTAAACTCCCTGTATATAAACCTCGATCGGACTATTCCTCAACCGCACGTTTCCGAATGCAAGGTTGAAGCAGTCGGTGAAGGACTTTCGGAGATGTAAGTTTTGGACCAACTAACAGTTACTGTAAGAATTTTCGATCAGTTCCCTTTAAGTAAGACTAAAATATCGTTAAGAACGGATATTGTATTACATATTTTTATCTAATCGCTATCAAATTTCATATTTAAGATTTCAGAGAAACACCCACATATACCCCCCACCCCCTCACTCACACTTACACACACACACACACACACACACAGACACACAGCTTACAGAAGTTGAGTTGCAAGTATGGTTTGCAAACTACACTGTTTGAACATAAATTGTTTCCTGGTTAAGTGTAACTAAATTCGATATGTCTTAAATGAGCAAGCCTGACTGGATCGTTCTCAAAGAGCAAGCGATTAAAATTCTTCTAAAAACAATGTTTTATTGTGGTTGGCAATAAACAGCAGTTCCACAAAATTTCTTAACAAATCATTAATCAAGGCGAAACGATTTGAACAGTGAAAAATGTGGCATTTGTTATCCTTTCCTGCTTCGCACCTACTCAAGAAAGTAGTAGCCAAACGTTACGTCCATCTTCTCATATTTCATTATGTAAGATTGCAAGTGTAAGGTAACCATGGTATTGTGAAGTGAGTCCTTGGAGGAGACTGAGAAAAGCTATAAAGATACTCCTGTTAGGAACATGTCCGCAGCTCTTGGTCTCGCGGTAGCGTTCTCGCTTCCCGAGTGCGGGGTCCCGCGTTCTATTCCCGGCGGGGTCTGGGATTTTCACCTGCCTCGAGATGACTGGGTGTTTGTGTTGTCCTCATCATTTCATCATCATTCATGAAAGTGGCGAGACTGGACTGAGCAAAGGTTGGGAATTTGTACGGGCGCTGATAACCGCGCAGTTGCGCGCCCCGCAAACCAAACATCATCATCATTTTGGGAACATACGTACAGGATGGCCAGAAAAGCTCAGAAAGACTTGCAAGTGTGTTACAGGGTAGAATGTGATGAAAATAATTGTTTAGGAAAAATTACATACGTTGCGTATTTTTGGAGATAATTAGCACTGAAGTTAGCCAATCCGACTGTTGCGCTCGAAAATTCAAGATTCAAGCGACTCGGCAGAGAGGGTGTTGCCGATTTCCTAAAACCGAACAAGAGCACGATACAAAAATTGGATATGGGACGTTAGCAATGTTCGAACCCGTGGCAGAGGCTTATCTGCCTCGTGTGGTGTCATCTGTACTATGAGAACAAGTGACATTAATTGTCTCTGGCGGACCATCTGAATTTGCGTGCGCAACTGTCTCCTGGCCCACTTCTATGATAATTAACCCACATACGGAGAAAGGTATGCTAATTGACTCAGAAACTTCGTATATAATTTTTTGTCAGCTATTATTTCTCAGAACAACCTACCTTGTAACACCCTTACAAGCTATTCAGACTTTTTATGACAATCCTGCATAAATATTATTGCTCACGTTATTTTGTTTCATTCATTGTGTTTAGTAATCAGCGTCAACACATTCAAATGTTGCGTCGGTTTGAACACAAATGTTTCAATGTAGCTCTATTTATGTTTGCTTGACGTCTGTAGCTCGTGGCCTCGCGGTCGCGTTCTCCCTTCCCAAGCACGGGGTCCAGGGTTAGATTCCCGGTGGGGTCAGGGATTTTCACCTGACTCGAGATGACTGGTCATCATCATTCATGAAAGTGGCAAGATTGGACTGAGCAGAGGTTGGGAATTTTGACGGGCGCTCATAACCGCGCAGTTGAACGCCCCACAGACGAGACATCAGCTTCATCATCATCATCGGGCTTGACGAATTCAACTATAGTACGGATTCTTCCATGATCATTTGCCTTCAGCAAATGTATTTTTCTAACGCGTTGCTTTCTTAGTCAGCACGCATTTACTCCGCAACAAAACTATTATAGGAATTTTCACATGAATGTTTCAGGTTAGTGAATGTATTTTTGCAACGAGATCTTCGTAGCAGCTAACAGTGTCTTATGATCCGTGCCGTGGATGTTATCCCATTTTTTCAGTCGTAGCGTGGAAAAATACTTACGTTACTGTTGTGAGCTATCTATGCTTGTTGCACCTGCTTCTATGCTGGGTTATTTACATGTTTTATAAGTCAATTGAAGAACTTTTTTGTAGGAAATAGGATCACTGAGCTACATTTCCGTGTTCATTTAAGCCAACAGATTAACTGTTGCGCAAAGAAAGTAATCACCATGCATACTTGTTACTAAAATAGGAGATAATGTTAATTAAAAACTTATAGATCGTGAGAGGTTGTTTTAATCAGGCCAATTTTCTGTACACTTTCTTACATTTTAGAAAAAAAGGAGACAAGGACATCTAGAAATGTTAGAAAATACTTGGAACTGCATTTTGTGGTGAGTCAAAAATGAAATTTCACTGCGGTAGAGTACAGGATCAGCATTTATTGTTCCGGTGTTTCACTCACGGAATTCAGGGAAGAATGAGATACAGATCATTTCGCTACATAGGGTAATATTAATGGCCCTAACATACAATAACAGCACGTTTTGCCCTAAATTTATGCAACACGTAAGTTTAATGTCTATTTTCTACATCTATGACAAAATCGTCTATGAGACATGTGTAATTGCGATGCAAATTGTCAGAAATGGTCGTACGAAATGACGTATTCTGACAGCGGGTGTGGTAAGATCATTCATTTTCTTCCCTATACTTAGACATCAATCACATAGGCTCAGTCGTACGTAAAGCAGGTGGCAGACTGGCTTATAGGTAGAATACTAGCGAAATATATCGACCTGCAAAGGGGATTACTTGTGCATCTTATCCTAGAATATTGCTCAAGTGTGTAGGATCTGAACCAAATAGAACTAAATTGGGTATTGCACACACACAAAGAAAGGCAACACGAAAGGTCACAGGGTTGTTTGAACTATGGGAGAACGTTGCAACTGAACTGGAGAACACTTCCAAGTTCTACGCAAACTATCCTGTGAAGGCCTACTTACAGAGTTCACAGGAAAATACAACTCCTTACGTATCATTCCCGTAGGAATCGCGAAGACTAGATCAGAATAACTGCGGCCTACAGAGGTGTTTGAGCAGTCGTTTCTCTCGCCTTCTGTATGTGGATGGAAAGGATGGAGCCCTAGTAACTGTATCAATGAGAAGTACTCTCTGCGATGCACTTTGCGGTGGTTTAGAGACTGTGGATGCAGATGCAGGTTTTGATACAATCACAAACACCTTTTGACAGTCTATATAATAGTACTTACGTTTCATTGTTATGATAGTGAGCCAAGAAATAATCACAGATAAGCGAAAAAATTATGGCAACTGCCCACCACAAAATGGGATGCCGTATGGTTGCGTCGGAGACACGTGAAGTGGTATCAAAAGCGTGTAAGCGGAGCGGACAAGGACGGGGGGTCACCCTAGCGAAGATATGAGTTGCCAATGGATAAATCCGTTGACATAAGTGTCTTTGACAAAGGGCAGATTGTTATTACGCAGAGAATGTGAATGAGTATCTCAAAAGCGGCGAAGCTGGTCGAATGTCCAAGAGCTACTGTCATGAACATCTACAGAGAGACGCAGAAGGACAGTGAAACAACCATTAGGCGCTAAATGGTTGGACATCCACGACCCTTCATAGAACAGGAGCGTGGAGGCCTGTATGCTTTGTAAATTACGATAGATTGTGATCTATGGCATCTCTGATGTACAACCCTGAGTACAACCCTGGTGCTCTCGCAAGTGTTTAGAAGCACACCGTTCATCGTACATTACTGAACCCATCTGGGTAGCTATCGGGTGCCATCATCACGTGCGCAAAAGCACTCCGTCCTCAGGCCACAAGTGGACCATCGGGACCATCCGACAGCCGTGTCTTCCTCATATGAGGATGCGGATAGGAGGGGCGTGTGGTCAGCACACCGCTCTCCCGGTCGTTATGATGGTATTCTTTGACCGGAGCCGCTACTATTCGGCCGAGTAGCTCCTCAGTTGGCATCACGAGGCTGAGTGCACCCCGAAAAATGGCAACAGTGCACGGCGGCCTGGATGGTCACCCATCCAAGTGCCGGCCACGCCCGACAGCGCTTAACTTCGGTGATCTCACGGTAACTGGTGTATCCACTACGGCAAGGCCGTTGCCCCACGTACGCAAATAGTGGCCAGTTATTTACGCGAATTACACGACAATCCCTGATACGCTGACTTAGTAATGTATCTAGTTCCCAAGACGGACAGACAAGCTATTAAGCAGGTGGTATTAATTTTTTTACTCATCATTGTATAGACTGGCTTCATGCGTGACCGATGGAACGGTAGACTGTGCTGGCTCGCATGGAGAATGGCTAACCAGTTATGGCGCTGGATGATGAGAAAGCAGCGGTTCTGCTGGAGGTTCCTGGGACACTTGATAAAAACATCACGGTGCTTCAACCTCAACCATTTCGTCCGGAAATACTACGTGATCTTTATTGTATTGAAGATAGCCCAGCATCTCATTTCTATATCTGACCCGTAAGACCAGAAACTGGGAAATAACCTTCCTTGCATTGACAGTTTGATCGAGGGCTGAAACAGTCCCTATCAAAACATTTTTGTACAGACGCTACCTGGCTGCAAACAAAAGTAGGCTATTAACGAAATCAAATCCCATTATGTGGATACTGCGATTATATCAGAACCAAATTTTGTCTCACTCAAAAGAATGGCCGTACAACATCTGAAGACTCTCCAAAAGGCACAACCACAGTTACACTCGTTTAGTAGCACCTTAAACGTAGTCAAGGAAATCGAGTTGGGGCCACAAATACTGGTCCATCACCATTATGAAGCAGTGCGTCGACAATGTTTGATATGCACGTTGATTCCGTGATGATGTTATAAATTTTCAGGGATGACAGAGAAGGGTAAATATATCAATCTGAGGTAAGAGACCCTAGTCGGAAAACAACCGAGTTGAAATTTATAAGTGAATATTGCTCTGATATCTCTAACAGTGGAACACGTGAACTAGTACTTTTGTTCCTATGAGTGTATGGTAGGCAGCTTTCAGGGGTGGTGGTCGTGATCAACATAATAAAACACCGCCTAATAAACATGGAGTCTAAAACGCATAAATTAAGAGCTATGAGCACTTCCTCATCTTCGCTACTACAAAACAGATCTCTTCTGCTGCAAGCTCTTCGGTTTACATAATGGTGGAGGAGATAATATGGAGAAAAACAAAAAAAAATTGTCTAGTAAACATGGGTTCTAAAATTAAGGTATTTCGATAATTTTGTACTTTGGGGACGTCTAATTACAACTGAATAAAATACAATTTTTGTGCCATTCACTTTTCGCCTTTATTCCTCGAAAGCATCTTCAGCGGCTGGCATATGTTCATATTTTTGTTTGTACTATTTAGTTTGCATTTAGGACGTTGTATATAAAGGTTATAAATATTCTAGCACTTTTTCGTCTTCTTTGATTTAGTAATAATTTAAAGTTCTACTTACAGATTTGGTGGATGTTGAGCTACATTTTGTGTTTTTGTTTCTTTGTTGACACTGTTCTCCTTCTTATACCTGGCATTTGAAATTTAAGTTTCAGACTTAATAGCACTTTCGTATTCAATCCAGATGCAATAACTCTGTTTCATGGTCAATGTGAAGGTCCAAGGGATACAGAAAACCTGCAGTGGTGCATCCTAATCTAATACTGGTCTCCCAGGAGAAGCTCAAAGCACAGACTATTAGAAGAGTCACTCCTCTTGTACTTAAGTGGGCATTGTGCCTTTCGTATTCAATCCCGATGCAATATCTGTGTTTCATGGTCAATGTGAAGGTCCAAGGGATACAGAAAACCTGCAGTGGTGCATCGGAATCTAATACTGGTCTCCCAGGAGAAGCTCAAAGCACAGACTATTAGAAGAGTCAATCCTCTTGAACTTAAGTCGGCATTGTGCCTTTCGTATTCAATCCCGATGCAATATCTGTGTTTCATGGTCAATGTGAAAGTCCAAGGGATACAGAAAACCCATAATCTGATGTTCTGTTTTGTCCGGTGTTACCTATAATCGAATGTTATTGTCAGCTGTTGAAACCATTTTGTGATTTCTGTGATCTGTGCGTGTGTGTGTGTGTGTGTGTGTGTGTGTGTGTGTGTGTATGTGTGTGTGTGTGCGACAGAGAGAGCGAGCGAGCGAGAGAGAGAGAGAGAGTGTGTGTGTGTGTGTGTGTGTGTGTGTATGTGTGTGTGTGTGTGTGTGTGTGTGTGTGAGAGAGAGAGAGAGAGAGAGAGAGAGAGAGAGAGAGAGAGAGAGAGTGTTTGTGTATGGGTGTGGGTGTGTGTGAGAGAGAGAGAGAGAGAGAGAGAGAGAGAGAGAGAAATGGTATTTCTTTTGGGGTGATTAGATGATTGTATGTACATCCTTTTTCTCGTATTAACATACCGTAATAATATACGCAACTGAAAACGAGAGGACTACGAAAGTTAAGGATGGGCTGTAAAATACATAACTTCAAAAGCTCTGATCTGTCACGAAGATGAAAACTTGCTCACAGCTCTTAAGTACGCATTTTAGAACCCATACTTAGTTGACGGTTTTTTGTTGCTTAGGTCCATACCACCACCTCTTGAGGATATAAGAACTTGCAGTAGAAGAGACGCGTTTCACATATCAAAGCTGAGCAAGTGCTAATAGCTCTTAAGGTATGTATTTTAGAGCCCATGTTTATTAGACAATTTTTTCTTGTTACCACATCTCAAAGTTGCTTACGCTACAATCGTAACAACAGTATCAGTACCTGTATTCCATTGCCAGAGGTATCACATCAACTTCATCGTAACTTTCGACTCGGTCGTCTCCGGACTATGGTCCCTTACCTCAAA
Organism: Schistocerca americana; assembly: GCF_021461395.2. Lineage (NCBI taxonomy): Eukaryota > Metazoa > Arthropoda > Insecta > Orthoptera > Acrididae > Schistocerca > Schistocerca americana. The sequence continues at coordinate 206,595,809 of NC_060123.1, read as the reverse complement.
CTGATAACATTTATCCTTTTCCATCATCTCTTAAAATCTGTAACATCAACACGGAATTGCCCTGTATTTATAAATGTGGCATACAGTGACGAAGGGCACCACACTATAGTTAGAAAGTCGGGAAGCGCTATTTTCCAGTATGGAAATGTCTGAAGATGGCCTTGTAATCCGAAAACCGGTTAACATAATGAAAGTAATGCCATAGAACAAAATCAAACTAGTACTTTTGATTTATTATGATGTTGTTCTACCAAGAACTGACGAAATATTCGGTTAACATGGATAATTATGTAGCTGAAGTTCCATGACGCTTGTTTATAGCCTTTAGACAAGAGCAAGGCCTTACGTAATGTATGCGTTACGTCTGAGGGAAGTAATATTGTATGGGAGGGAATGGAGTAAATTTTAACACTTCCTCGTCGTGGCCGCAGAGGACAACTGCCGCACGCAGTAGTAGCCGGCAAGTACCCAAGGAGATGGGGGCTTAAGGCTCGACTGCTGACCAGGAACAATGTGGACCTTCGCCCTTCTTGTCCAACTGCGGCTGGCGCTAGCCTTCTTGGTCTCAGGATTCGGAGTACGAGGCAATGAACTGTAGCAGTCGTCACGACAGCAAAGAGATGCTTTTCGGCGATAGGCTCGTGCCGCGAAAAAAGAGGGTATGGCTCGGCGATACATGCTGTGGGCTTTTTCAATAACAATACGCGGAAACGGCCACCCAACACCGGGCGAACTGCCGATGCAGCACCGTACGCGCACAACGCTCCTAACATTTTCCTTTAGCGCCAGAAACGCCGAGAAGCTTCGAGAATAAGCTCCTCAGGGTAGCTGGAATTGGCTAGACGACAGCGACGACAGTTTAAGATTTCCGACCTCGGAAGAACCAGAGGGAAGTTCATTCTTTGGCAGGAAAATTAACGGAGCATAGTAGAGGGAAGCTTAGAGCACTTATTAAAGTGCTAAGCTTGGCGCTGTAATTGTTGAACAGCCACCATTGGCCAGCTTCTTATACAGTGAAGCAGAAACTCACTTTGTGCTGTGGAAGAGCAATTCTCGGGGACTCACTTCGTGACTGTCGCGCCAAAGAGTCGTGTCACTCTGCAGCTCCCGTTGCAGAGACTATCTGATAGAAGTTTCTGCTTGTCCGGTCATTCGGGCAATACTCATAATATCTGGGGACGCGCATCGATCAGTCTCCTGTCCGGAGACTACCTGCTTGGAGCTCAGGTGATTTTACCTCTCAGCCGCCGTCAGTTAAGCGTTCACGTACCACATTTGTTCGGTACTATACGCAGCTCTCGTTTGTGGTGGCGTGATCTATTGTTAGAGCTCCTAGAGTAACTGCTCAGGGTTCTTTACGCGTTGCATTCAACATACCACTTCACTTTGATAGGTAATAGCGGGGTACAGTACCCGATTTTCGGTTGATTAACTGAATTTGTCTTTTATTTTTAATCTTTTCGCTCCCTCATTTGCAGTAGAGGAGTCTCGGTGGGTTTTGCGCAGTATCGATAGATAGTAGGATTTTCCGACTGCTCAGTCACTTATTCTCTGTTTGCAGAGTAATTTGTGCTTTTGCCATGATAATCGTTACTCTGATTAAATATTACTCTGAACTAATATATCTTCAAAAACAATAGTTCACTATCGTAGAGGCGTCCTTATGGTCGTATTTATTGTTTCGCTACCAGTTAGCAGTGATGGTCAGAGTGATGGCATCACAATTACAGAAAGTCCGCGTAAAACAGTTATGTTGGCCACTGATGCAGCGTGTATAAGGATCGTGATATCCCTTCAGCATCAACTAAGGTCTGAAGATGGCGCATTAAAGCACCGAAACTGGTAACTGCACAATAAAGAAAATCATAAGGATGGCAGTAGGCGTTTCATTTTCTTATAATAAATCTATAGTGGGATAGCGGGAAGGTAGGATTGCATTTACCAATTCATCGGATAGTCCTACCTTACTTCCTGTCAATCACTACTTTGGGGTTGGGGGAGGGGGATATTTTTGAATCAATTGATCTATTGGGTTACAATGTGTAGCTAGCTCCTCATGTAGGTCTCGCAAGAGGGTCAAGATCAGAATGCAAAGTGCATGGTGCTAATTGTTGTGACAAATCTTGGGTACAATTTGCATTAGAGCATGAAGCTCTCATCATTTGCATTCCGCACTGGCACTCACTGAGACGAACTTGGGTCTAATTTCCAAGCTGAACAGACCTTCACGGAGCTCATGGCAGCAAGGAAGAAATTAAGGAGGTGTAGAACAACTTCTTCTAGGGTATATCTGAGCTGACAACGTGTCAGCGGACCAAGCCTTGGTGACAAGCGCTTTGGTTGAAAGGCGTCAAGAATTTCGTCTTCGTAGGGTTCCATAGCTCCTGCCTTGTTACTTCGCTATTGTGTAGAAACGTTCCGTCGCTCGTCCAGCGATAATGTATCTTGAGCCTTCTAGCACGTAAGTATGGTAGAAGTGGGTGAACACTGGATTGTCTATGCTCTCGCGCAAAACTGTCCCATCCAATGTATTGCCCGCACTCTACGCGCCGTTCTTGAGGAAGATGGCATGGCATTTTGTAAACTCTGACTATCGCCATCAGTGTCTCTGCTTCGTCGTTCGTAAGGCGCACAGATTTTAGGGCTACCAGATACAAAAATATGACAGTCATTGGCAGGTGATACATGGAGCCCTTCTTCAGTTCAAGGAAATATTCTTGCTGCACAATCATTACATTGACTCTTCTTGAACAATTGTCTATTCACTTGAATTAAAATTTTCTTATTGGTCAGAATCACAATTCTAAAATTATTCCTGTTGATCATTAAAAACGTAGTTGTTTTGTTGCATTGAATATTGAAACAAAAATCCTTCTGGTAGTGTTCTTACAATTCATATGCTTTTACTCAATATGAAATATTCCAAATGATGTCTATTTCTTTTGAATAACTGTATCAGGAGACCCAAAAACTGTTATTACTTTGAGAGTTTTGTTTGACGAACGCTCTGTACTACGATCTCTTTTGTTAACTGGAAGCATAAGGAGTTTCAATACTTTCCTTAATCGATCTTATTTTCTCCTCTCTTCGTTAGAAATATTAGCGTCGGAACTTCTATAGATCACACTCACATAAATTCAAAGGGCAACTTGTAAACTATGAAACCCGACAGGGGAAAAGGAAAGTTAAAGACATACTAAAATACTGTACATCAATTTACCGAAGAATAATGGTAGCATGTCTGCATAGAATGGAAAGTTCCATCAAAGGTCAGATGGTTTCATTCTTTGGGTAACATCAAAATCTGTAGATAAAAATACCAAATTCTTTCACTTCAAAGAATGTTCGAACCATTTATTTTGATTTTATCAATGGTCACTGTTTCTCAAAGAGTTCATTTTTTTCTTGAAAATGCTGCATATATATTTTAGGTGTACATTGAAAACTAGTCCGAAACTTAAAGCGAAACGTAAAGGTCATATGCACGTAAATGTATCTTTCAATATACATCGAATAATTCAAGACTGCTCTGCAGATGTCCTGCTGTTCGTGAAGCAAACAGTATTATGCCATTCCGTAAGTTCGTAGGGGTGCCCCATTTCCTCCGCGGAAACAATGCGATAAATTCCGCAATAAACTTTTGGGCAGTCGCTTATTACGTTCCCATGTCCTCGCGAGTGGGACACAGAAAGCATTTTACTCTCTTGAGTTTCTACAGACTTACGACATTAGAGAGCAAAGGCTGTCCATTAACCTGATATTCACTGTGTGAACCACATAAACTCCAAACACGAAATATGTATAGTGCCGACGTAACTGAGTCGCCTAAATGGCGGCTCTAAAGCGTCTAAGAGAACACCACCAGTAATGTACCCAGCTATTTTGACCCCCAACGTTCGTCTAAAGTTTCGCTAAATGTGATATTCATCCGACATTGGAAATGAGAAAAATTACATTAGCGTTACTTTTTACGCTAATAACTAGTAGACATCAGTTTTAGGTATTATGGAAATGCTCCGGAAAGATGAAACGAGTGTAACATAGAGATTTGTTTTTAGTTTGATGACGCCTGCTGACGCAGTTTTATAATTGAAGTTACCACGCTGTTAACGAACATTAACTTTGCTACTCGAGTGTACAGAGTGTCCAGTGAGAATAAGTACAGTGTACACTGCCACAATAACATGTTAGGGAAATCGATTTAAAGTTTCATTTGTGATGAAGTCAATGTCTATTCCAGCAATCTGATTTTAGTAGCTATCGCACAAATATTCCTCTGTACCACCAATTTCAGTTTTGTGTGATCCCTTGGTCCATGGCAGGATGATATGTGCTAAAAATAGACTTGACGCAAGCTCCGAATCTGGAGGGTGAGCTCAGAAATTCTAGAGGATGAGAAATGCATTAAATTTGTCAGCAGGCCAAATTTTTTCGAAATTTTCTTGCACAGTTGGAAATAAATGGTGAAAGAACCAGTCATTAACAACGCGGCTTTCATCCGAACATTAGACTGTGCACCGTAAATAACCGAGCTATGAGTACGGGAACATTTCTTGTGTGTGCCGGAATATCAGGTCTGCCAGACTGTAGCGGTCTTACCACAGCATACTCAGGAGACACAAATCACATCGTGCCTCTTTCTCAGCGTAGCGAGTGACCGTCCATCTAAGTATAACGTCCCAAACAGTGGCATGGCGTTAGTAAGTACACAGTCATCTGCGAGTAAATTGTATTATATTATGCATTCAGAAATTCTTAATTTGTCTTGTGATAAATTAATCTACTTACCATCAGTTATAAGGCGATAAAAGGCTGAATTTTGACTAATGAGACTGATAGACGGTTCATCGCATAAACTTGATTGGCGTTCGCAGTTACACAGCATTGTAGAATTCAGTTTGCTACTTTCTATGAAGGAATGCATTTATTAAGAAAGTGCTGTATACTGCAGACCTCATCATTTACGTGAGGTCAAAGCTTTAGTCCGTTCACTGTAATAACACAGCCGGCAGGGGTGGCCGAGCGGTTCTAGGCGCTACAGTCTGGAACGGCGCGACCGCTACGGTCGCAGGTTCGAATCCTGCCTCGGGCATGGATGTGTGTGATGTCCTTAGGTTAGTTAGGTTTAAGTAGTTCTAAGTTCTAGGAGACTGATGACCTCAGAAGTTAAGTCCCATAGTACTCAGAGCCATTTGAATTTTTGTAGTAACACACAGCCTCTCCACAAAAGCTACAGATTCATGACTTATGTGCTACTTCTGTACTGAGACAAGGCATGAGGGTGAAAAGTTGTTGGAACTGTTTGAAGTTTAGTGTCTTGCTCTGATGTAACAAAATACATCTAGGTGCCTTCAACGTGCCTCCACTTCAGTACATATGGGGACAATAGCATGGTACGAAAGAGAAGTGAATAATGCACGGATTCTACAGGATGTCCCAAAAAACACCGACAACGCATAGTATGTGTACCTAGCCCAGAGGCAGGGAATAAATTTTTCTACCTCTTCAGCTCACAAATGGTTAGCGAATGAGCATATAAGTAAACTTCAGAGCATAGTAACACTTAATACTTTTATACCCTTTTGATTTTTACACCCTGTGAACCTCAAATGAGCCAACTACAATCCCCAAACATCCAAATGGACAAATTTTAATACAAAATTTCAAGACGGCCGGTGTGGCCGAGCGGTTCTAGGCGCTACAGCCAAGATCCGCGCGACCGCTACGGTCGCAGGTTCGAATCCTGCCTCGGGCATGGATGTGTGTGATGTCCTTAGGTTAGTTAGGTTTAAGTAGTTCTAAGTTCTAGAAGACTGATGACCTCAGATGTTAAGTTATGTAGTGCTCAGAGCCATTTGAAACATTTTGAATAAAATTTCAAACAGTAATTTACATGGCCTGAATGAAGGCAGCCCAAGGGTAGCCGGTGGCAGGGCATTCCATGAAGCTGACGTACAGAGCCGACGTTAACAGCCATAACGCGATGAGCACGCACTGGGTCCAGGTCCAAGACAGTCAATGCGTGCCAGAACAGCAGAAAACTGGAAGAGATTAAGGGAGCGTCTAAATTCCACTGTCGTTCTCATTTAATACAACCGCGTGACCACCGGACTTGTGCAGATGAACGAACAACCCAGATGATCCTCTCAAAAACTTGGTGTAAGGGTAAACTAGGTCGCACTTAAAGCAGTGTACAGCGTTACTAAATCATCGATCCATCAGAACGTGGGAGATTGAGCTGCAATAACAAGTGTCTCCGGTTGCTACACGTTACCCTAACCTTTTCCAAGGCAACGCCAGAAGGTATTAATTCGCGCAACACGACTCAAATCGGAGAGTTTATCGGATCAGAAAGTTTGTTGCATAACGTGTCTGTCCGCCCCTGGTAGCTGAGTGGTCTGCGCTACGAAATGTCATGCCTAACGGCCCGGGTTCGATTCCCGGCTGGGTCGGAGATTTTCTCCGCTCAGGGACTGGGTGTTGTGTTGTCCTTGACATCATCATTGCATCCCCATCGACACCGAAGTCGCCGAAGTGGCGTCAACTCGAAAGACTTGCACCAGGTGAACGGTCTACTCGACGGGAGGCCCTAGCCACACGGCATTTCCATAACGTGACTTCCACCGAGAGGAACCAAAAGAAAATTGAAGCAGCAAAGGCCACATAAGTGTTCCATCTTCAGATACTCCCCGCCCCCTCTTGTGCCCACAAGTATTAAATAGGCAAAACGTTTAGAAAGCTATCAGTCACTCCATGGCACGTCATGTTCGGGTGAACGGCACATACTGCCCATGAGCCCTTCTCAGCTTTCCCTCCGGTCCGGCGCCAAAACACCCGATCCGTTGCCGCTCCTCGCCGCCCAGTGCGGCTCCACCACGCCCCTTGGTGCCACAAGCTCCGAGCCGCGAGAAATGACATACGCGAGGAGCCTGGGGAGGGGATTTTTTCTATTTTTTCATTTTTTTCGTTATTGTTCCTTTTATCATTGTTCCTTTTGATCATAGCAGACGTCACATGACATCCGATGAAGTTCGTTTTTGACCACCTCACTCAGTTTTTTTGACACAGAGACCAGCCAGCTCTCTGACCAAACACGCTGAGCTACTGTTGGAGCCTGCCATGGCTCTGTTGTTGTGCGGCAGGAGATAAACTCATCGATTTTCTAGAAGGAACCCATATCAGAGTCTGAGAATGAATGGTTGTGGTGGTTCGTTCTGATTCGTTTCGGTGTCTGAATACGGAGGTATGCAACTCTTTAGTCATTTGTGTACCGTGGATGGGCGACCTGATCCTAATAACATTTCTGCACATGCGTTACGTTTCTCCATAAATCCGTTGTGGGCATTCCCCTTGTGTGGTTTACCAGTGCGGTAACGTTGTTAACAGAAGTGCGACATGTACCATTGCACAGCTGTGGAAATGACGGACATTGTGCTTGTACACGACAAAGCAGACTACAATGGGAGAGCTGTTGTGAGAGGAACATTTTCCAAACCCCACGTCATTCCAAGTTTGTTGACATCGAGAGCCATCTCAGGGAACCTGGAAGGTTGTATGTGTGTATTTGCTACCTGGAGTGTGTCCGCTGTACAGTAAAGTGGTAGCACTTTGCGCTTGGTTTTCTTGAACACTATTCCTAGCGTATTGTTTGTCCTCTTGGCAGGTGGCGGAACGTGATTCGGAAAGTCGCCGCTTATATCAATAGCTAATGTTGGAGGAGGAAGTGTTGACAATGCTCGAAGAGGATCCAGCCACCAGCACTCGGCAGGTGCCACAGGCGCTGCACATCGTAAAAGTGCCGTGTGGCGTGTTGTGCATGAACACTGGTTACATCCATATGAAATACAGAAAGTTCAGGTATTATAAGAGAAGGGCTGCCCACGATGGGCACAGTTAACGCATCGGTATTTACCACAATGCATACGCCAGTCACAATTCTCGGGCTCGGTGCTATTCACGAATGACTGCACCCTAGAGATGCTATATTACACTTGCGAAACGTGCATGTCTGGGAGGACGAAAATCCGCGTGTGCAGGAGATTCAAAATCACCAGCACAGGTTCGATAATAACATCCATATCAGGACCATATCATTGGCCCATATGTACTGCCAAAGAGACTAACAAGATCCATCTACCACACATTTATTCAAGGTATTTTGCCTACACTACTGAATGTAGTGCCACTAAATGTTCAGACGTACTTGTGGCTTCAAGGCCACTCAGCTCCAGCACACTTTGATGTCGATTAGAATCAACGACGCAATGCCTATCGATGGGTTGGTAGAGTTGTACCAGTTCTTTGACCAGCACGGTAGCCAAATCTCGAACTTCTATTTTCTGTGGGTAGTATGGGGTATTTGGGTGTATGGCTCAACTGCTACGTCAGTGGATGATCTTGTTCCTTGCGTTCACGGAGCGACTGAAATAATTCAAAGATAACCCCGCTTGTTGGCTCATGTATGTGAGGCTAACACAGCCGATGTAGGCACTGCATTCGAAGCCCTTGAGTAATATAGACAGCGCGATGTGCTACATATGCTAGTTTTACTAACATCACGTGGAATGCACACCCATCTCAGACTTCTAGCTCTCCAGCGCTAAAGCCGTGCGTTTCCGGGTATGGGTTCCTTCTTGAAAACCGATCAGTGTGCCTTTTTGTATAGCTTACTAAGCGTTTCGGTGTTCTTTTGGAACACCTTGTATAGCCCTGCACCATTTACTAGCTGCATATTTCAAGGCTGGTGGGAAAAGGTTAGTACTGCATGACCGAGTAAGCGGGCACAAAATACGAGATGGGGAGAAACACCCTAACTGGATAGGCTGCCCGCACTAGTTCTTGTGACCGATCATAGAAGACGTGACCGAATATGTAGCACGTAACATCAAACACATTACACGTGACATTATCCGTGTGACACTGCAGCCAATACGGGCTTCTCATTTGTGGTGTGTGTCTCTCTGTAATCGTGCAGCGCGAGGAAGCCAGTCCCGTAAGACGTTAAGACTGAAACCAATATCAACACACTGAAGAAAAGGGAAGGTCTAAAAAGCCAAGTATGGAGTACCTGTGTGTTGGTAGTAAACGAAAACAGTGCGGCTACTGGGTACGTATCGTGGATAAACTGCTCCACATTATTGTGTTTCCTGTCGGGAACCACTCGTTTACAGAAACACAGTTGCAAGAAACCTCACAAAGATACAGCTCCTTCAGGGATACCGCCAGTAATAAAAAATAGTAATACAGAAAAGTGTGTTGCAATGTGTACTAAAGATATGAGACATTTTAATGCTGTTTCCAGTGAAGGTTTCAGAGAACTAGGCCAAGAATTAACACATCTAGGTGTGCATTATGGAGAAGTTAACTTGGCAGATGTCATGCCACATCCCTCTACTATAAGCCGACATGTCAAAAAACAAGCTGATGCAATAAGAAACAGCATAATGCCTTCTGTTACTGGGTAAGTTATTAATAAAACATGTGCTGCGACAGTTGATATGTGGACTGATTGGCATAATCAGGTGCACTATTTGACTATTACAACACATTACATTAACACAGATTGGTCTCTTATGAACAGTGTTTTATTTACAACAAAATTCCCGGAAGTTAAGAAGACGGGAGTAAATATTACAAAAGAAATTGAAGAGTGGATGGCTGATTGAGACGATTTCGCCGGACATGTTGCACGGTTTTGTTTTCGTCTACGGCCAGGGTGCCAATGTAATAAGGGCTTTGGAAAATCACGAAAGGATTCCTTGTGCTGCTCATTGTATAAACACGGCACTTAGCCATACTTTCGATGAAGATAATTTCTTGTTAAATCATGCCCCGAACATTGCATCAACAATAAATACTGAAAATTGCATTGTAAGGTACATTAAGAAAAGTGGCCTCTGCTTGTCTTTGACATCATCGTTGAAACAAGAGGTCTGCAGACGCTGGAACAGCTTGTACATTATGCTGGAATCCCTACACACTCAGTATAACGACGTTGCTCCTTTGCTGACGGAAAGAGACTCCGCTTACAGATTGCAAGGATACGATAATGAGCCTGCAGGAAAAATTGCGCATTTTCTTAGACCATCTAAAGAGGTCACAGATCAAATAGAAGGCGGATAAGAACCGACAATCCAGCTAGTTCTTTGGTTTCACAAACTGCAACCAATTTGCAGTGACAATGACACTCACTGTCAGGTGAGTAATTACTGCAGTTAAAAGCACTGTTTCATTATGATAAGCGATAGATTTATAATTAAATAGCGTAATTGATGTGTAATAATAGATATGTCTTTTTAACAGGAGGTAAAAGGATTAAAAATCGAGCTTTGAGTTTCGTTTGTGAGAAGATTGTGACCTCTTCCAGACATAAAATTGCTACGTTTCTTTGGCCGTCTTTCCGTGATCTTAATATGTTTGAAATAAATGAAAAGCAAGAAATTCTTATCAATGTGCGACAATGTGTGCTACTTACGCAAGTACAAGATGCATTCATTAACATAATCGTTTTTGCATAGTTAGTGGATAGTGTATTACAGAGAAACGGGAATGTTATAATTCGTATAATATTCATTAACGTAAAACATCTAGTTTTTACGGGAACGTTTCGGTTATTTCCACATCAGTTCTGTATTTCTTGTCTCTTTTGTTTATTATCATAGATCCTTCAAGTACTGTGTCTTCACCACCCAGAAAGAGAGAACTTTTCAAGAATGGAGGACCAACAGATCATCCGCAGCAGATGAAGTAGATCTCTACATTTTAATGCATCCCGGAATTGTCGATGACATCTTAAAGTGGTGGAGCAGACATGAAATAGATCTGCCAGGCCTGGCTACAGTTGCAAGATGTATTTTATATATCCCAGCAACAAGCGCACCTAGTGAAAGATGCTTTAGTAAAGCCTGCGTATTGCTAACAAATCACCGCGTTCATTTAAATCCGGAACGCGTTAGTGATTTACTGCTGATCAACAATAACTATAATTTTGTTTCTCTTGGAAACAAGTAAAAAGTATGACAAGTTAGGTCTGTAAATGATTAATGTTCTTTGTATGCTTTCTTTATGAAGATGGTTGTCTTCTAGATTACAGGGACAGCACTTATTTAATGTTTCCTACTAATGAAAGGAAAAATATATCGTCTGTTTGGAAATGAGACTCGTCTTCTATCCGCGATTGTATTGAAATATCATTTTACTTTTCAAGTGCTTTATGAATTTAGCTATGTCACGTACTCGCCTACAAATACATTGTGTTTGTGCCCGCGTGCGTGTTTGTGTGTGTGTGTGTGTGTGTGTGTGTGTGTGTGTGTGTGTGTATGTGTGTGTGTGTGTGTGTGTGTGTGTGTGAGAGAGAGAGAGAGAGAGAGAGAGAGGCGTTGCATTGTACAGTACATGACTGCAGCGCCTTAGACCGCTCGCTAATCGCGCGCGGCCGACACGAGCGGCTCGGTCCCGCCTTCAACAGGCGAACCATGACCGGTCTAACATTGAGCGTTGCAGCACTCTAGAAAAAATGTGCTACTGATTTTGCCATTAAGCATTTGAACTACTTCTACTATTCGTTGACACCAGAAGAGCAAATGAAATTATGGGAAATCTGTATCTCATAATTTTTTATGCATGCCCGGCCCACAGCGTCGGTCAAATGGTAAAAATGGCTCTGAGCACTATGGGACTTAATTTCTGCTGTCATCAGTCCCGTAGAACTCAGAACTACTTAAACCTAACCAACCGAAGGACGTCACACACAGCCATGCTCGAGGCAGGATTCGAACCTGCGACCGTAGCGGTCGCGCGGTTCCAGTCTGTTGCACCTAGAACCACTCGGCCTCTGCGACCGGCCACAGTGTCGTGTCTCAGTCGGCGTACACTGTGACAAAAGTCATGTGATAGCGATAGGCACGCATACAGGTGTCAGCAGCATCGCGTTCACAAGGTATAACTAACGTGATTCTCGTGAAAACGTTTCTGACATGATATGAGATGGAGCTAGACGCGTCGGATATACCATTTGGGAAATCGTTAGGGAATTCAGTTTTCCGAAATCCACAGAGTCGGGAGTACGCCTAGAATACCGGTTTTCAGGCATTGCCTCTCACCATGCACAATGCAGTGGCCGACGGCATTTACTTAGCTACCGAAATCAGCGGCTTTTGCGTGCAGTTGTCGATGCTAACAGACAAGGAATATTGCGTAAAGTTATTGCAAAACTCAGTGTAGGACTTACGACTATCTTATCAGTTACGACACTGTAGTGAAATTTGGCCTCAATGGACTATGGCAGCTGGCCGCGGTGGTCTAGCGGTTCTAGGCGCTCAGTCCGGAACCGCGGGACTGCTACGGTCGCAGGTTCGAATCCTGCCTCGGGCATGGTTGTGTGTGATGTCCTTAGGTTAGTTAGGTTTAAGTAGTTCTAAGTTCTAGGGGACTGATGACCACAGATGTTAAGTCCCATAGTGCTCAGAGCCATTTGAACCATTTGGACTATGGCAGCAGACGACTAACGCGATCGCCTACAGTGTTTCCCCTGGCCTCATGACCATATCGGTTGGACCCTAGACGACTGAAAACCATCGACTACTCAGATGAGTACCGATTTCAGTTGGAAATAGCTCAGGGTGCGGCTCTAGTGTGTCGCAGATCTCATGAAGTCGCAGAACCAAATTGTCAAATGGCTCTGTGCAATCTGGTGGTGGCTGCATAATGAAGTGGGCTGTGTTTACATAGACTGGGACCTTGGGTCCAAGTAAACCGATAATTGACTGGAAATATGTATTTTAGGCTACTTGTAGACCATTTGAAATCATTTAGGGACTTTATTTCCCAAACAACGGTGGAATTTCTATGAATGACACTGCGCCATGTCACTGGGCAATAATTGTTTGCAATTTGTTAGAAGAGCATTATAGTGAGTTTGTCCGAATGATTTGGCCACCCACATCGCCCGCCGTGAATTCCATCGAACATTTACAGGTCTTCATACATTTTGCTCACCAGATGGTAGAGTTTTGTCAGGACTGGCTCTCCCATGGCTGTCAGTAGTTCTAATGGAATATTATCTACTCCCGGGGCCTTGTTTCGACTTAGGTCTTTCAGTGCTCTGTCAAACTCTTCGCGCACTATCATATCTCCAAAAAATGGGTCAAATGGCTCTGAGCACTATGGGACTCAACTGCTGAGGTCATTAGTCCCCTAGAACTTAGAACTAGTTAAACCTAACTAACCTAAGGACATCACACACATCCATGCCCGAGGCAGGATTCGAACCTGCGACCGTAGCGGTCTCGCGGTTCCCGACTGCAGCGCCAGAACCGCGCGGCCACTTCGGCCGGCTATCATATCTCCCATTTCATCTTCATCTACATCCTCTTCAATTTCCATAGTATTGTCCTCAAGTACATCGCCCTTGTATAGACCCTCTATATACCCCTTCCATCTTTCTGCTTTCCCATCTTTGCTTGTAACTGGGTTTCCGTTGGAGCTCTTCATATTCATACAAGTGGTTCTCTTTTCTCCAAGGGGCCGGCCTGTGTGGCCGTGCGGTTCTAGGCGCTTCAGTCTGGAATCGCGTGACCGCTACGGTGGCAGGTTCGAATCCTGCCTCGGGCATGGATGTGTGTGACGTCCTTAGGTTAGTTAGGTTTAATTAGTTCTAAGTTCTAGGGGACTGATGACCACAGATGTTAAGTCCCATAGTGCTCAGAGCCATTTTTTTTTTCTCCAAAGGTCTCTTTAATATAGCTGTAGGCAGTATCTATATTACCCCTAGTGAGATATGCCTCTACATCCTTACGTTTGTCCTCTGGTCATGCGTACACAGCCAGTTTTGCTCTTCCTGTCGATCCTGCTTATTTCATCGACTGCAAAATACTAACGCGAATTCTTTAAAGACGAATGGAAAAACTGGTAGAAGCCGACCTCGGGAATGATCAATTTGGATTCCGTAGAAATATTGGAACACGTGAGCAATACTGACCCAACGACTTATCTTAGAAGCTAGATTAAGAAAAGGCAAACCTACATTTCTAGCATTTGTAGACTTAGAGAAAGCTTTTGACAATGTTGACTGGAGAGCTCTCTTTCAAATTCTGAAGGTGGCAGGGATAAAATACAGGGAGCGAAAGGCTACTTAAATTTGTACAGAAACCAGATGGCAGTTATAAGAGTCGAGGGGCATGAAAGAGAAGCAGTGGTTGGGAAGGGAGTGAGACAGGGTTGTAGACTCTCCCCGATGTTATTCAACTAAAGAAAATAAAAATTCGGAGCAGGTATTAAAATCCATGGAGAAGAAATAAAAACTTTAAGGTTCGCCAATGACATTGTAATTCTGTCAGAGACAGCAAAGGACCTGAAAGAGCAGCTGAACGGAATGGACAGTGTCTTGAAAGGAGGATATAAGATGAACATCAACAAAAGCAAAACAAGGATAATGGAAAGCAGTCGAATTAAGTCGGGTGATGGTGAGGGAATTAGATTAGGAAATGAGACACTTAAAGTAGTAAATGAGTTTTGCTATTTGGGGAGCAAAATAACTGATGATGGTCGAAGTAGAGAGGATATAAAATGTAGACTGGCAATGGCAAGGAAAGCGTTTCTGAAGAAGAGAAAGTTGTTAACATCGATTATAGATTTAAGTGTCAGGAAGTCGTTTCCGAAAGTATTTGTGTGGAGTGTATGGAAGTGAAACATGGACGATAAATAGTTTGGACAAGAAGAGAATAGAAGCTTTCGAAATGTGGTGCTACAAAAGAATGTTGAAGATTAGATGGGTAGATCACATAACTAATGAGGAAGTATTGGCTCAAATGGTTCAAATGGCTCTGAGCACTATGGGACTCAACTGCTGAGGTCATTAGTCCCCTAGAACTTAGAACTAGTTAAACCTGACTAACCTAAGGACATCACAAACATCCATGCCCGAGGCAGGATTCGAACCTGCGACCGTAGCGGTCTTGCGGTTCCAGACTGCAGCGCCTTTAACCGCACGGCAACTTCGGCCGGCGAGGAAGTATTGAATAGAATTGGGGAGAAGAGGAGTTTGTGGCACAACTTGACTAGAAGAAGGCATATGTTGGTAGGACATGTTCTGAGGCATCAAGTGATCACGAATTTAGTATTGGAGGGCAGCGTCGAGGATAAAAAGCGTAGAGGGAGACCAAGAGACGAATACACTAAGCAGATTCAGAAGGATGTAGATTGCAATAGGTACTGGGAGATGAAGAACCTTGCACAGGATAGAACTGGATGGAGAGTTGCATCAAACCAGTCTCCGGACTGAAGACCACAACAACAAAACAATCGACAGCTCGGTTCGTGCGGGAAATCCTGTACCGGCAACACTTTCGTAGTTGTGGACGCTTACAGAGGCAGCATGGCTGAATATGTCTGCAGCAGCCTAAAATGACTTGTTCAGTCCATGCTACGATCAGTGGTGCACTACACAGACAAAAGGAGTTCCGACACGATATTGGGAGGTACCCCACGACTTTGTCTAGTCTTCCCCTCGTCGAGTCCTAAAGTATTCAAGCCGATACGAAACTTTATTTTTGTCTCTGAAAGGTCGAAAGGCTAGCACGTAACAGTGGTTTACTTATTTATCGGACAGATACGCCCGGGACCGGCCGTCCATCTGCGCGTCTCGCGACATGGGCACCGCGGAGTGACAGATACACGGCACGAGGCGTGCGCACCGGGGCCGCCGCCATTAACAACGTATTGAGCGACACTGTTTTCATCCGGAGCGGCGCTCTGGCCTCGCTGGCTCAGTGGTCGCTGGCCGATGCACTGGGCGCGACAGGGCCGAAATCCCGCTCACAGCAGCGCGGCCCGACGCGGTGGGGCCCGGACTAATGCGGTGACACAGCGGCGCGTGTCACTCGAAGCGCGGCCGGCCGTTTGCCGGGGCTCAGCGCACAGCCTGCTGCCTACGCCGTATTAATCCCTCGCCGTGAGGGCCACGTGTCGATTGTGCGGTTTCAGGTGGCTATTCAGCGTCAGTAGCAGCACCAGCGGACACGCTGTTCGCCGCACTGTAAAGGGCCGCTTTTGATTCGCCAGCGTATTACCTCTCTGTTCGGCGGATGAATGATCTGCAGGCACCGCCCGCGTTCCACCTCTAGAGACGCAGTTGTATTGTCCTGCATTAGCGTAGGGGCTTCAGGACGTGTGATGACTATCCTTTTAAATCGTTTGAGAATTATTTTATCCTCATTAAGTCGGAATGTTTCTCCTGATACGTCGATGATTATTGTGTTGTAAGCTGCCAGCGTTCTCAAAAATTTTAGAACAAGTAATGTGCAGGCAGCTTCTCAACCATCTGACCGCAAATAACATATTATCAAGAACACAGTTTGGATTTCTGAAGGGTTCTGATATCGAGAAGGCTATTTACACCTACAGTGAGAATGTACTTAATTCATTAAATAACATATTACAAGCAGCAGGTATTTTCTGTGATTTGTCAAAGGCATTTGATTGTGTGAACCACAACATCCTTTTAAATAAATTAGAATTCTATGGTGTCACGGGGAGTGGTGCAAAATGGTTCAAAACGTACCCTACTAATAGGAAACAAAGGGTGTCAGTGCAAGGGACTATGAATTAAGTCATCAATCATCATCACAATGGGGAGAAATTACATGTGGTGTCACACAAGGATCCATTTTAGGGCCATTGCGTTTTCTTGTGGACATTAATGATCTCTCATCAGTTACACTGCCAGAAGCAGAGTTCGTTTTGTTTGCAGATGACATAAGTATTGCAATAAATAGTATGTCGAGTGCAGTTCTAGAAAGATCTGCTAATGATATTTTCATGGATATTAATAAATGATTTAAAGCCAACTCACTGCCATAAAACTTCGAAAAGACTCACTACATGCAATTCAGAACCTGTAAGAGGTTTCCACCCTGCATATCCATGAAGTATGAAGAAGAGTAGATAGAAGAGGTTGATAGTGTTAAATTTCTGGGATTACAACTCGATAATAAATTCAGTTGGGAGGAGCACACCACAGAACTGCAGAAACGCCTTAACAAATCTGTATTTGCAATTCGAGTGTTAACAGACATAGGCGACATAAAAATGAAAAAGCTTGCATACTTTGCCTACTTTCATTCCATAGTGCCATATGGTATAATATTTTGGGGTAACTCTTCAAGTCAAACAAAAGTTTTCAGAGTCCAAAAGCGTGTAATACGTATTATTTGTGGAGTAAATTCACGGACGTCCTGTAGACATCTCTTCCAAGAACTGGGTATACAAACTACTGCCTTTCGGTATATTTACTCCTTAATGAAATTTGTCCTAAATAAAATATCTCTTTTTCCAACAAACAGCTCAATTCACACATACAATACCAGGAACAAAAATGATCTGTACAAGGACTTAAAAGCACTTACTTTAGTTGAAAAAGGGGTCCACTACTCAGGAACACTCATCTTCAATAATTTGCCAGCAAACATAAAGAATTTTGTTACAAATAAAGATCAGTTTAAAAGAAGCCTGAAAGACTTACTAGTGGCCAACTCCTTCTACTCCATTGACGAATTTTTTAATAGAAACAAACTATGTATTGTATATACTCATACTATTAGTATTGTTATTTCAGCTTTAAAAAAAATGACATGTTCCACATCCACGAGGATCTCCTCGGAACGGATCTATGGAACGAAAAACTAATCGAATCTAATCTAATCTAAACTGAAGCAGATAAAATTCCTCACTCACATTGGGACGTTGCCTGCAGGGATCCTGTTGAAACTGTTGCTCCACACATATTAGAAAAATTTTCCTATGTTCTACATCTCGTCCTAAACCATTGGTTCCATTCCAACCGAATTTGGTACACATGTCACTTACTCACAGGAAAGACCCGCTGTCGTGGTATGGCGGGAGCGTAAAGAAGTGCAGTCCATGACGCGCACATACAAAATTTTTATTCACCCAGTATTTGAGAAAAAGAACACTTAGTGCCAGCCAAAAAAGATTACAGCTAATTTCAAACTTTGAGGAAATTTTTCCTTGCCGACAACCCCCACAAACTCCTGAGGATCGGCTAAAATTTAAAGACGCGCGAAATTTGGCACGGACTTCAATGCGAGATGTCTTTAATAGGTTCCACAACGAAACATTGTCTCGAAATTGGGTAGAATATCCGAAGAAATTCTGGTCGTATGTAAAGTACACAAGCGGCAAGACGCAGTCAATACCTTCGCTGCGCAGTGCCGATGGTACTGTTACCGACGACTGTGCCGCTAAAGCGGTTATTGAACGCAGTTTTCGGAAATTCCTTCACCAGGGAAGACGAATGGAATATTCCAGAATTTGAAACACGAACAGCTGCTAGCATGAGTTTCTTAGAAGTAGATACCTTAGGGGTTGCGAAGCAGCTCAAATCGCTTGATACGGGCAAGTCTTCAGGTCCAGATTGTATACCGATTAAGTTCCTTTCAGATTACGCTGATACAATAGCTCTCTACTTAGCAATCATATACAACCGTTCGCTCACCGATAGATCTGTAGCTACAGATTGGAAAATTGCGCAGGTCGCACCAGTGTTTAAGAAGGGTAGTAGGAGTAATCCATCGAACTACAGACCTATATCATTGACGTCGGTTTGCAGTAGGGTTTTGGAGAATATACTGTATTCAAACATTATGAATCACCTCGAATTGATACGTAGTCAGCATGGTTTCAGAAAACATCGTTCTTGTGCAACGCAGCTAGCTCTTTATTCGTACGAAGTAATGGCCGCTATCGACAGTGGATCTCAAGTTGATTCCGTATTTCTAGATTTCCGGAAAGCTTTTGACACCGTTCCTCACAAGCGACTTCTAATGAAGTTGCGGGCCTATGGGGTATCGTCTCAGTTGTGCGGCTGGATTCGTGATTTCCTGTCAGGAAGGTCGCAGTTCGTAGTAATAGACGGCAAATCAACGAGTAAAACTGAAGTGATATCAGGTGTTCCCCAGGGAAGCGTCCTGGGACCTCTGCTGTTCCTGATCCATATAAATGACCTGGGTGACAATCTGAGCAGTTCTCTATTGTTGTTCGCATATGATGCTGTAATTTACCGTCTAGTAAGGTCACCCGAAAACCAGTATCAGTTGCAAAGCGATTTAGAAAAGATTGCTGTATGGTGTGACAGGTGGCAGTTGACGCTAAGTAACGAAAAGTGTGAGGTGATCCACATGAGTCCCAAAAGAAATCCGTTGGAATTCGATTACTCGATAAATAGTACAATTCTCAAAGCTGTCAATTCAACTAAGTACCTGGGTGTTAAAATTACGAACAACTTCAGTTGGAAAGACCACGTAGATAATATTGTGGGGAAGGCGAGCCAAAGGTTGCGTTTCATTGGCAGGACACTTAGAAGATGCAATAAGTCCACTAAAGAGACAGCTTACACTACACTCGTTCGTCCTCTGTTAGAATATTGCTGCGCGGTGTGGGATCCGTATCAGGTGGGATTGACGGAGGACATCGAAAGGGTGCAAAAAAGGGCAGCTCGTTTCGTATTATCACGTAATAGGGGAGAGAGTGTGGCAGATATGATACGCGAGTTGGGATGGAAGTCATTAAAGCTAAGACGTATTTCGTCGCGGCGAGATCTATTTACGAAATTTCAGTCACCAACTTTCTCTTCCGAATACGAAAACATTTTGTTGAGCCCAACCTGCATAGGTAGGAATGATCATCAAAATAAAATAAGAGAAATCAGAGCTCGAACAGAAAGGTTTAGGTGTTCGTTTTTCCCGCGCGCTGTTCGGAAGTGGAATGATAGGGAGATAGTATGATTGTGGTTCGCCAAGCACTTAAATGTGAATTGCAGAGTAATCATGTAGATGTAGATGTATTACATTTTCGCTGTTCATGCAGTAAAACTGTCTCATTAACTAACTGTTTTCACAACACAAATTTGCAGACTGATGAGCCAAAGCATTACGACCTCTGTCCGCCACGACGTTGGATGCCGCGTGGTGGCGTTGGGGGGGGGGGGGGGGGGCGGAAGTGGGACATGACGCGATAACCAAAGTATGTAAGTGGAGCAGACCTGGTTGGGGAATCCCCACCTAGCGAAGATATGTGCTGTAAATGGGGACGATGGTCACATTATCATTAAGCGGAGCCTGTGAATGAGTAACTCGAAAACGGTGAAGCTCGTCGAATGGTCACGTGTTACTGTCGAGAGCGTCTACGGAAAGAGGTAGAAGAGCAGTGAAACTATCACTAGGAGCTAAATAGTTGGACGTCCACGACTCTTCACAGAATGTGGGTTCGGAGGTCTCCTGCTCTGTAAAGTAGAATAGATGGTGAACTGTGGCATTTCTGCCGAAAGAGCGCAATGCTGGTGCACGCAGAAGCGTTTCGGAGCACATCGTACATCGTACGTTGTTTAACATGGAGCTCCGAAGCAGATCATCACTACCCAATGATTACATGTTCACCGAATGACATCGTCAGTTACGATTGCAGTGATTATGGGACGATAGGGATTCGACCCTAGATCAGTGGGAACGTGTCGGCTTTTCGGGTAAATAGCATTTTTGCTACACTAGGTCGATGTTCGTCTCCACAAACGCCGCATAGTGGGGCCGAATCCCCAAAACGTGGCCGTGACACCGATAAATGAATTTTTGTTTCTGGGAATTTGGAGGGCTGGGTTGGATAGGGGGAGGATTTGTGCATCTCACCCCAAAAGATGTCTGTACGACTACGCCAGTCCAAAGGCACACTTCGTCGAGAGTACAAGCAACTAGGCATATTCACGCTTGGTTAGTGAGTGAATACTTACGCAGTGAAGTGAAAAAATTCAATATTTAAGAAATGGAAATGATTCCTACAGATATGTTTCACAAACCCATACACTAATGCAGTCTAAATCTCATGGTTATACTGTTTATATTATATACAGGGTGTTACAAAAAGGTACGGCCAACCTTTCAGGAAACATTCCTCACACACAAAGAAAGGAAATATGTTATATGCACATGTGTCCGGAAACGCTTACTTTCCATGTTAGAGCTCATTTTATTACTTCCCTTCAAATCACATTAATCATGGAATGGAAACACACAGCGACAGAACGTACTAGCGTGACTTCAAACACTTTGTTACAGGAAATGTTCAAAATGTCCCCCGTTTGCGAGGATACATGCATCCACCCTCCGTCGCATGGAATCCCTGATGCGCTGATGCAGCCCCGGAGAATGACGTATTGTATCACAGCCGTCCACAATACGAGCACGAAGAGTCTCTACATTTGGTACCGGGGTTGCGTAGACAAGAGCTTTCAAATGTCCCCATAAATGAAAGTCAAGAGGGTTGAGGTCAGGAGAGCGTGGAGGCCATGGAATTGGACCGCCTCTACCAATCCATCGGTCACCGAATTTGTTGTTGAGAAGCATACGAACACTTCGACTGAAATGTGCAGGAGCTACATCGTGAATGAACCACATGTTGTGTCGTACTTGTAAAGGCAAATATTCTAGCAGCACAGGTAGAGTATCCCGTATGAAATCGTGATAACGTGCTCCATTGAGCGCGTAGGTGGAAGATCATGGGGCCCAATCAAGACATCACCAACAATGCCTGCCCAAACGTTCACAGAAAATCTGTGTTGATGACGTGATTGCACTATTGCGTGCGGATTCTCGTCAGCCCACACATGTTGATTGTGAAAATTTACAATTTGATCACGTTGGAATGAAGCCTCATTTGCACTGAAATGAGGATTGACACATTGTTGGATGAACCATTCGCAGAAGTGTACCCGTGGAGGCCAATCAGCTGCTGATAGTGCCTGCACACGCTGTACATGGTACGGAAACAACTGGTTCTCCCGTAGTACTCTCCATACAGTGACGTGGTCAACGTTACCTTGTACAGCAGCAACATCCCTGACGCTGACATTAGGGTATCGTCAACTGCACGAAGAATTGCTTCGTCCATTGCAGGTGTCCTCGTCGTTCTAGGTCTTCCCCAGTCGCGAGTCATAGGCTAGAATCTTCCGTGCTCCCTAAGACGCCAATCAATTGCTTCGAACGTCTTCCTGTCGGGACACCTTCGTTCTGGAAATCTGTCTCGATACAAACGTACCGCGCCACGGCTATTGCCCCGTGCCAATCCATGCATCAAATGGGCATCTGCCAACTCCGCATTTGTAAACATTGCTCTGACTGCAAAACCACGTTCGTGATGAACACTAACCTGTTGATGCTACGTACTGATATGCTTGATGCTAGTACGGTAGAGCAATAAGTTGCATGTCAACACAAGCACCGAAGTCAACATTACCTTCCTTCAATTGGGCCAACTGGCGGTGAATCGAGGAAGTACAGTACATACTGACGAAACTAAAATGAGCTCTAACATGGAAATTAAGCGTTTCCGGACACATGTCCACATAACATCTTTTCTTTATTTCTGTGTGAGGAATGTTTCCTGAATGTTTGGCCGTACCTTTTTGTAAAACCCTGTATATTTCGATCTTTGTACAAAACAACCATGGTTTGCGAAATAACAGCACAGAGGTCCCCGTTTTCAAACAAAACAATGGATGTCTTCATGCACCCGTTTTGTCTCCGGCACCTATCGTTGGTGGCAAGTAAGTGGCTGACTGATCTGCCATCGATTGGTAAATGCAGGGGCCGTCCTTTTGTGGAGTATGCGTCATTGAGCAAGAGATCGAAACGCAGAACCCAGCCAGTTCGTGATATTTATGTGAAAGTACCAGTAAATATTTAAATAAAATCGATGATGTTTTACAAATAGAAGTCAACGAATAAAATCTGAGGTTTGGACTATCACCATTACATGCTTGAATCAGATTTTTCGGATGCTACTGGAATTTATCATACAAATTTCGGAGTGAAAAACGGCGAGCACTCAGTGCCGATGAAAAAGAAATCAATCTTAGAAACGCGCAAGAATATCATTCAGAAGGGATTCAGCTCAAAAATAGGACTGTTGTCGATCTTCCGAAACCTCGCTACGGAAGAACAAACGATGGAAATACAGCTCGAAGCTTTTTTGAAAATTTGAAAACATTTGCTCTTATAAAGTCATTGAAAGTAGATTTGATACAATGTTTTCACGTCATCTTACAAGCCATATCGAACGGGCATGAAATCAATACTGGGAAGTTTGACAATGATACGGCGACAACTACGAGAAAATTCGTTGAGCCGTACCCATGGTATTATGTGACCGTGACAGTGCATAAGCTTTTGATTCACAGTCCATAAATAACAAAATTGTTCAAATGTCTCTGAGCAGTATGGGACTTAACATCTGTGGTCATCAACCCCTAGAACTTAGAACTACTTAAACCTAACTAACCTAAGGACATCACACATATCCATGCGCGAGGCAGGATTCGAATCTGCGACCGTAGCAGTCACGCGGTTCCAGACTGAAGCGCCTAGAACCGCACGGCCACGCCGGCCGGCCATAAATAACATCCCACGCATTGTTGCCAATTGGTCAGTTAGCCACGAAGTACAAGAAGCGAGGAACAAATATATTAAAAGACGTTTCCAGAAAGTGTTCACGAGTAAAAACAATAGAGAGACGTTTTCAACTGCTTCTGTTATCTTCCGATCCATCATCCTTATAGTTCCACTATTAGAAAACAGCTAAAAATGTATGAAACTTTTGTTGAAGGACGCAATAGAGTTATTACTATCCCCTGCAGTTCCAATCACACCACGGGCGACCAATTCGATGTGGATTCTGATTTTTAGGACTTCGAGAGCGATACTGATTCGGACTAGTAGGTATGAATCAGATCACATCATTTTGTATGCAGTAGAACAACATCTTAAACATCAGTCAGATTAAATTTTGAATGCTAAGACCGATTATCTTCAATAGGTACCCTTATGATAATAAAAATTATTAGTAGTAGTATAATAATATCTATTATTGTTATTATTATCATCATAAAAATTACTTCTATCGTTGATTATACGACTGTTAGTTGAACAGGGTGCTGCAGAACCGACTAATCAGTTTCTATCTATTACCGCTGGGGCTGTGGTGGGGGTAGGCAGTTGCACATGGTCTGCCTTTGTTCAGCCGATGACTCCATTTCAGTAGCCAACATGGTGTGGACCGGTGCACATCGTGTGGTTTTGCCGTTCGCGCTTATTATGAAAACAACAGATCTGTGATCGCTACCCAACGAGCTTTTCGGCGACATTTCAATATTCCGCGCAACAATGCAGTTCCTAATGCAAACACAATTCGGCCCTGGGTTCAGCAGTTGGAGGAAAATGGTAGCACACTAAGACTGGATGCACATGGCCGACGCAGATCCACCAGAACACCAGAAAATGTGGAGCGGGTGAGAACAGCAGTTCAACAGTCGCCGCAACGTTCTGCTCGAAGATATGCTGTTGCACTGGGGATTTCAGACCACACTTTGAGAAGGATTCTGTAATGCGATTTCAAGTTCCATCCGTTTAAAATAATGATTGCTCAAGAATTACGTCCAGCAGACTACGCCAACCGTCAAAATCTATGCGAGGAAATGCTTGCTCAGGGCCCTTCGAATGCAGCTTTCTTCAGTAGTGACGAGGCGCATATTCATCTTAGTGGGTGCGTGAACAAGCAAAACTTTCGATACTGGGCAGAGAATAACCCGCTAATTATTCGTGAAAGACCGCAGAATTCTCCTAAAGTGACAGTGTGGTGCGTCATATCACAATTTGGCGTGGTAGCCCCTTACGTTTTTGAGGAGGAACGAGAAACTGTGACAGTGAAATCCACACGTTATGCTTCAATCTTGCAAAATTTTCTGCAACCCAGAATGGACGAGATTGTTGAAGAACGTGGACTGGGGGACTTGTGGGTCCAACAGGGTGGAGCTTCTGCTCACACAGATCGAATTTCACTTGGTGTTTTGAGAGAAATGTTTCCGGAACGCCTTGTCTCTTTGAGGGGTGATGTCGGTTAGCCTGCGCGGTCACCAGATTTGAGCATTTGTGACTGCTTTCTTTGGAGATATCTGAAGGCAAAGATTTTCAAAAGCCGCCCTCAGACCCTACCAGAGTTAAAAGAGCGGATTATTGATGAAGTGAATGCTATATCCCGCTATATGTGTGCAAGAGCTGCTCGAAACTTCAAGGATCGTCTACAAACATGTACTGATGTTAACGGCCCCATCTTGAGGACATTATTTTCAAAAATATATGAATGTAAAATGGTATGTTGTACCAATTTAGAAAATAAAAACATTTTTTCTCTCTATGCATCCAGAATTAGATTTTAATGCTCTTTAAAACTGCTTAGTCGGTTCTGCCGCCCCCTGTGTTTAATCACCTTTATTGCTTGCTCAATATACAGATTGAATAACATCTGGGAGAGGCTACAACCCTGTCTCACTCCCTTCCCAACCACTGCTTTCCTTTCATGTCCCTCGACTCTTATAATTGTCATCTGGTTTCTGTACAATTTGTAAATAGCCTTTCCCTCGCTGTATTTTACCCCTGCCACCTTCAGAATTTGAAAGAGAGAATTTATCACATATATTTGAAATATATGTGGCATGTGTGTACGCAGGCAGATCCGTGCATAGAAAGCTCCTCCTAAAACCCTGGATCGATTTCAACCAAACTTGGTACAAATATTACTTTCTATCTGGAATGGAATAAGAACAGTTTCCTGTAGGCGTTGGGGGTGATAATATGGAGGTAAAACTGGGGCAGGAAGAGGTGGAGAAACAGAGAAGGGGAAAGAGGAAACGATCATAGATATGGGGGAGACAGAAGTGGTGAATGAGAGGGAGAGGGGGAAATGGAAAGAGGAAGGGAAGAGGAGGAGATGGACAGAGGGAGGAAGGGGAGGAGATGGAGGGAGAGGAGGAGATAGATAGGGTGAGGAATGATAGAGGAGGCAGGAGGAGATAGAGGGAGGAGAATACCAGTAGTAGTTTAAGGAGAGCAGTTGAATAGAGGAGAGAGGAGCTGGAGGACAGTGAATGAGGGGAGAAACAGATGGACAGACACAGGGGAAGTAGCAGATGGTCAGGGACAGGTACCAGAGGAGATGGACAGACAGTGGCAGGTGGAGAAGGTTAACTGAGAGAAGGGGAAGAAGGAAACCGACTGAACGAGTGCGGAGGAGGTGGACAGAGAGAAGGGGAACTGGACTAATAGAACTGGAATAGGTACACACCCTGGCAATACTGGGTGCTCAGCTACTAGAGTTACACATTACATGGACTGATTGATTGACGACTTGCCTAAATAATTATGTACGACTGCTTTCCTATACTTGAATACTACTGAAATATGCTTGAATGACTACTTAATGTCATTTTCAATAGCGGGCACACGGAATGCTTTTATCAAACACGATATTACGATATTGCAGTCCTTGTGTTATACCGAATTACGATGCCCCGTAATTAGGAATAACACAGGCACTGCAATGTCGTATGTATCCACTGACACCGGGCGAGCAAGTTTCAAATAATGTGTCTCCCCTGTAGTGGAATATACGTATTGGGCGTACGAGTAT
The DNA here is from genome assembly GCF_021461395.2 of Schistocerca americana. Taxonomy (NCBI): domain Eukaryota; kingdom Metazoa; phylum Arthropoda; class Insecta; order Orthoptera; family Acrididae; genus Schistocerca; species Schistocerca americana. The sequence goes on along the minus strand of NC_060123.1, from coordinate 206,569,283 downwards.
CGATTGTAGATGACATAGGGAAGTTTGGGTCTGACAGTGAGTAGTGCGGCGGTAACCAAATGGTTGCCGGTCCGGTAGCTCAGTGTGTTTGGTATCAAAAAACTGAGCGAAGGCGTCAGCAGTGAACTTCGGTTGACGCCATGTGACGTTCACTACGACCAAATGTAATGAACAATAATGAAAAAAAGTGATTATCGTCCGAGCTTCCCATCATGAATATGTTAAGAAAAAAAAGGTAAAGCTACCGCCTCCGTCATGCGGGAAATTCGGGTTCGGGTCCCGGTCCAGCAGAACTTTTGATTGTAGTCATTCCATTGTACAGCTGATGGTAGTCCATATTCGCAACTGCGAATGCATTTCATGTATTATTTCGTTGAAATAACACAGTGCTAAACAAATCCTTTTTCTAAACCTGTACTTGTTTGATCTCACATCTACAAAATGACAGGTGACTTAGTTCCACACACGTATGCGCACATTCACACTTATATGAAAGAGGTACAAATATAAAATTGTAATAATTTTTACAAATCTACTTAGATCAATAAAATACATTTCAGTTTTAACTAAAATGATTCGAAAGAGATGCAAATATTAAATTACAATAATTTTTACAAATCTACTTAGATCAATAAAATACTTTTCAGTTCTAACTGAAACGATTCTGCTTAGTTGGACAGTGAATTTTGTTGCTTCACAGTATGGATTTACACACTGTTATGAATTACTGAATCTGTTTAGCGATGACTATTAATAGAGGAGATGGGATAGAAATGGCAACCGTAGCTGCCATTTGTGGAATCGTATCTGTCAGACTCAGTATCGTTAACATATGTTGATATGAAATGGTACAGATGGACAAATTTTTACAAAATAGATTGCAGAAATTACTAATAGCAGTGAACCACATAACATTCCGTTTAATACATTACTGTTACGTAATTTCGCCGCAAGAGTTAAATAGTCAGACAAAACATTTGACCGTGAGGAAATTCTACATTGGAACGTAAAATCTGATATGCTTAGCTTCACTGTTCTAGTTCTCTAACAGCTTATTTAGTGTCAGTGTCCTTCAGTGTCCTTTATCTTTACATGGTGTCCACAACGTAATATTTCGTTTCGAGTTAAGTTGTCCATGACGCTCCGAGGTAGCGACTGCCACTAGAGAAATGTACTTTCTTGCTTGCCTGATGTGTATCGTTTGTGGCACCTGACTAAAGCAAAAACTGTAGTGTATCAGAATTTCGGTGGTCCACAAGGAGTTCATAAAATGACATCGAGCTGTCTTATAAATTAATTAATTTAGAAAACGCTACTAATTTTCACTATTGCTCTGGTGTGATCTCTTGCTTGATAGGCTTCGCTGTTAACCCTTTCGCAACTCTTTAGAAGATAATTGGAACAGTATGTGCTGGGATAATGTACGAACACAGTTCTTTAAGTACAACAATACACATTCGCGTTAGCATTTACTAGAGTACATTCACCTATTTTGTTCCACCTGTCTAACATGATGGGTGCTTTGGTACTTACACTGACAAAAAGATCCTAGGCTCACAGTCCACTTCTAAAGCACAACACTCCATAAACGGTAACCTTCTGTAACCGAGTTCGAACCACTGTTTAACGCACAATCTTACTCTGCCTCTGAGACGAAATAACACTGTTAACTATTTCGTGACGAGTTTCTGTTAATGAAACGTATATTTGGATTTGCTGATGAAGACTGATCCCTTCCCGTACTTTCAATGTCTTGATCCTTCGTTCTGATAATATTCTGTGTTTTTCGTTGGACTTCTGCAAAAATTTAAGTTATGGAATCTTGTCTCTTACGTCTTCCTTCTCTTTTGCCTTCTAGTCTCCATTAACAATAAACGTTAACACCACCCAGGGATTAGGCCTTAGGCTTTTCTGATTGGCCGGCTGCGACCCTTAAAACAGTTCGAGGAGCGATTTCTGATCGTGGGACCCTTTATCAGCATGAAGCGAGCCCTCCAACCTTTTTCCCCAGTGCGTGAATACTGATGGTGCTACTTCTTTATGCAAGCAGCTCCTCGTTTGGACACACAAGGGTTGAGTGGGCCACGTGCCAGACCTACGTAACTCGCAAAAAAGTCTGAGAAAGTACCAGAAATCGAACTCAGGTCCTTCGACATCGAAGACAGCAACACTAACCCATTGGCCGCGGAGTCGGTAATTTTGAAAAAAGAAATTCGTGGTCGCTTAAGATTTGTAATTCGTGGTCGCCTAATATTTGTATTTTACTGCAACATTGCTGTTACGATCATCTGCTGGCTTCTTTGGCATTCCACTCATCAAGACAACCTCAAACTGTCACGCACGTTATCTCAGTACTGCAATCTTCTCCACGTAGCACCTTCCGACTATTACCACAAAGAAACTGCTGCCCCTTTCCGCACAGTTATTATGTGCCACTACTTAAATGACGCGTCCCTTCTGTCTGTCTTTACTCTGCCACGTCTCAGCCTCTACTACCTCGCTTACATTTGTCTCTTCCATCTTATCAAAATTAACACTGATTCAGTTACAAATGCAGGACCAAATCAATTCGCGTTTATATATAAATAACATTTAATCAAATTACATAGAATATACCAACATATTTACAGAGTGCATTGAATTAGCGTACATTTAAATGAACAAAAAGTTGAATCATGGTCAAATTATAAAAAATCATTACATATATTGTTTATCATTGAGAACACGCTGCTAATCTGTGGCGCAGAAAACTCAAGCAAAGTAACATGTAGTTTTGTATATGAGTCCACTGACCATTAGCCGTGCGGTTAAAGGCGCTTCAGTCTGGAACCGCAAGACCGCTACGGTCGCAGGTTCGAATTCTGCCTCGGGCATGGATGTTTGTGATGTCCTTAGGTTAGTTAGGTTTAACTAGTTCTAAGTTCTAGGGGACTAATGACCTCAGCAGTTGAGTCCCATAGTGCTGAGAGCCATTCCACTGACCATTACTCGCTGAAGAGTTCACATTATAAGTAATTAACATTATGTCACGAATATTTGTTGATTCCAAGTGATTCAACTTAATGGTATCTTAACCCTGCTACAAGACTGTCCAGAATTTTCGTATGAAGACAAAGTGAAAGTGCAGAAGTAATTAGTAGCAATAGTTAAAAGAACTGTTAAGCGTCATGGAGCTACAGTTGTTGGTTTTGTAAGCTGCCTTACAGGCTGCTCCACGTGGTAGTTAAAAGACCGTAAGTTCAACACCTAGCAAAATAGTATTTAATTAAACTTTCTTGAGAAGAGTTGATTTCCAAACCGTCAAAACCATTTCTCGTAATACGACATTCCATAGTACACAGTGATTACTCTATCAGTACTAAGCCATAACAGTTTGAATGTGTACAACATTTCTACTTGTACAACATGTCTGTAAATAGTGGGTTTGTGTATTTATATTTATATGTATGAATTGCTGTTGTTTAATGTTGAAAGTCTTAGTCAAAAAGTAAGTTATCAGACAGAAACTGTTTCAGGACCCAACTTTGTTTAGATAGTGTGGTGTTAATTCTTCAGTGAAAGTTCCTGTATGGTTCAGTAAATATCCTTGAAACATTTGGTCTATTAATGCTATCAGCTGCAGTGACTGGTTTAAGTTGTGACAGATTAAGGGTCCTTAAGCACCAATCAGGCTTTGTGTCGTGAAATCTACCATTAAGCAAGGTTTAATCTATGTAATCAGGCCAGTTAAAATGACCACTTACTAAATATTAAGATTGTGGTTCTTCAGTAGTAAAGTTTTAGGGCCACCCGCACGTAAGGCAGGTAGTACCTTTCCCCTGTTAAGTGATACAATGAAATTAACATTGTTTTTCACACATTAACGCAAGCAGTGTGCGTTTGTGTGAACTAGTCTGTTTCCAGCATACTTAAACAGACAGCTGTTTGGTCCATGACTACTTTGCTAGTGGATGCTAGTGTTTTCGTATTCACTGATCAAACATAAATATTATTAAAGTGAAATCCAGTTCAGCAATTAGTTTACTTCTTGCTACACATTCAGCTTCATAAGGCATGGAGAGAATTCGACTACAGCTTGGATGTGAGTTGTGTGACCAGAGAGCACGTCATAGAACTTTTGTACAGTTCAAAACGCAAGCTCGGTGGTTTAAAGTCAAATCGTGCATCAGTCGTATTTATACATGAAATACTTTGGAACACACAGAGCTTTGAAAACGAATGAATAATTGATAGTAGAAGGAGAATCTATTCTGTTATTAAACTTTAATCTGGTTTGATTACAGCTGTTTAAAGGACACTGTTTGGTTAATATACGACCCTGATCTTGCGTAGTGCAATATTTTCAATCGTACAACGAAAGAGGCACATCACACTGTCACCCAATGCACCACATGGCACCCTATCGAACAGCAGCCTGGGGCGTACTGCGATGATCGGGGCTTGCCTACCTGTAGGAGTATTGGGTTCCACTGAACGCTAAACGAAGCGCCTTCGTCGTGCGTGAACCAGCCTGTGTGTAAGATAGTATCCGTTGTATTCCGCAAGGAAGGTAGCGGCGGGATGTGTAAGCACAATTGTAATAGTAGTCTCCAGGAACTTTGCATTTAACCTATTGATGTTAACACGACGCACGTAAGGTGTACACCACATCTGCGTCTACAAGCATATATTTATGTAAATTAAATTTTATACTTTACTTCAGTTTCAACATTTTGTTGACAGGAAGCTAGCAACTTTTTCAGATTCCTTAACGTGTTTATTAACGATTCTGTGAACAGCTGCAATGTTTACTTTGCGCAACTAGTTTCGAATCTTACAGGTTCATTTTCAAGCCTGGCCTACTGAGGTTGCAGTGACCGTGCCTGATGTTGATAACAAACAGCAGCTGTTAACAGAATCTTCAATAAACGCTTTATTGAATTTTAGACTTTATTCTTCTCTTGGAGCACCCAGTTATTTTACAGCAATTTCCCTGACAGTGGTCATAGCCATTTGTAGGAAAGCAGGGCGACGACGCCCGAAGACCGACTTCATGAGAATGGACATGGCTGGTTTTGACTCGCTGATGTCGATGATGCAGGGAGGAATTCGCTTAAGTGATGCAGGTATGTCGGAGGCAGTTTCTTCTAGCCGAAAGTAAGAATTAAATCATTTGTTTACACATCTAGCTCTCTCGTCGACTGTTGTCAGTTTCTCCTTCCTGACATCCTAAATCAAGGCAAAAGATGCAGTAAAATCAAACTTGAACTTCAGTCAGTTAAGGCGCTACGTATACAAATAAAAATTCAGACACCTGAAGTTGTGTGCATATTTACTCAGAAATAACCGACTGCCTAGGTACCTTATTGTGATACAGTGGGTCGTCAAAATCACGCAGATGCCTTTCCTCGCAATACGCCTGGGTTAGGACGCTCTAGTGTTTCGTGCCGCATTCTGTTTTTAGAATACGAAGCTGTCAGTACAGAGAATGCCTTTCGAAACAGCAATATATAAGAAAAATGTCTGCCGGCAGAAGTATTGCATGTTTCTAATTACCACGTTTTTGAAAATTTACTCACTGTGAGGTGTACTTAAGATCGTAAAAGAAAGCCTGAAGTCAGCTGCTGGCTACAGATGGCAAACGTAGCAGTAAATAATGGACTATATCAGGCAGAAAGCACCCTTGAAGTAACCACTTCTCCATATGATCGTTAGTGACGGGTAGCGGGCCTGTAAGGATTCACGGGTGCTTAGAATCGCAGTTTTAAGTTATTTTATAGTCGTTTCACACTTGTAAGGCTGCCGCGCATGCACTTTTTACAACAATACGGCTGCCATGTAAGCGGAGCGGTAGCCATTGTCGACAGGCTGTAGCGACAACACGTCATATGATGCTAAAGTGTGACATAGTACTAGACAAATGGATCACAACAAATAGTTGTGTGGCTGTTGTTTTTTAAACACCTGAAGAAAAGAATAAATAGGACGTAGAAGCTTCATCCAGTCAACTAGAGGAAATACGATGTTGGGGAATTCTTTATATGTACTTCCTGAGGACCGGAAAGAAGATAGTGATAAATTACTCATCTGTTTTTGTATGAGTATGCAAACTTTTGACGATCTGTATGTAGCAGTAAAAGATTCAATCCAGAGGCGCAACACATCCTTCAGAGTAAGTTTACATCTTACGGACGCGTTGACAGTCACCTTCAGGGAAAGTCATACATCGTACCTTCTCATAATTTTTATTTCTGTTCGGAAGGAATGTTAATATAGTATTCTGTATTTGAAAGATATTTAAAAGCCAAAGCCGTATGTATTTAAATACTATTAAAATACAGTACTGTAATAGCAGTTGAATGAATTAATTAATGAGGTTTCGGAGTGGTCTGAGAGAGAGATAGACGTGCAGATTGTTCCTGTGAAGTCTTGGTAACGGGACTGTAGGGTGTGGTAGTGGCTACCCAGTGCTAAATGGAGTCCATGGGATGTGCTAGGATGAGCAGTCACACTTACATTTACTGAATTACCTTTTTTAAAATTATAACACTCTCGGCTGGAATTTCGTTACTTCACAGTCGTCAAAACGGTCTAAAAGCCACCAATTAGTTCAAGTTCTACCTCATCTAGTTTGCGTCATCTCGTTTTTAATAATGTTTCAACGTCCACCATGATTAAAACAGGTAACAATGAGTATGATTTCATACCAAAGTACACCAAAAGTGTAAAGAGTATAACAACAAATGTCAGACACCGCCAGATGTGAACGCCACCAGTGATCTGTGGCCCCTATGACAGTGATCCGCTCGCTTTGCCTTCGCCTACAGCCGACTGTGTTAGTAGTAAGAGGAGACTGCAGACTTCCAATAGCAGCAGCATGGCAGCCGTGTGAGGTTCAACCGGCATCGGGCAACCAAGAAACGCCTCGTTCTATGTACCTACTGACAACTGTGAACGGGAGCACTTTACACGGCAGCAGGACAACTATGAAACGACCCGTAACTGTCAAGCATCTACATGTTCTTGATTACTCTGCAAATCATTATTAAGCATCTGACAGAGGATTTAGCGAACCATCTTGAAGCTCCTTCTCTACCGTTCCACTCTCCAACAGGGCGCGGGGAAAACGAACACTTAAATCTTTCCATACGGGCTCTGATTTGTCTTATTTTATTATGATGATCTTTTCTCCCTAATAAATTACATTCACACTCTGACGATAAGGCTGGCAATTAAAATTTCATGAGAAGGTCTACCGCAGCGGAAAAAGGAGTTTGTTTTAATGACTGGCACCCCAATTAGTGTATCATATGCGTGGCAGTCTCTCCCACACTTCACGATGATATAAAATGACCTGCCCTTCCTCGAACTTTTTCAATATCCTCCGTCAATCCTATCTTATGCGGATTCCACACCGAATAGTAGTACTCCAGAAGATAGGGGACAAGCGTAAAGTGAGCAGTCTCTTTGGTACAACTGCTACACTTGCAAAGTGTTCTGCCAATAAATCGCATTCTTCGGTTTACTTTCCCCACAATATAATCAACGTGATCGTTCCAATTTAAGTTATGTGTAATTGTAATTCATAAATCTGTAGTTGAATTTACAGCCTTTAGATTTGTGTGATTTTTGTGTAACTGAAGTTTAGGGAATTCTTTTTAGTGCTCAAGTGGAAGAATTCACATTATTCATTTTTTAGAGTCATTTGCAATTTCTTGCACCATACAGATATTTTGTTTAAATCACTTTACAATTGGATTTGATCATCTGATGGCTTTACATGATGGTAAACGACAGCATAATCTGCAAACAGTTCAAATGGACTGCTCAGATTGTGTACTAAATCGTTTATGTAGATCAAGAACAGAGAGACTATAAAACTTCTTGGGAGACAGCAGTTATTACTTCTGTTTTACTCAATGACTTTCCGTTAGTTATTATGAACTGTGACCTGTCTGACAGGAAATAACGACTCTAGCCACAAAACTGAGAAGATACTTCATAAGCACGCAATTTAATTAGAAGTCGCTTTTGAGTAAAGGCGTCAAAAGCCTTCCGGAAATCTAGAAACATGGAAACAATCTGACATCTCATGTCGATAGCACTAATTACTTCGTGAGACTAATGAGCTGGCTGTGCTTCACGAGAACGATATTTTCTGAATCCGTGATTAGTTCAAATGGTTCAAATGGCTCTGAGCACTATGGGACTCAACTTCTGAGGTCATTCGTCCCATAGAACTTAGAACTAGTTAAACCTAACTAACCCAAGGACATCACACACATCCATGCCCGAGGCAGAATTCGAACCTGCGACCGCAGCGGCCTCGCGGATCCAGACTGCAGCGCCTAGAACCGCACGGCCACTTCGGCCGGCCCCGTGATTAGTAACTCAGCTTGATTCTTCACTCTTCTTCGTTCACCACTGTTATCGCGCAGTTTCGGTATTGATAGCGTCGTGGCACTGGTGTTATTTACATATCACCAGGATCTCTCTGGGGTTTCTGCAAGATTTCGAGACAGTTTCGTTGGAGAAACTATTAAATGCATCTCGCATTGAAATTATCGCTAAATTTCGAGCTTTTGTGAAACTTTCACAATATTAGAGATTTTTCCTCCTTTTAAATTTGGCATGCTTTTATCCTTGCTTCTGCAAAAGGGTTCTGAATTATTTTGTGTAGTATGGTGGATCAGTACCATCTCTTTTTTTTTTTTGGCTAAAATCTCTCAATTAACAACAGCTTTGCTACAATGGTACGGTTCCCGGCAGATCACCGACGTCATGCACTGTCGGGCTTGGCTAGTACTTGGATGGGTCACTGTCGAGGTTTGCCGGGTGCTGTTGACAAGCGGGATGCACTCAGCTCTTGTGAAGCCAATTGAGGAACTATTGGACTGAGAAGTAGCGGCACCGATCATTAAAACTGATAACGGCTGGGAGAGCGGTGTGCTGACCACACGCCCCTCCGTATCTGCATCCGGTGACCCCTAAGGCTGAGGATGACACGGCGGCCAGTCGGTACCGTTGGGCCTTCAAGGCGTGTCTGGACGGTGTTTGTTTGTTTCATAGCTGCCGATATTATTTGCTTGAATTTAAATCAATCTGGTATATGCTTACATAGATTGGAAGGAGTGGAGATTGTCTCTTAGGGAATTGTCAAGTGAATTTTTATCTACCTTTTTAAATAGATGTATTTCGCGTTTATTTTTGATGGGGTTGGAGGTTACGCTGTTCAGTCCAGCTACAACAACCTTGTGGTCACTAATTCCTGTATCTGTCATGATGCTTCTTATTTGGACGGTATTATTTGTTGCTAATAGGTCAAGTATGTATTTGCGACCAATTGAAGAGCTTATTTCAATATTGAATTACATATACTTGAACAGTGCACTTTAATATTTCTGGTATCTCAACTGCAAATTTTTCTGCGCTCGTTCAACTTTAGGACTCTGTATCTCAGAATGAACAAAAATGGACTTGGACCACTATTGAAATAAGCCCATCACTTATACTGTGAATTGGCTCTTGAACTTGCTGTGCTACACAATTTTCTTAGAAGGCACTGAGTACGATTTTGGACAACGTTTTGCGCCTACCCCCAACATTAAACGAGTATTTTAGCCAGCATATCAAAGGCAGATTGAATTCACCACCAACTGTAATTATATCAGTGGGGTACCTGTTTGAAGTGACACTCAACTGATATCAAAAACATAAAGCAACTATTATAAAGTGTATTTATCGAAGACATTGTATGGATTCTACCTCAATTTAGATAATTATGTAATGGGTTTAATAAATATACTAATAAATAAAGAAATAACTTATAGTATTATAAAGCAATCGATAGAAACAAGAATTCAACCTACGAGTTCCTTACGACGTGGAATCCAACGTCAACAACTAAACGCCCAGAGTGTGCCAATAGTCGACCGTTACGCGGAATAATCCCTCGCGCAATCGAACACAGCTTGTTGGCCTTCCGCCACCAACAGCCCAGCACCTTCGGCCATAGGGAGACCACCATTCGCGTCGGAATGCGTCGACTCTTTGCCAGGAGATGACTGATATTGTAACACTCGGAACATCTCTGTTTCTCAACACTGCCGTCCGGTTATCTAGCGCGAAAGTCTACATTCACACAAAACCATAATGTGTTCC